>NC_072733.1:167268585-167868585 GCF_026930045.1 Uloborus diversus
TTTTGCTCTGCTGTGACTATAATAGCCTTAATTAAATTATAAAACATGAAGTCAAGTTATTAAAAGTCTTCTTTGAATGGCAGTGAATGAAATATGCAGACGGTTTCCAACCATTTCAACGTAATGTTAAAAGACGTTGACTGTTCGTTTTCGGAGATTAAAGCGATAATTATGAATACATTTTAAACTAATGATGATACTTGGTAAATTGTTTAGATCATTTTACTTATATTGCATTTTTCTATTTTTATATATAAGGCAGTGAGAGCGTTTCCTTTTATTCACTTGTATGACTAAATACAATCTTAAGACATGTTTTAAATATCCTTCAAGAAAATGAATGTTCCTTAATTTGAGCCCTAGAAAACTACGTGAGTGCAATAAGAATTATTACCATACAGTTTTATACAGTGGATATGAGAAAATTTTAGCACTTGAGATACTTTGGTAGACCATAGTTTTTGTCAGATTGTATGTTTCACCTGGTTCAGCAGACAACGTATCAAAAATTGTGCAATCAAGTCATATAAATATATATTTATATTCTGTATTGGGTATTTCTACTTTAAACCTTTTGTCATTACTAAGTTTTCCTGCTCAGAATCTGAAGCGGGTTTCAGTGGCAATTATTTAGTGTTTAAAATTTCACAAAAACTCAAGGTGTCCCAAATTAGATGGACGTGAAATAGGGTTATGCAGAAAGTGCTTTAATACTCTCGGAAGATGCATCAGACCTACATCATTTTGCAAAATTGCTACATCACTTTTTAATTATACACAGCATACGTCAGTGTTCTTCAAACTGATTAGGTCTTTTAGCTGATTTATGTGCTTTATGTTATTTTTTCTCTAATTTCTTTTAGTTGCCTATTTTCTGTAACACATCAGCCTTCTTTTTAATGAAAATAAATAACATTATCTTTTAACTGGCAAAAATCAATGCATGCATGCCACCTAATACTCATAGTTGTTTTATTTAAATAACTTCTACGTATTTACCCTCCATAAAATAGTCCTCTGAATAACCCTACTAGTAGCATTAACGTTGAAGATAAAGTATTTCCTTCGAATCTCTTTACTCTCCGAAGCGCAGTGAGATACGATCCTAGATCTTTCCAAAGCACACGCGTTGTACTTCTAAGATCAGAATCCTTTGGAAGTATAAAAGGAGGCAAGGTATGCTTTTATACTCTTGGAGCTTTCAGAAAATTACCTACAGGCATGGGGTGCTCACCCATTGTAAAATTCAAAAGCGTGTTCAGTAGAACAGTTCCCGTCTCCCGATCCTTGGATATTGTTCTGCTTTTGAGAAAGCCTTGGTAGGAGATATTTTCATTACTGCTCTTAGGCGGGACTGGAGTAGAGACACATTATTATTGTATGCTCAAAACGGGATAGCATGCTTGATTTTGAATCGAGTTTTTATGCTTTTATTTAGAAAAGCATTTTTATAGATAATGCATTCCTGAAACACGCTAAATAAATTATTTTTTAAGACTGTGTCGTGTTAAGCAGATTGCTTTCTTTCAAAAAATGTTCAGTATTTTTTTAGGTATATGATTAGGTATAAAAAGATGTTTCTGTTACATTTGCATTGCGCCCCGAAACGTTTCTACCCTTACTTAAAATATTTTTAAAACGTTCTGACGCATTTTCATCCTTATTCAAATTTTCATTTGCAACAATTTTAAGTTTATTTTAATGTAAATAAACAGGATGCATGTTTCTGATTTTGAGGAAACTATTTAAAACAAATAACTTCTTACTCAGGAAAATATCTCATGTCTTTATTCCCCCTACACTTTGATTATCTGTAAGTCGTAACTCTTTCTAGAGACCTATACTCTATTCCAACCTATTTCTAGTAATTATCTTCTTTCTTTATAAAGTATCTCAGTCTGGAACGTACTGTTATGGACCCTATGTTATTTCAGAAATTATGTTTAGAGCCATAGCTTAAAATAATAAATCTTACACGCATAAGCAGACAATCTCATACGTACACTTAGGTATGCCTGGTAGCTATCCTCATATGATTGTTGTAATGCTGCGGGCTCAGTTGAGATACTTCTAAGAGAACACTATTTTGTATGTGCACTCAGAACTTTCAATGCAGTATAACAGTCTGAAATGTCTGCAATGTTGAGTCAGAACAGATTGCAACTATTAACCTGTCAGAATTTCGTCTTTCATGTGCATGGCCGCAGTAGTATAGACTGCGAAACAGAAGAGACAGTTTAGAATTGCTTGTAGAAATACAGGTTGTTTTGAATAATACCTAGTTTATGTGCTAGGCTCACGATTTAAGCAACAGGTACCTCTTGGCAACCATCACAATAGGCATATTGTTTCGTCCAGTGGTAGAGAACTGCATGAGTCAATGCTTTATGCTTCCTTATCTTGATTTCTCCCCCCTTTTCCATCTTGTTTTGTATCGACATTACAGTAGAATCTCGTTTTTCCGATCCTTGTTTAACCGTATCTCTGGAGAATATTTGAAGATTTTTTACTCTAAGTTTTATGTTTAATAAATAATTGTATGTTATTCTGTTGAAAATTGCGGTTTTGTACAATAATAACTGGCAGATCTGCCTATTAAAGATTTTTTTTTTGTGTGTGTTTTTGCTTAGTATCCAAATTGATTGGATTATCAAAATTTTTGATCATCTGGATTGCCTCTTGTCTCAGTTAGTCTAGGTAAACGCAGTTGTACTGAATTATACTTTGATTTCATCCAATAAAACAATCGATTTCTTGATTTACATAATTCGCTGTCTCTTTTACCATGTGGTATCCTTTCAAATTCATAGTTTTTTTTTTTTTTTTGGTAAAACATAGTAAAGAATTACATAAAGAACAAAAGTAGCAAAGCAGCATCTCACTACAGACGGCAAACTACTGCGAATTGTTTCCATTGTTTATGCCCACGTAGCACACTTCCTTTCATAAACGCTTTAAATCGGTCGTTAACGTAAATAAGCACTATGTAGTAACGAGCAAATATTACACTCCCTTTACGCACGTTATAAGTGAGTTAGACTGCAACGAAATAACCGATGAGTTCCATAAGTAACATTTGGTGTTAATGCTGCAGAATTTCAATCTGCGTGAGACAGTGGAATTTATTACTTTATATCACTTTTTTTTTATGTCTTCTCTACTAATAATAAAGCTGAAAATATCTGTCTGGATCTCTGTGACGCTCATAGCGCCTGGACCGTTCGTCCCATTTTCTTAAAATTTGGCACAAAGTTAGTTTATAGCATGGGGGGGTGCGCCTTGAAGCGATATTTCGAAAATTCAATTTTGTTCTCGTTTTATTATAATTTTCACAACATTTTACCGAGCAAATTATCATATCGTGGACTAGCAAATTACCATAACGTGGATTAGCAATCTATCATATGCGACCATGAGCAAGCAAATGAACATAGCGAATCAGCGAGAAATTCATCATCGTTTATTTGAAAATATACAGGCGAACCAACAGACCTTTTATTTTTCTACTACGGGCAAAGCCCTGCGGGTACCACTAGTTCAAAATATATCAAATTAAAACTTATCCGTGCTATTATAAAAACAAATGAGAGGAAAATAAAAACCAGCCTTTTTTATTTCATCCTAATGTACGCTCTAAAATAGTAGTTTTCCTCTTAACTAGCAAATGCAGTTTCGATTAACCCAGAAAAAGTTCCTAAACAAATTTAAAATCGTTAAAAAAAAAAAATAAAAAAAAACTGCTTGTTTATAATGCACTTAGTTTTGATGCTGTGGCTCATGTGAAACAGTTGTCAGTGTTACTGCCAAAGTTCAAAAATGGTCGGCTGCGGCTGGCTTTAGTTATTTTTCTTATTTTTTTGTTCCTTTCATCTGATTGAAACTTTGCATTTTAAAATCAAGCACCACAGCACGACACAACAACTAAGTCATTATGTATACTTTTACATAATTATTTTTGGTTGAAGAAAGCTGATGCAGTTAAATTAGTACTTGGAGATTCCATTTTTCTTGATTATTGATTTTTCTAGAGGCAGAATTGCACAAGCATGTAAGTTTAAAATTTTATGAATAATTAGTGTATTTTTTTTCTAAAGGCTTCAAAGCATTTTTATTTTTCGTAGAAGCTAAAATAGATTAAGCTTGTCCTTAATCAATAAATCTTCGAGTCCATAAAAAAGCCCGACTTGCAGCAGTTCTATTGACTATCCATTAGGTAACGCTAACTGTAGATATAATTGGAAACAAAAGATTTTTGCCTACATATTAAAAGTAAAACTTTGATTTAATTAGCGCTGCTATCATACTAAAGTTTTAGCGCAAGAGGCGTGTTCATTAAATTAGAAAAATTTATTTATTCATTCAGAGTGAGATTATATATCTTAATTCGCATGTATATCCTTTCAAACTCTATATATACAAATCAAATGAAATGCAAAAATATGTTTTAATACATTGCCAATAATTAAAAGCTTTCATCGCATATCATCCCAAAAGTTAAAAAAAAAAAATCTAATACCTAATTCATTGTATACCCTTATTTGGTTTTTCGCTATTTATTTTCATAGTATACATCTCATTCAAAATCAGAACTTAGAGTAGAGGAGTTAACAGAGAATTGTGATTCTGAAACGAATGTCTAAAGTTTTGAGGCATTTGGCATCCTCCTTTTGCATAATGTGCAATATCTAATGACTGTGCTCTACACGCAAGATCCACATCACATTAAGTTAAGTAGTTGACATTAGAGTAACAGACCGCTTTTCTAATCCCAATGTTGAGATTACAAGAATTTGTTTCACCAGGTTTCACTTATTTCAGATTATCTACTTTTAATCCTATATGGCATATTGCTATTAAGTTTTAATATACCAAACCATTTTTAAATAAGTTAAGGTTAAAAATAAATAAATAATACAATTGTTACGAAATAGAGCATTTTAAGAAATCATAAGTACATTAATGAATAATAAAATAAGGGACCACTCGCGTGCAGTTATGAAATGAATAAATATTATGTGTGTAAAATGAACGGTATTTTTAAATCTATCGGTATTGGTTTACACTGTTTTCCGAAGGTTCAGAATCCTTACTTCCGAAAACGACCAATTTTTCGGTTTTTTTTATTATTTCAAATTTTGGATTCTAAACTTTAATGGCGCCTATCTCCTTCTAAAGATGTTAGGGACCCTTATTTTTGACATTATATTGTTTGTTCTGATATGTACTATCACCTTTAAAGTTTTACCCAAGAGTTCGAAACACCCCGTAGATACTTTTTTTTTTCTTTTTGAAGAATAGTGTAACATGGCTTCTGAAAGGTTTTTGGCCTGAAATAACTAGTCGCCATGTTATATTTTTAGTCACCCAGGCACCCGGGAATTGTCGAACCCTGATTAAAAGTAATAGTTAAAAGTAGTACAGAGAAAAAATATTGTTCACAATCCTTTCAGCTGCATTATTGTGCAGTTTTTCTAAAGCAAATTACCAGTATGATCTTTAAAAAAAATCAATTTCACTTCTTGTCAATAAACAATGACGACTTAAATTTACAAGCAACTACAGCAAGCTAGGTTGAAAGCTGAACAAAATGAAAAATGTATATATTTATTTAAAAAAAAGTCTCCTAGGGACACTATTCCTTTTATTTGCTATTTCTCTGACCAGTCTCAGAAATGCTGCTGGAATGACGAATGCGGGAATTGGAAGTTCATTTTTTTTTTTTTTGAGTTGAATTTTCTTTCGTAATACAAGCTTGGGGCCTATTTGAGGCGAATACTACCGTGTTTCATTCCGCAGAGAAACTACTGTGTGGAGGATTCTCCTCGAGACGTAACTTCTAGGGAAAAAAAAAAAGAAATTTCTGCGTTTTTTACAAAATTGAGACGAAGGTGGTAAAATGGTAGTGGTAACAACACTTGCTAAGTTTTAGTAAGGTTTTTTTATACGAAATATTTCAAAGAGCGACGTGTATTTATAGAATATATAAAATATATAAAACTTGTATGTATACAATATATATATATATATATACAAGAAAAATCCTTTTTTTAAAATTCTACATGTTTTTTTTTTTTTTTTTTTGATGGAGCATATCTCAGTTGGGGATTCCGATTGTAGTTGATACACATTTTACATTTTGATACTTCTGTTTTTTGTTATTAATGCTACGGGTGCCAAAATAAAATGTAATGTTGTAATATAACTCTTTTTTGATAAAAGTATGATTTCAACACCTTTGTTATTGTAATAATTTTCATATAAAAACTTTCATTTGTTTCTTGATTTTGATCATCTATACACAACGCGAGTCAAATTGATACACCAATGTAGAGACTGTTATACTGACCAAATTGTTTAAAGACTTAATTCAAGTTATTTCATAAAAAATAATTTTTTTCACAGTTAATAAAAACATTAGCATGACTTTCTTCAAAATACGGTGTTTCAAATATTTCAGAAAGAACATCCCTCATTTGAGTGTTTATGGTTATTTTTCAACATTTCTGAAATTACATTACGTATTTGAATGGAATTTTGCTTTAAACTCCTTAAATGACGACAAAAAAAAAAAAAAAAAAATGAAATTAATGTTGCCAAAACCGATCTTTAATACCCTTTTTTTTCAAAAATAATAAGAAAATGACAAAATAGGAGTTTAAAAGTAAATGCTTTTATGAAATAAAATTACAAATGTCGATTTTTCTCCTTATAAATCTACGTAATGGAGAGTGAGTAAAATCTTTTCATTAGCTTTCGTGATTTTCTTTTGCATTATGCCAAAGGATAGAATACGACTAACTTTAAGGTGTTACAATACCTCAAGAATGATCGAACGATCATTTTTTTTATTGCTTCTTTCAAAACTAAAAATTATTCCAAGCACAGGGAAACAGTTTTGTCACTTTAGTTAGAAATATTTAAAAGTTATGTTTTTTTTTGGAGGGGGGGGGGTCATGTTCGCTATGTGTTCTTATGCTATGAAAAACTTTGAATTGCTTTTTCTCGATGATAGTTTTTTTTTTGAGCAATCACGATTGCTTATTGTTCTCACTTAACTGTTTTTGATGATTTTATTTTCCCCTCGCCTCCCTCTGCCAGCACCACCGTCGACCGGCCTCACGATTCTGCTCCTCTAGCAAAAACCCTCTACAGGCTGCGTCCATATCCTACACGCATACATACACGCATGCCTTCACACACACATACTCACAAACACATACACATATATACCCACACACTCATGACTGCACACAGACACAAACACACACCTACACGCACATACCCACACACACGCCTGCACAGAGACACACACACCTACACACACTCGCACATACCCACACACACTCGCACATACCCACACACACACACACACAAACATGCCTGCACACACGCAAAAAAACACGTGATTGCGAAAAACATAAATTGAATTCAATATGTCAAAATTCAAATTAATTCTTTTTAAAATTTTATTTTTAATCGTCATAGAATCCCTAAGGATATTTTTTTAATTAAAGATACTTTAAGGTAATACTTTTTGCATTCAGGATAATATATTTAACAAAACTGTGCATTGGATAAGCATTTTAAAAATTACTCAAATGTTAAGAACATGTTATACCTTTAAAAACATTTTTTTAAAGAAAATTTGTAATATTTTATATAATTTATCACAGAAAATTTTTCAATAAATATATAAAAAAATGAATGCATATATTTTTTGAGATGATTATTCTGATCGTTTAGCAAAAACCACTTTTTTAAATAAGTGCAAAAATTTTTAAAACAGCTTAAAGATTTCAAAAATTAAAATTTTCCTAAATTTTTGAAATTAAAAAAAAGTGTGCAATATTTTATAATTTTGAAAATAAATTATTGATTGCGAAATAAGTATGCATGTTAAGGTTTCAAAGAAAAACAAAATTTAATCAAATTTAAAAAAAAAAAAAATTGCAGTTAATGTAACTTTTTTAAAAAATGTTGCAAATTGCTAGTTCTAAATAGTATGGTTTTCTTAATTAGTCAAGCAAAACAGCTTTATCATCAGATTTTATGTTCAGAAGGATTTGAATTTTGATATTGCATTTTTTCTATTATATCGAGTCGTTTGATATTGATCCTCGAACATTGAAAGTAAAACGATTTTAATGTTTCGCATTCACAAAGCAACTAGGCAAATATGTGCCCTTCAAAGGTGTCGGGGAAAAAACCTAACGGTCAATTCTCACATTAGCTCCCAAGGAGCGAGAAAATAAAATGCAGAAGGATCCACTCACTTAAGGAAAGAGGGAAAAAAGGAGGAGTCATCAACCGAAATCAAGAAAAAGGAAAATTAAAGGTATGTTTTACGTACAGATTCGAGATCTAGAGCATCTTCGAAATAAATTTTAAAATCTTCTTTGGCCCAAAAGGAGAAAAAGAGATACAACTCGCGTTTTTTTTCAACATATTTTGACAGATTCCATTAGAGAGCATCCCCAAGCACCCAATTATGTATACTAAACAGTTGCTTTGCTCACGAAGCAACACTAGTGGTTCTGCGTTCCTTGTGCTAACAAGTGTCCTCGTAACCTCTCAAACTTCTCCATGTAGAAGCAGTTCTATATCAGCTAAGAGTTTTTAAGTATCTATTTATGAGCACTATTATGTATGATGTAATATAGTTGAGCTTCTCATTTCTGCTCAGGTTTAAAAAATGAAAGAAATAACAATGAAAACATCTTAACCTAAAATTCCGTCCTACTTTGGCCCAGCATGAAAACTTGAAAAAATCCGTCAAAGAGATTTGGAAGAGTAAAGAATAGCTAAAACTGAAACTCTAATCAGGAAAAACACAAGAATAAACCTGGAATTCTCGGCAACGGATAAAGAGAGGGATTGCAGCATCAATTCATCAGGTCTCAATTACATGCTTTCATTATGGAAGATGAAGATGAATTAAAAGTTGCAAGAGGTTAAGAAAAAGGTTAACCCAGTTGCATCTACTTCTTACAAATATTATTAAATTTGTTGGAAAGTTTGCGGAATTTTATTTTTGTAGAATGGAATGAGCTCAGGTTTCCAGAGATAGCTGTTCATGCGAGAGAAGGGACGAATGTTGAGAGCATGGAACGCACCTGCAAGCTTTTGATTGCGGCCGACAATGTAGAATCCTTTGTTTTACGAATGGTGTTCTGTCAATAAAATTATTCAACCTCCAAAACAGATGAAAAATCGATTGTTCACCGTCGGTAATTTCTGAGACAATAACTTAGGTATGCACAGAAATTTAAAAACAAATCATTTTCCTTAAAACAAATATACGACTCAAACTTCTTGTAAAATGTATTTTTCTTTCTTATGAGCACACGTCTCTCTTTGACTCCAGTTAGTTCTGCAATGGTTTTAAATAGGGAAAAACCATTCTGGTCCAAAGTAACCCAAACTCAAGGGTAACATTGGCACAAATGAAAACAGTAATAAAGGGTAAAAATAATTGGAAATAAACTGATCACTATTCAAAAATTAAATCAAGAGATCTTTAGATGTGTAAAACAAGTTTCCACAGCTTGGAAATATGAATAGTTACAAAATTATTGCGAAAAGATTAAGAAATGCTACAAAATCTGAATCAAAGTAGCTCGCGTTTACGGTGCGTAAGTTGCTGTTTTGTTGGAACCATTTTTCCAATGACTCCCGAACACTCCTGAACACAGGGGGGGGGAGGAAAAAACTTAGCCAAAACTAGAATCTCATCAGAGAAATGAAAGACGTTGCATACTGTCGTCATACGTGACAAGTTTTTACCGTTACGTATGATGGACAACAATTAGAAATTCCGTCGCATGGCTGGATTTGTAAAAAAAGAATACAATAATATCTAAATGGCGCTTAATTCACGATTGGCACGACATTAATGAGAAGAAAAAACATTCAACCTTAACTTCGGTGAAGGTTTCGCAACGGTTTTTATAACATGGTGAAACAAGGTTAGACCTTTATTACGGACGACAGACAGCACACTATTACCAGTTGATACGGGTAGATCGCAATTACACTACGCGGTTCTGACTGCTGGAGTAAACTGGATGTTACAGCAGACAAAGAAAAAAAAAACAATAATTGTATCATATCAAAAACAAGAAACATCCAGTCCTAGTCCTGATCTTCGCCTTATTAAAACATCTAGGTGACAATAGATTTCTCAGTTTATTTCAATAAAGCACGACTAACAAAACACAAGGGAATAGAAACGGTTAGTACTCTCAACATGGAACTAACTCATTGCAGCAGTTGAGAGAGTGTAACATTTCTATTCTGTCGTGTTTTTCTAGATTATTCAAAAAAATTAGTAGTCCCACGCACTTTTTTTATATTTTGAGTACATACCGTCATGCAATTTCAATTTTAACGCTTATCATGTTTTTATAATTATCTGCATTTTTCAGTTTATCCATGTATATAGATATTTAAAAAAATCCTTACTATTTGCTTTTTTTTTATGGATATAATTGCTCATGCAATAAAATTACGTTTAAAGAAAAGAACATTTTGGAATTTATAATTATTTCTAGCTGAGTGACTTAATTTTTTAAAGCAGTTTATATGTTTTCCCGTTGTTTGTGTTCGTTGGTGTTTTATGTTACTCGTAATAATGTGATCCCAAATTATATTTAGGATTTTAAATATCTGATAGATTCTTAATCTTGTTAAAGCGTTCATCTGACATTTTTTCGCAAAAAAGGGAAACAAAATCTCCAAGTATATAAATTTGGTAAAAAAATTCATAAAAATTCAAAACCAAAATCTTTAATATTATCGAAATAAGTTCAATATAACAGTTCTATAACACAAAAGCAATATCAATTAGCTTAGAGGTTTCTATACAATGAATTTTCTTGACATTGTACTGATTCTGTAATTGAAAAATACTAATCAATAAAAATCTAACTTACGAATAAAAGAAAAAAATGTATTTTTGACATGTGAAATTAAAAAAAATCTAGTCTCCTAAAAATCATTTTGTCGAAATTTCTCTGTTCTTACATTTAGAAACATCTTTACAAGCAAAAACAAAATTCGCGTGGAATAGTAATAAAAAAAAAAGGTTTCTGACCAGGATGCGATTGCTTTCAGAAGTCAAACAAAGAATAAATGTTCATCGAATTAAGCTTATCGATGCTAAAGTAGAAAAAAAAGAGGAAAAAAAATCTTAAGGTAGCATTACAAACCAAAACTCGGCGTATTTAATTAAGACGCAAAAGTTTTTTTCAAAAAATGAGTATTCCAAAAAACGCAATATTTCTAAAAAGGCTCGAAGATATAATTAAAAGAAACATGCAGCAACCGGAAGAAAAACAACATCATATCTATTATTAAAATTAATTATTCTTCGGATAAGGGTAAAAGCTGTGTAAAGCAAATCTCTCCAAAACTGTAGAGACCAAAACGACTAATCATCATTTGCGCCTCCCCGGCTTTTCTCTAGGGCATCATTAGGCTGAGGAGAGACTGGGGAGAAAGAGCGGAGAGGAGATTGACATGGGATAGGGGAGGGGGATTCCTTATGATATTAAAAATAAGGCTAAGTACTTTATAAAGTAGGTTAAAAGAAAAAAAAAAGTTTAGCTTTTTTAAATTCCATTATAAGATTAGGTAAGGGATTTTGTGACGACGGAAAAATCTAAACTAACGGAGATTGGATGCCTATTATTTTTTGATGCGCTTCTTTTGCATAGGTTCACGCCTGGGATTGAAACGAAAATCCTACAATTATCGCAGATGATGATATAAATAAAAGTAATTAAATTGCGTTAATATTAATGTGTAAAATAAGATGCAAGCAATTATTGAGAGCAAGTTTCGGAACATTCAGTTCTCAGGAGAAAACGTTGTGCGATTCAGTCTATAACATGTTACAAGTCATACAATGTGTTTTGATAAAAATATCTAAATTCGTGTTAATGAAAAGAGATTCATTTCGGAGATTATCCATTTACTTCCTTACGAATGTACGTTAGTCATTGTATACTGGCGTAGTAATTGTAACCGAGTTTATCAGTATGTAGTTATTTTTAAGCTGTCTAAGGACCCTTAACGTTCAAAATGTCATGTTATAAATCAAAATGGTCCTTAGATCCCTTAACGCAAGGATGATGTGAACTTTTTTTGTTTCCTAACAGCAAAAAATTTTCCCACTTCGTTGATTTTTTTCTGTCATTTTGTATAATGCAGCTTGAATCCGAATTCATCAATCTCAGTCATACATTTTGATCTGATGTTTCTTTTGAGTCAGTTGAATATCAATTCAATTAGTTTTTTACATTTGTACCGAATGGTTATCCTAAAACAGGCTTCTGCAGTTAAAATAATGAATGGCAATTTGAGATTTGAAATATTTAAATTCCTGAAACTCCTGCCCATTTCATTACTGCGCAATGTGCGATCTAGCGTACCCTAGTTTTGAGCGTGGGTACTACGCAGTTGTTTGCAATCTTTATGTTAGTCTTATTTTTTACACTGGTTCTCTTTTAGAGTGCATGAGTATTTATTGAATAACGTCCATATGATTAAATAGTGCCATTCTCCCTTACGTCACCAAAAATAAACAATAAAAATCTCCGTTAAAAAATGAAATTCAACATTTCACGGAGACATAGATAAAATAACATTGACGTTTATGCCAAAAGAGATTGAAGTTCTAGTCAACACTTGTATAATATCTTACTTACTTCGTTTTGCAGAGTAATAAGAAGTTTTTAAAGTTATTTTTCAGCTTTTAGTAAATACTATGATTTCCCCAACAAGACTTTGCTTGTCATTCATAGATATATATATCCAAAGGACTATCTTGATATCACTTAATACATACCTGTATGAATAAGGACCACTCTGCGTCGAACAACCACGCTGTCGTAGGTTATCAACTTTCTGGATTTTTAAAGTGATTGAACAACTACGGTGAAGCTGCAACTTGAGGTTTTCGCAGTTTTCTCATGGTTTAAAATAATAAGTACCGTTTTGCGTTTACGGATTCCTTAAACCTTTTTTTTTTAAATAATTTAACTTTTAAATGTATATCGCCTTTTAAATGTTCTGCTATACTACCTACTGTAACAATTTGAATTCTTCCCTTTTCCTGCCAAAACTTGAGGACTTGACAAAAATTATGATTAAAACATTGTCATTAAGAGGAATAAATTAAGCGTTGTAAGGTCTTTTTGAAGCTAATGATTTTAAAATACCCCCCCCCCCACCATTGTTATTAATTTTTAAGGAATTGTGACGTACTACAAGTTTTAACTCGATCAAGAGTGTTTACGACGACCATCTTGCTAAAGTGTAATAGTTAAACACATGATACCACAAATGTATTCCTTGAACTTGTGAAGATAGATAGAAAAAGGTAAAGAGAAAATACAGCAAACATTCGGGAAACCCTGAAACTTTTTTGACTTCACTTCTTTAAATTTAGTATATTATTTTAAAACTTTTGTAGTTTTATTTCTATTTAGAAAAAAATACACATTTTTGCGTAATGTAATATATAGTGCCAATTTTCAGAAGCATAACTATTCTTTTTAATGTTTATTTTAGGGTCAAACTGCGAAAAAACAAATGGGAAGGATCAGTTTTGAGTTTTATTAAATTTTTGAACACTATCAGTATGAACATCCAATTAAAGAAAACAAGAACTGTAAAGAAAATTTCTTATTTTCTGGGAACATTTAATTAATTAGAAATCAAATTTTAAGCCAAATGTGAAAGTCACTTCTGTTTGAACAGTTTTACGAGGGCCAAATAACAAATAGTTTGGCCCTCGAGCAACCAGCAATATAACGACAATTAACAATGCTGACTAAAGCTGTAATGAAAATTTTCAGAAATATTACGGCTGTGTGTGGAACTAAGCAATTAAAATGTAAAATGTCCATTTATAATAGAAGAAAAAAATGTTAATGTTCGTTGAGCAAGTGCAGTATTGACAGAGTACTTAAACTCATAAAAAGTGGAATTTTACAGTTTAAATCATTAATCACATAAAATTGAAATCAATGTTTTCACAACAGCCTCGCTATTTCGATGCGATTTATAACAAAAAAGGCAGTTTTTTAAAATAATTTTGGATAACAATCTAAGACATTCTTATCTGCAGCCTGCTTAAACGCACACAAAAAGGTTTCATTTATCCTTATAACAGTCTATATAATCATATGTAAAACATCAATAATGGAAGCTTCAGATAAAGAAAAAAAATAACAAAAATTGATGAAACATTCTCCGCGAAAAATTGATTTAAAGTTTCAATAGTCGTAATGGAAAAGGTAATTTACGTGAAAAAATTGCTGTGACAACTGTAAAGGAAGATGGGCATGAAATATATGTTAGCTATTTTTTATGATCTCTGCCGTTTGCAAATCAAAGCTGGGTGCCTGAAAGGATTTTTTTTTTCATATTGAAAAACACAATTTTTGTTAGATTTTCGCACATCTTTAATACAACGTTTGTACTTTTTTTTTTCGATATATACCATGAAAATTGTCAACTACATTAGCAACGAACTTCTTTGCAACTTTTCCCCTTATATTTAGCACAACATTATTCAAAGCGGCATGATAGTGGGCGAACGCGGGTGCTTCGCACATGATGCAAAAGGTATGAAAGCAGTTGTGTGTTCTGCCCAATTAAGTGGTAGATCATGTGAGGTGATCATCACTTTGATAGAATTGGACAGTATAAGATCAGCAAGATGTTGTAAGACTGAAAAGTGTTTACCAAAACACTCTTGTACTTCCCTAAAACAGGCCATTCCACTTTCTCAAAGGTTTATCTATCGCAGTCTTCTAGTGTGCGAATACCATCCGGTTATAAGGGTTTCTGGATGGTGGCCGTATAAGAAAGGGCTGACCTGCGATGACTATCGGCCATATAATCTTTCTACAGTCAAACCTCATTACACCTTGCTGCTCCAACATCTTCGAATTTTGCTATAAGACTTCCATAATGTCATCACATGCAGTGCCATTTCAACTAGACGGAACACGCAAATGTCTTCTCCTCATCAGCTTCTTGTTTGCGTATTCCCAAAGCCTTGCTGAAAACTAAATGTTTGGGCACCAAATATTTTCCTGCATTAGCCTAAAGCGGCACATTTAAATTTCCGGAGAAACAGGGCAAACTCGTATCGTCTAAAAAGTTGTGCGAGCTACTGCACTTTGGCATAATATTCTTTGAAGAAGCTTTCGAAGGAAATCTCCCCATATGAATTAATTACTTTGTTTTCCCTGGTTTTTTGAATTACACATTTGTATTTTAATGATACATTACTATACTTTGATTTTATAGATTATGCTACAAATGTATATATATATAACCAGCTAAAATAAATGTTCCGAGTTATTGATAGTTCGAGCTATGGGAAATTTCAACATCAGTCTCAAGTTTGGGACTCGATGAAAACTTCGAGGTAAAGGACTATTCGAGTTATCGGGATTTGACTTTATATAATTTCTAATGAGATACGTGTTGATTATAGAACAATCAATCAAACTTACAGTTGCAAAAGGAATATCATTTTCGCGTATCTGGAAACTGAAGAATAGTAGCTCTCTTATCCAAAAATATGTATCTGTAGTACTTAATTTGTAACTCAGTAATAACTTCCGATAAATGTAGCAAGTGAAAACGTAAAAAAAAGTTTCGAGCATTATATTTATTCACATCTTAATTTAAATATGAAAAAATATTTTCAGCTACAATACCTTGTAGATACCTCACATGATCAATACATATTTTTTGATGGAAATTCAACTTAAAAAGCCAATCAATGCCGCACTTATCTTAATAAAAACATAGCAAACAGAGATTAAAAATAAATACGTATGCCGAGGAATCACAAAACCGAGGTACTCCTCTGCGATTGGTAATTCACTGGGACAACGACAATAAACGAAGTAGAGTAAGCATCAGCGAAATCACACCTCAGCCATCACAAGATGAATTGTGTGCCCAGTCTCAAGTGCTCAGATCAAAAGGCTCGATCGAACATTGTAATTTATTAGATTGAAGCACAAGACCTTCATTTCCTAAGGTTCTCTCGTTCCTGTCTATCTCAGTTGTCAACTTCGAACGCTATTCTGCGATAACTCACACGACATTATCGATTAGCTTTTGATAACACGTGGGCGCTCGTTTTTGTTTGGGGGCTTCTTTAAAGTGAGATAAATTTGAACTGAACTTTGTTTTTGATTTTATTCATGCCCATTAAAGTCTTCTTTAGCAGTTTAAATCCAAGCACTATCATACCTTTAGAGATATGTTTTAGTCCCCTTCAATACGTATCATATCGGCAGAGTAGATAAACTTCAGAAACTGGAATTGAATTAGTGTACTAATTTATATTTATAAGTATTGTTTATAAAGTAATGCAATCACATTATGCAAAATATTGTTCGGTAATAGTTATACAGTATTGTGATTTGTCAAATTTAATGTGTGCTAATATTCTTATGTAATTTGGTTACTTTTGCAATGCATATTGTAAGAACTTCAAAAGCTCTATTTTGCAAAATTGCATACCATCTTAAATATCTAGTCCGTCCGCACAATTCCGAAAGAATTAATCCATGCTGCCTCAAACGCGGATGTTAATCAGCAGAAAACTGAGAAACAACTTTTGAAATGCGTATAACGAAGTTCAATTATAAATTTAACATTTAAAGCTTCATGTGGTCTTATATGAATTGCACTAGTAATTTAGGCTGATTTTAGCAACACTAATATGCAATAAAATAATTAATATTGCAATAGCATGATAATTATTTTCAATGGTAAATGCGTAGCTAGCTACATCGCGTTTTTTTTCTATTAACGCTATTTTTATAAAATTTGAGAAAAATATGTTCTGTAAGCCTGCTTAACATGGGGAAGACTGCATCAAGAACTTTCAAATTTTACTATTCTCTTAAAACCTGTATTACTGTAAAAAATATATATGTTTTTCTTTTTTCTTAAAACAGACGCCACAATATCCTGGCTAGTGAAAAGTGAAAGAAAGACCTAAGATATATATATTGAATCATGATATATAAGGTATTCTTTAACATTTAGGAATAAAGCGTTTAGCAGAGTATGAAAGTTTGGAAATCAAATCAATCTAGTTAACCTTATCTCAATAAATTATAAATAAACACAATTCAGAGAAAATACTAATTTGATAGGAAGGAAGTTATTTAAGGACCACATTTCATATTTCGTTTTGAAATTGAAAAAATATATATACTGAAAATGACATCTATGCTGCATTAAAATATTTGAATAACACATTTTTTTACGTCTGTTGCTAAGAAGTCGTACACATAAACCAGTAAACATTCGAAAACCTCTTGTAAACGTCGGATAACATATTAACTGTCCGCTGCTTCTAGATTTCATTTTGCCGGATACATTTCAAAAACATATTTATTGCCGTTTAATCTTTTTTCTTGAAAGTATCAGAGGAACTGGTTCAAAAACATTGAGAAAGTGCCCCTACTTTTTCTCGATTTTCCAATATTCATTTCAATATCCGACGGGAAAAAAAATCCAAGTTTTATTGCCGTTTCTCTCCGATACCATACAAGAGAATTCCTTCAGAAGTGCTGAGTTCATTTTTTCACGAGGGACACAAATAAACAGCAAAAATGCTGCTCAGTTTGAAACTCTTACTGCCACTTAGAAAATAAACCTCCGAATACGAATTGAAAAAGTTTCAACACACAGAAAGCTTGAATCTAAACAGTAAGTAAATGGTTGAGATGAGGAAAAACTAAAATCCGAGAATTATTTGAAGCCGAAGTTTTCCTACTCTGTTACTTTTTATTTATTTCTATCACCAGAAAAATCAATACGCTAAGAGCACCGGTTTAGTTTTCTTTTTTGTTTTGTATTACTATTGGCTGGTAATTGTGTTAAGCGCATTTTAGATGTTAAAACGCTTTTCTGAGTTAAATGCTTTCTAATGTAATTTTTTTTCCTTACACGATAGAATCATGTTTTTTTTTTTTTTTTTGCTCACATTCTTATGTATTGTACAGACACTTTAAATTAAAGAACTCCAAATATTTTCGCTGTTACATTTGCTAAGACTTTTATAAATTACAGATTCATTCAAGGTGATATACATATGAATATATAAATTATTTCTTAGTTGTATGTAAGCTGTGAGCGTGTGAGAACTCTAGACGTCGTTCATATCAGAAACATGGAGTATCATGATTTATTTTTAAATATTTAGGTCTAAATTTCATGTCCGAAAACACGTTGACTTTTACTACAATACATTCCTTTAAAGATGCACAAATTCGCCGGTGTACATGTGAGTTTAACAATCAGTATATAGTAACGTAACCTCAGAAAACAATGCTAGATTTCACATTTCATCAATTTTTAACTTGTTTTGTATATTTGATGTTTCTGCTTGTTTTTCCATTGTACTTAGTAAAATATATGACAAAACACTACGCAGTGATGAGAGGATTGAGCTTCAAAAAAGGTAGAAAGACTAAAACTGAAATTTACTTCCACTCCCATCATATGAAATTAAAAAATAAATAAATAAAAACTGAAACTCAATTTCGGATAAAAACGCTAAAAAGTAAGAAACCAGGTAGGTGCTGTTTGATATTATCGACCTATAGAGTAGATAAAGTCATTTGATATGTTAGATATGCCTATTTATTTAGTTCTATCGGAATCCTCTGTCACTTCTGCATTAATAACATTATAATTCAATTCAAATGCCATAGTCCTGCGTTGTCAAGTACAATTAAAAAAAAAAAAAAAAACTCTTTCTATATTTGACAACGCACGACTACGGCATTTGAATTGAATTATAGTGTTAATAATGTGGAAGTGACGGAGGATTTCAATAGAACTAAATAAATAGGAATATCTAACTACCAAATGACTTTATCTACTCTATAGGTCGATAATATCAAACAGCACCTACTTTGTTTCTTGCCTTTTGACGATTTTAACCGTAGTCGGGATTCAGGTTTGTAAACCTTTTATTTATTTATTTATATATCTATTTTAATATTTTCCGTTTCAACCTGTGATGCGACAAAACAAAAAAAGATGCAAAAATGATACAATAACGTGAGTAATGCTTACTTAACAAGCAAGCATTTTAGTTTGATATATAAGAATATAAATTAAATTGTACTGTTATTATATCAAACTGAAAAAAAAACTTTTTATTATGAAAGATTGATATTTTTTAATACTGCTATAATAAGAATCAACACCTAACTTGTTTCTTACCTTTTGGTGTGTTTCCCGTAGTCGGGTTACAGTTTTTAATAAATTTATTTAAAACCAGTGAAAAAGAGAGGGGGGGGAGGGAATCGGTAAAAATTGGGTTTTATGAGAAAAAATTGACTTTTCCTATTGTTTAAGTCGGTAAAAATGCAGCCTACGTTACCCGAGCCATAATAACGAATTGGTTGTTACCTTATTCATCAAACCGGGTGAATAGTTTAGACGCTACTGTGGAACATACGTAAATGCAAACATACATAGACTGCTAAAATCATAGCCCTTCCTTTCGGCTTTTCCGTAATCGGGTACAGAAGATGAATACCATTACTTCTATAACAGCAGTTTCTCTCTGAGGTCGAGTAATATCAAACTTCTGATTCAGAAACGCCACTACAAAAAACAAAAGAAAAAAAGAAACGACATTTTCCCCAGAAGAGGTAAAACCTCATGATGAATTAAAAAAACGGTCATTATAGTAGTGTTTTGAAGTATAATATGTATCCTTATAGTAGTCGTGTTAAGTAGCAATACATATTCCGAGATCATAAAGTAACATAAATAGTTCAATGCAAAAATATAACACAAATGCACTTGGGTTCTATTGAGAACAATTGAGAAAATCTAACCCTCAATGTGGTAAAAGATTTTAGATCTATGTATAAATGTTGCCTGCTTGAAATACTCAATATACTTATTAAAATTATACCAAAAACACACATAGTGTAATAATGAAAAAAAAAATATAGGTAGCAATCGAAGGAGCGTATTGAGACATTTTTGGCGAAAAAAATATTTACCCTTGTACCCCCGTTGTGGAAACATAAAAGTTGAAATTCTTCCGAAATTTTAATCTACGCCAAATTTACAAGACTTGACGTAATGGATAACCCGCTATTTCAGTTAGTATGTGGCAGGACATCAATCTGTCTTTCATTACACAGCAAAAATCGCAAAACTTGGTGATTTTTCTTAAAAATTAGCACTTCAAAACCTCATATTTTGATAACGGGAACACGAAGGTAAATTATTTATGCACCTAAAAACATGTTTTACTATGCTCCTTTCATTGTTGCCCATTTAGAGTTTTTTTCATTGTTTCGCTATCGTATGGCTTCCTAATAATGTTTAACATTATGGTTTCTCGATCAAAATTGACGCTCAGATGTACTCTAGTGAAATAAGTAGTTGGATTGGAAGTTGACGAAACGAAATACAGTGTTTTCAATTTTTGACCAATTTTTGTTAAATATTATTGAAGAAAATCTCCAAAAAGGGTTATTTCAGATCAATCTTCGACAAGTTAAAATACATTTACCATTGGTAATACGCTGAGAGTTATATTCATTTAAGTAATTACTTTTGAAAAGAATATGTTTAATGTTACCATGACATTTAAATTATGCTTAGTACTGTAGTTGTTTAGATTAATTAAATTTACTCAAAACTTTACGATGCGAGTCCTATCATTTTCTGAGTAAGACATTTCTGTTACTCAATGAAAGTAC
Organism: Uloborus diversus; assembly: GCF_026930045.1. NCBI lineage: Eukaryota > Metazoa > Arthropoda > Arachnida > Araneae > Uloboridae > Uloborus > Uloborus diversus. The sequence continues at coordinate 167,289,366 of NC_072733.1, forward strand.
CATTTATTCAATTATTTAGGACAATGAGATTTAAGACAATGTGAAGGAATACACTGTTTATCCCTTTTGACAAACATAAAACTCAAACGTAACAAAATACCCGACGTTAGTTTCACAATAATTTTTAAAAGAAAGTTCACTCACAACTGATTAATGGACTTGGATAGAACCAACATTTTATGTATTTATGTACGGTAAATATGATGCATTAGGATAGGTCAGTGAAAATATTTCTGATAAATGTGTTGTAATTTTTCTTTGTTTACTCTGTGTGCACAACATAAAATAGATTTATTTTAAAAATGAAACAAACATCATGTTCTATTTGAGGTAACCTCGACTGATATTCGGGACATAGTTTTTCTTTTCAATGTCTGTAATGTATCTGCAATTTATCACTATTTTTTATTTATGTCTTAACCCAAGTTTTGGACAAGATTGAGTATTGCCTGAATGTGGGCAATACAATATTTATTTTGCGATTTATTTTTACAAACAAATACCTTTAACGAGGTTTACATTTTAAGCATTTTGTTTTAGCTGAGAAATTCACACTAAGTAGAGGCTTATACGAAATATTTAAAATTTAATTCACTTTTTAAAAATAAAGGTTCATTTTTTTGTATAGAAAAATAGGAGTATAGTTGCGAACTTATGATACCAGCATAATCAGCATATACTTTTTTTAATGCAACATGTGAGCTCATGGATGGAAGATGATACTTGTTAATTATGACCCCCTTTTCACTTTAAAACATAATTTATTTATGTTATTTGAGCAGATGTATGTTAGGTTGTTATTCTTTTTCCGCAAATTGATTTCGAATTTTTTTTTTTAAAACAATATTTGGATATGTTTTTTTAATAAAAAAAACTTCATTATAAAGTCATAAAAGAGCTAATTGTTGGTTTAACCATCACTCACGTGAGAACTTCTTTAAGATGCTTGTTTTAAAATAGCATACATAGCCCTAAAATCTGAAGGTACCGATTCTCATTAGTATTTTGTCATTGACGCCTCATGTATGACTACATGAGAATCTTTTCCTCGTCTAAACGAATGTATGTTATGATGTGGAGCAAAGACATTTATTCTAAGCAAATATCTGTTGTAATATTAAACAGGATATTGAACTTGAAAAAGAGTAAACCGGCTAGTATTTATAGACTACGCTTTTAATGAACTGTGTGACTGCGGTTTAAATATCAGTAAAGATGGAAGTATTGACTTCAATCTTGCCATTGAATATAAAAATCACCTGAGAGCTAACTTCATGTATTTTGAAATTTTTTAAACGTTATATTTTAATTGTGTACTCTTGATTTTATTTTAGGCAATAACCTCCCAAAAAGTTTCTGTACTGGATACTTTGCCACTTAGATAGAAATCAACTACATATATGATCATTCAGGCTTGAGAACGTTAGTGAACTAACATTCCCCCATCGTTTATGAACACTAACACTTAAAGTTAGGAAATGGAATTATAAATATAGGTTATATTTAAGCTTGATATGCCATTAATTTACAATTATTTGTAGCATTGGGTAGTTTTAAACATAATCAACACACGGTCAATTTCAAACAATAAACGACAAAGTGAGTTACGTTTTAAGTTTGTTTGCTGATATTTGGTCATTCAGGATATTCTTGAGCTAGTCCAAATAACTTTGAGCCACCTCATAATTTTTTAGTTTATTTAATTTTGAAAAAAAAAATAGAAGTCCCAGTGGTGCATTTTAGCTGGTGAGGTCATAAAATAAGATTTGTGCTCTTTATGACTTTGAGGTATACTAAATTATAAAAAAAATCTGAGGTGACTGTTTGGACTAGCGCAAAAATATCCTAAATAACTGTAAAACAGTTCATTCATCTGATAGGTTAGGAAAACTAAAGCTTTTGTCTGGTTTTCCAACTGAAGCGTAATAATTGATAATAACCATGAAAGTTTGGAATGTATATAACCCCCTTAGACCAGGGCGTTTGGTATCCTGGACATGAACTTTAAGCAGCTGCTAATCATTTAATAAAATTTATTAATGATTTTTTTGTATATGACTCTTTACATTCTTCTTAGTATTATCTGTGAAAAGAGTTTTTGTTCTGGGATTGACAACACTAACATATGAGGCAGTGAGAAGCAAATGGACGTAAATGGACTATTTAAAATTTCGAGTAAACCACGTTTAAAATTCAGATCCTAGTTAGGCTTTCATTAAAAAATGTTTCTAAATCATGCTGTACAGCAACATGTATTAAGGTTACTAGTACTATTTCTTGCCCCAAAAGCAGAGAAGATGTTGTCTTATATTTTGTACTGGTAATCTCTGAATTTTTAACTTTGTCCCTTACATCCCTTTGCTTCTCACTGCCTCATATAGGGATTATGAGATAGTGACCCATTTTTCTAACCATGGATTCTCGTTGCAAAGGCGAGGTTTTTTTTCTATTTTTTAAATAAAATTTATAATGATTTTTATAGTCATTTTAAGTGCTTATATTATGTTTTATAATTGTCTGGAGAATATTTTATAATGAAGCTTGTTTGATATTTCATCGTTTTTTATATGAAATATTACTTTCAAAAATATGCGTCCAATATTCCGGACTTATAAAAACTCTTTTAATTTTTCGCTTATAGACTTTCTAAGCGAGTAAGTATAAGATACTCTCTACCATAGTACGATTTGTACCAAAGCTAAACTTTCTTTGTTAATTATTTCATAATTCCGAATGAAGGGGATAAAAAAATGCAGAACAGTTTTTAAACACTTTTCTTTAATTATTTGTTTTTAAATTTAAACGCGTTTTTTAAGTGAATTTTAAAGCGTCTATTAGAACCTCTGCCGTAAAAAAAAAAAAAGGAAAATCAATTCATCGCTCTTTTAGGCTTTAATGCGTTAGAAAACTACTATTTACATCTTCGTTTTTAATGCAGAGGCGCGGTCGTTTAGTATCCAGGAAAAACATTAGACGAATCCAAGAATTTGAATTCCCGCTTAAAGATGGTAAGAAAGAGCGAAAAAAAATGCCATTTAACGGGCGCACGGAAATGTTTTACTGTTGATAAGACACAGTTACATGCTGCAAATAATGGGCTGCACTCAAAGACTCAACCATGAATTAATGGTTATATGAAAGAGACAAAGGAGTTGGTGGTTATGAGTGGCATTAGCGTCTACGCTGGCGAAAATCTTTAAAAGAATGAACTCGCAAATGCTGTAAAAAAGAAAGGAAACCTCCTTCTTATTTGCTGTCCAGATAAAATACTAACGATGGTTGTTTTATGTTTTATGCATCAAGGTATTACGGTGTCCACAGATTCCTATCACATCAGAAGGTTCTGCCTTGCTTTTATCTTGATTTTAGTTTTCTATCTTTCTCTTTGCTATTTTGTCTTTCTAGAAATTTAGTCACGGAGAGTATAATGGGTTCATTTTGTGTGTGCCGGAAAGGATTTTATGGTTGTGTTTTTTTAGTAGAAGTTTTTGTTTTTTCGTGGCGTGGTTTTGAATACAATGCAGTGAGTGCTTTTTCTGATCTCATAAGTTGTTGAAAATATCTTGCTTGCAGTGAATAAATTTGAAATATTTGTTGTAGGTTTTTAGATAAGGGGGGGGGGGGTTCTAAATTTTTGAGTCTTCTGTAAACAATGGCTGACAAAAATCTTTCTTTTCTGATAAAATTTTGAAAGTATAGGCTTAATAAAAGAAATATATTTTAGTTGTATTTTGTGTTTGAGAAGATGTAAAATTTCTTTAGTTTGTTCAGATACAAATATTGTGTTCACAGTACGTAGTTTACCAGTTAAGAAATATGTTCCTTAAAAAAAACTGAATGTATAACCTGTTAACCATTTATTTTACTACGTTTCAAATAAACGAAAATCCAATTTGTATCATGTTCCATGAAAAAAAAAAACTTTGGTAAATTTACTTGTAACAACCCAATACGTATTTTAAAGAACTGATATTTCGAAAACACAGGCCACGTTGCTCAAAACTGCGAAGAAGTTTCTTTAGCTTTTTGCATGCTCATTCAACAATTTATCTATTACAACTGTTCTAACAATTTTTTTTTTCTTTTCTCAAAATAAGTAGACTTTGTTGTATGAAGAATAGTTACAGAAATAGTGGGGCCTATGTGGCTCTATAGTAAAAGCTTCGCTTCACATGTCGGAGGTAGCGGGTTCGATTCCCGCTGGTGCCCTGGGTGTTATGTCCTCTGTATATGCTGTAAATCTTTCGTGTGTTGTCTTATTTGTTAATAAAGAAGTCCAGCCTTTCGAGGCAATGGCACCAATCTTTCCGTAGTAGTTTATTACGGACACGCCAACAACAACAACATAAAGAAATATTTATTTATGCTTTTAAAATACCTAGTTATATATATATATATATATATATATATATATATATATATATATATATATATATATAAATGCGTTTTGCAAAAAGAGGAAAAAAGTTAAATGGTACTTCATCTTTTTTCTTTTAGAAATGTTTAGAAATCCTTCAGCAGTGGTTATGACGTAAAACATGAGCTACGTTTCTTGACAATTCTCTTAAAATGATACAAAGTAACAACAATCTGAGTACACTTTATATAAAATCCCGAAGTCTTACAACAGCTGTGAATTTCCATTTCTTTCTCTTATTACTCGCAATGGAAAAGTCGAACCTTTTTCACTCTTTTTTTCCTGGCCTTGTTCGTTCCAATGCATCGCGATAAGGACACACACACACACACACACATCAGCTAAAAAATATCCCGCGAACCAAAGCAAGAAGAAATTTCAGAATCCTCGCCGTTGCTTTGTTGTTTTGGATGCTATTTTGCTTGCTTCGTATTCATGTGATAGTGTTTTCGGACTCTTGTAAGAGCGGATTGGTCGGGAGTTCTTTGCCGAAAAAGGCATAGTCTTACAATCGTTTCTGCTATTCTTTGTTGCATACTCTAGGGATCCTAACCTATCTGCTGACTGTATTGTTGATGAAGGCGAAAACAGAACGTTTTATGGATATACTGGAAGGCGGGCTTGTATCATGTTTTTGCTCTTTTTTCGTTCACTTCTTGCTTTTTGAATCCTCAGCTCCGTTGAAAGTTGAACTCAGAAAGTGTCATTATCTTTATTTTTAGAGAAAGAACTATATTTGTCTTTCTTATTTGTCTTGTTTTCTTTTTGAAAAGCCGTTCCTGACGGAAATTTCTCTTTCGAGGAATCTGTAATTTGTAAGAGATTTTGCCCGATTTGGGAGGGGGGGGGGGAATAAAAGATTCAAGAATCATGTGAAAACTATGAACTAGCGCATACAAAAAGTATTTATTCTCTTGTGCAGGTGAGTACATTACTCATCGTTTGAGAAGATCGATGTTTCTTTTTGTCTCAAGTAAGCGTGTGTTGTTAAGTTTTTCACTTACGGTCAATATTTAGTTCAAGTAACCAGAAAAGTATTTTCCCTTGTTTTAGATGTTGTAGATTTTGGGGATTGTGCTGTATCTTGGGACACTTTTAATATTTAAATTTTTAACGTCAATTATTTGAATCAAATTTTAAATCTAAAAGTCGCATTAAAATACCCCAACATACTTCTATGCAATATATTTGTTTTAAATTCAGACAGTTTGAAAATAAGATATTGATAGAAATTTAAAGTAAGAGTTGCAAACTGTCCCAAGGTACTACATCCTATTGTACTTTGGGAGACATCGTGTTGTACTATGGGGAATTTCTTCATGACTCAGGAAACAGCTATATACTTGAACCAATTTTGCTCCGGAAAACAAAAAAAATCCCATGGTAGTGAATTAAATCATGAATAATTAATTATGAATAATGAATTATTATATAACATTAAATGTGCTTAAAAGACTACATAAGATTAGAACATTGTTCCATGTTCCTAAACGTATCTTAATTTTTAAAGAACCATGCATATGTTGTACCCTGGAGCGTGTCCTAAGGTACCATACTGTCCCAAAGTACAATCACCACGTCTTTTAACCAACCCCCTTGCGGTTGGACAGTCCCAGAATTACATGTTAAATGGACGAGATATCTCGTCAAGAACTGTAAGGTAATTAAGAAAAACCAAAATGATGGTCAATCTAGATGAACTATTAGTATTTTCTCATAAGCAAACTATGTAAAGTACGTCTCTTTTATAACAAAATAAAAATGTTTTTTAAATTTACAAATACACATACAAAGTCAGAAAATGAAATAAAAATGAAGAAAATATTTACTTTGGAGTCATGAAATTTTCTTTCTCTCACAAAATCCTCCATTTTACTCATTTGATGCTGATTTTTACTATGGCACCATTTAGTGGTGAAGGTTACTATTAGAGATTACAAACAAATGGCTGCTACAAATAGATTCTTAGAAATTAGCAGTGTCCCAAGGTACAACACAACAATCTCACCTACTGATGACACCAGATGATACACTTATCCACCCTCGCTCTTTAAAAACTGATTAATATTGCAACAACATTTTAGACATTTCAAGTCGTTAGATGAGCAATACAATTTTTTTTTTTTTTTTTTTTGCTGAAATACCAAAAAAAAAAAATATTTTCATTAAGTCACTAGGCGATCAAAATTTTCAGAATGGAGTATAAGTTATTATGTTAGTAGTACAAAGAAAGAATAACAGAAATGAAAACTTTAAATCTAAGGTAAATGAAAGTTAATGTTTGTTTTAGTGAAAAGCAGGAGAAATTTTTAGTAAATGAATCTTCAAATGTATAATTCATGTAAGAATTAAGCTAAATTTAATGCAATCCAAAAGTTCATATTCTTTCGTAATCGGAGCCGTATCAGTCCGGTCGGTTACACGTTGTGCATTTCACGGTTGAACATTTGATATCGATCGAACAATTGACCTTCTTGCATGCTAACGTTGACTGGTGTACGTTAAATATGTTGTGCTCACAGATGGTGAGCTCTAAAATGGCGGGGATACTGACATTATAACATGAAATATAAAACAAGAGAAACTTGGTTATTAGATTTTATAATCGTACCATTAATGTTCTTAAATATTACTTTTCAGAAACTTGAATGGATTTTGTTGAAATAGTGTATAGGAATAAAATAAGATTTGTCCTTCAATACATTTGCCGTGCGTGCGTGGTCCGACTGAGATTTTCTCGATAATGCGCGTATCAGCTAAGATGTTAAATATCGTCTGAAATCCAAAACACAAAACTGTTTCTTTTCTTTTGAAAAATAATACAACATTGTCAAAGTTAATGGGTGCAATGGATAGTTATTCCACTATTTAGATTTTAGATAAAAACACTTTTATTTTAGGCATTTTACACAAAAGTGACTTTTTTGTGATTTTCGTAATGCTTCGACATCTTAGAATAACCATAAAAAACGTTCTATTTAAAATTAAAGCTTTTTGATACATCATCAGCATCATCTTCTGTCATGTTACATATCGCTTGAAAAATGAGCAAAAGAGACAAAAAAGGGTTCTAAATTCTATAAATTTAGTTAAACTAATGAAAAATAATTAACCTAAAATAAAATCATTTTGTTGCGTAGGGATGTAGAGTTATGTGAGATAATTGTGACTGTTAAGTAAACACAATAAAATAAAGTAAAGTAAAAAGATAAATTATAAGTACCATAGCAAATTTTGGAGCCTCAAAATATCCTAAGCATTTTAAAAGCAACAGTCAAAATTATTCTCTTTTTGTTTGTTTTTTTTCCTCCAAAAAAATGAACTTGAACATGCAGGGAGGAAAGAAGAAAGAGGAAAGAACAGACACTTTCCCATTTTTAAGCTTGAATATTTACTTTTTTTCCACTTGTTGATTGTACATAGAAATATTTTAATGCTCCGATGAAGAAAGATACTAAACTGTCAAGTTGGAGGAAATGATAAGGCATTCTGGGACTCTTGGGATTTTGGAACTTTGCCACTGAAAGTCGGATTTTTTTATCGTTACAGCATCAAATGTCGAGAGACAGTTGTGGTAAGATTTTTTTTTTTTTTGGATAAATTTGTCTTCATGAGAAGAAATGATAGCTCATTCCACTAGCGACTGTTTCAACTGAGATTGATGCCATTCAGTATTCCTCCGATACATGCAAAGAAAATGGGCTTGTCAACAAAACTAATGTTTGAAAGATATTTTGACCAAACCAAAGACCAAAAAGCATAAGAACAAGGGCAGTATGACCAGGAAAAGCGTGTTTCGCCTTTTTTTCAAAGGTAATACTTTTTATTTCAGAATATTGTGCAATGCATATAAGGTATGTATTTAAAAACACTTCGATTCTTTAAGCTTTGCTGTATATATTTAAATTTTGCTGCTTTGTTTACGTTGAACTACATCGGACTTAAGTATGAAAATGCATTTATTTGAAATATATAAGTTTGTGGTTTTATTTGATACTTTTTGGCAGATGGTACGATTTTTTAGACAAAATTGTGTAATAAATTGTTTGCACAAAATGTGACTAAAACTGTTTCTCAATTTAAATATGAGGCAGTGAGAAGCAAAGGGATGTAAGCGGACATTTTTAAGTTTTGAGTAAAACACGTTTAAAGATAACATCCTAGATAGGTTTTCATGGATTTTTTTTCTAAATCATGCTGTACAGCAGCAACTACCAGGGCTACTAGTAACATCTCTTGCCCCAAGACAGAGGAGAGGTTCACCTACTATGTGTCCTGGTTATCTCCAAATTTTTAATTTTGCCTTTTACATCCCTTTGCTTCTCACTGCCTCATATGAGAATGCGCTTTCCATTTACTTCTGCACTGCAAAAGACAATTAGTTGTACAATTGTTTTAACACAAAACATTTGAATTTTAAAAACGGTAACGTTATTTCAAACTTAAAAAAAAGTTTTTACAAAAAAATACTTCAAAAAAATATACTTCAGGAAGTATTTACTGATGTCACTTTCTTGCTAAAAAGCTCACATACATGTTATTTCATATGCTCATAAAACGTCCTAAATTGTGCTAATTACAATTAGAATTTTCATTTTAAGTTTAAGGGAAACTATAAACCAATGTGTATATGCATAATAGAACTTCTAACGCCACGTGTAACATAAAATAATTAATCTGAACAGAGGGCACTTAAAAAAAAAGTATTTGCTTCCCTTTTTAAGCCAAATTTATTCAAAAGATACATAACATACTTATTTCATCTTGGTATTTAAAATATTTTTGATTCAAAGTATGTAGCTGGTTTAAACAATAGCATTACATTATCCAAATATGCATTTCCTTGATACACTCTCCAGTCAAAGCTTAGTTGAGTCCAAAACTTGTGTCGCAGTCAATGTATTATCCATTAAAGCTTTGCAGTTAATCACCTAACTTATCTAGGTCTGTCAGCTATATGGCTTATCACTTTCTCAGCTCGTCAGGGAATACGTCTATAAACTAATTGCTTCAAAATTGAAGGATGTCTTTGAAGGTTATCTTTTTCAGGTTCATTTTTTAACGATTTCAGCTTTGAAGTAATTTATTGTGATTTTTATTGTGATAAATCTTTTTTTTTCTTTTGTAGGATGTAACTAATTTTGATGTGAACAACCGGAAATTAACAGGCACACACGATTCTTAGAACCAAAAAAGAATAACTATAACACATGTTTTCGCTGTGATTCAACTAGAAAAACCGTATGTAACATTATTTAGTAATTTACTGAATCAAATCAATCTACATGCAATAAAGATCTATAGTAGATTTTAATACGTTACGGACGTTTACATGTAGTAGCATATCACACTGAATGTTATGGTATATCTTGAATATATTAGTTTTTTTAATGGATATTTCAATAAAGTTCCTTTTCCAGAAAGTTTTTTACATGTCTGCGGTTAATAAACTAAACATTAAGGAAAGATTGATTGTCATTGCCTTAAGGATTTGCATTGATTGATTTATTTATAAATAAGAAAACACAGGAAAAAAAATTACTAAACTAACGAAATAATATTTAGGGCCCCGACCACCGGCATTATAATCGATGCTTCTACCACGGAGCCAAGGGAGAACCGTTTAACAATTTAACAGATAATGGTGTTAAATAAGTAAGTGTATTCGTCAAAGATATAAATATGTTGAACCACACTATTTGGATGGATAATTAACTGGGAAACGATGAACTGAAATTTAGTGACTAAAGAAAAAAATATATATTATCTTGTATAGTTCAGAAAGTTAAACGTTAAGTATTGAATCATTGAATTACTAAGATTTGAAAATCAGAAAATAAATTTAAAACTGTGAATGAACAAATCACATTCATTAACTATTCACTCTATAAACATACGTCTAGATGAATAATTAATTAAGGTGATGAATACGTTTGATAATATTTGAACTGCTAATAAAAATTTGTAAACCAAAATAAATTTTACATTTCTTGACAGGTTATTTTTCGCAATTCTAAAACTTTAAATTTTGAGCAATCATTTAAATTATAAGAAAAAAGGGTGATACATTTTACTTAATATTGTCGTCACAAAATACGTATGCTCTAAATTTTTTTCGTAGTCATATGTGTCATGTTGAAAAAAGTGTTTTACACATTTGTCATGTTTTTTTTTTTTTTTTTTTTTTTTTACATAAAATGTATTTAAAGTACTTTTATAGCTGAATAACTGCTATAGTTTCAATTGATTTTCATTGTGAATTTACTAATGTAAAGGTCAAAAAGGCCTCGAGACAAATGAACAATTTAAATTTCAAACATAATCCAATTTCCAGCAAGTTAAAAGCAGAACTATTACACATCACCCAGCTGCAAAATAAAAGTTAGTGAACTTGACATTATTGATGGATTGTCCTTGTACTTGTTCAGACTTCTTTCAGGCTACGATATAAATTGCGAATGACACTCGAGCTTTAACTTTGGGGTTAAAAACTTCCAGATGCTTGTTCTGGCTGTAACATCATAAAAATCATGGCTTTTCTAGTGTTAATGGAAAAGCTAATTGCTTTTCGAAAAGTAAACAACAATCACCGTTGCGCTTACTCGTTTCTGTTAAACTTTGTTTTAAGTTTAATGGTTACCTGTGATTTACGATATATTTCCAGAACTCTAGCGGAATCCCAGAGATAATTTAACAGAATTTTATAGGCTTGTGGGGTCCTTTCATTGATGGAGGAATTTAATATTTAAGGAATATTTAAATAAACCGAAAATTTAATCAGTCGACTTTGTACTAAACATTATTCTGAGTTTGAATATTGCATACCTGCAGTTTGCTATCACAGGAAGTTTTAATCATTAAAAATTCGGATCTGTAAATTACTTATTTAAAGACATCGTAAAAGTTGTACAGTTGGAAAACGGAGGTATATTTTGGTTAGAGTATTTATTTATATGCAGCGAAGAGAATGTTACCATGCATAGAGTGTATTTGGCATTTAGTCGTGCGTAGACTTAAAAGGGTGAGGTTGATTTGTTAAACCTCACCTTTTTAAGTCTATGGTTGTTTTTTAATCATTAAAAATTGGGATCTGTAAACTACTTGTTGATTGTTAAACCTCGAGGTTGATTTGTTAAACCTCACCTTTTTAAGTCTTTGGTGGTTGTTTTAATCATTAAAAGTTCGCATCTGTAAATTACTTATTTAAAGACCTCGTAAAAATTGTATAGTTGGAAAACTGATATACATTTTAGTTAGATTATTCATTTATAAGCAGCGAAAATAATTTCACCATGCATAGAGTGTACTTTGCATTTTAGTAATGGATAAACTTTAAAGGTGAGGTTGACTTATTTCAAGATCGGAGCAATTGATTGTATTGAATGTAATTTATTTTCATTTTTACGATAATTAACTAATAGCTTTTTCGTAACTATGACACAGAAGATACATCAACTACATTTTGTCTTTTCCAAACTAAAATAACTATGCCAAAATTAAAATAATTAATCAACATTCTAGCTCTTGGGGATTTTCAAGTTCCGGAATTCAACCACATCTTTGGGGCTAATACATCCACATTAAGACTAATGCGTAAGCAGATATCAGAATTTCGGGTAAATTTCCGGCGAGCCCTGAGTCATTGCTACTTCAAATATTCCACCCACATTGGGGTTAAGATTCACTTTCTAGTCGCTAAACTAATCCAGTGGCATCTCTCAAGCTAAGCGTCAAATTTATATTCATAATCCTCTAGCTCAGTGGCTGCCATCTGCCCTACATGCCAGCATCATTAAGGAGAAATGGAATCTTGAAATCCGTCTGCGTTGTATGATAACTTGGAAACTATTCGATAAAATCGCATTAAGATGCTCTTTCCAAAGTTCTCTTCGGGCCATTTTAGCATTTCGCGGAATCGCCCATTCCTGTAATGGCTTATATTAGTTATACAGGACTTATCATGTTACAGTCCGCACCCATGTTACAAATTCATTGCGTTTCATTACTAAGATATTCCGCGGGAATTACATAATTACAACGAATGCATGTGTACAATGTACTGATATTGGTTTTGAGATGGCTGTTAGTTTCTGTATGCTTCAGAGCGCTAATTGAAAATGTAATGTCATAATTTGCCTTGTACTTCTTGTAAAATAGCATTATTGAATGATTCAACTTATAAAAATGAACAGCTGTCGACATTAATTTTGTTTTTACTCATTGATTTCTTTAAAAATGCTATCAGTTCCTGAATGTAACTTTTGTCGATATAGAAAAAAAATATTAATTTTTCTGATAACCAATAAGCATGAAATAACAATGCTAAATAATATCTTTTCGTAAGATGAGATGATACGGTCATGGAAAATCTGTGTTTTTTCAGTATAGATTACGCATTTGTAAATTCACACTTGTGTCTGTGTTACATAGAAAATAATTCACTTCAGTTATTAAAGATAAACTACACAATGTGACCTCGAATTTAAGTGTTGCTTTTCATTTAAAGTTAAAAAAGTATACATTTCTAAAAACGTTAAAAAAATATTATGCACATTTTCAAGCACAGGTAATTAATTATGAATGCATAATTAGGTGCTGTATAATTTTTTAACTACATGTTAAGGGACTTGGAAAAACATAAAAATTGAACTAATCGTGAGATTGACGAACTGTTTTAAGAATGCGTAATCTATTAATCACTGGTTTAAATGATATGTTACATATTTCTAGCTTTGTTTGGAAATTTTTGAAACATCTTTTAAAAACCACTCTATATAATCGTCCTATATTTAAATTACAATTATGTTTTTAAGGAACTGAATGAATGACCTACTTCAACTATAGCAAAAATTCCGTACTTTTAAGCCTCAACTTTTTTACCCATCAAGTTAGCAGCTAGAATACATCCAGTAGAGTCGAAAGCTGTTCTTGAACCTTTAAAAATTTCTTAAATCTACAACCTTAAATATCGAAAATCAGAAACATTATACTTATGCAATTTTTAATGATAATGTTAAATCCCATATTTTCTGTTTTTAATCGCTGAATTCCTTAATATCTATCCCTTTTATAATCTGATTTAATTTGATCTACTAAAAAACCATTGTTTACACCCATTTTCCTCAGCCGGTGATTGGGAAAGGGTCGTATGCCTATACGTGTGGCATTTGATAAGTCAGTTAATCCACTGTTTCATCCATAAAATTGTCAACCGAAAAAAGAAACATATGAAAAGTTCTTAAAATTTTGTCCATAAAATTTGGTTTACGCCGTAAAATTAACATCATATATATATATGTACATCATTTTTTGAAACATCCCTGGTTTTACTTTTAATATCATATTAACGTATTAACGTGAGATAAATTGACTTGCCTGATCTTAATTCTGATCAAATTTACAAGTAGAAAATAACTCGGCATGATTACCAGCGAATTTCAACACATTCACAAGAAAAAATGGTTAAACTTCATTAATCATTCTACTGGCAATTGAATTTTGTATTGTTTCTTCAGGGAAAAGACTTTTTAATAATGAATGCCCCTTTATGTGTGAATTTTTCGAGAACTACAGAAAGTGCATGATACTTAGTCCACACCCTCTTTAAGTTTTTGTAAGGTCAATTAGTTCCCAAATAAAAATAAAACCTTACGCATCTTTGAAACTTAGGTGCATTTTAGCTCCTCTCCATTTTTTAAGAGGTTTTAACTCTTAAAACTAGACTTTAAACTGTTCAGCTTTCCAATGCTCACTTTGAATTAGCACCCATCAAAGAAGCTATTTATCACTCTGATGAGTCTCATGCAGATGAAACGGGACAAACTGAATTCAACAGAGACGGAAGCTGTGTTCGTAACATGATATCATAGCACTTCCTTCTCATATCACGCTACAAACAAGAAAGTGTCCTCTAAGATGAAAGTTGAATTCTGGAACCCTCGCAAATAAAACCGATTTGCACGCCCTAGATACAAAATGGAATTCTTTTCACCTTTCCTAACTCATTTCGACATTTTCCCTGAGATTCTGAATTTTTATTTGTTGAACATGGGATGAAGCTACAAACATGTAAAGCGACAGCTTGCATCTTTTATTCAAAATTTTCCTTATGCTGCTACTCCCTCGAATGTTTTGCTTAGCCTGTATGGCGATTTAATATTTATTTTTCTTTCGGATTTTATGTATTTATTTAGTTTTTAAGTTATATTTCTCGAAAAGTTCTTGGGTTCCTTCACTTTTCCAACTACGAATTCCATATTTTATTCACATTTTAAGAAGCAGGCCATCCAAATTTTCAGCGGCACTTGTACTCCACGTTAGATTCTGAAATATTCTATTTTATTTTACGGTAGTTCTAGTGTGTGAGCTTTTCAGACCTTCGTATTGCAATAAAAATTTCAGCGCTTTCATCAGGTTAGAGTGAACGTGATTACTCTCAGATATAAAATAAAGAGCTTGTTTTCAGAAAATATTAAAAATAAAATATACATTAGGTTAGATTTAATCTGAAAAGTATGATGTTAAAAACTTTACTAATATTAGAGCACACAGTATATAGTTGCACTTTCAACATAGAATTTGAGTTTTTAAGGTTTTTTTTTTTGGGAAGAAAAAATATTGTCACTGAATTGCTAATAAACAACTGCGATGAAAATTACAGCGCTTTCATCAGGTTAGAGTGAACATGATTACTATCAGACATAAAACTAAGAACTTTTTCACAGGATAGATTAAAAGTAAAATTATCATGAATGTAATGTAAATCCAAAATATGAGCTTTGTATGACTTACCGTTTTTGGGAAATTAAATTTTTAAATTTAGGGTGCGTGGCACATTTTTGCGTGTTTTTCAAATTTGCAGATTTTTAAAGTTCTTGTTTATTTAAGCACCCCTATAATGACATGGATTTTCAAATTCTATACTATTATATGGTCTTGTTAGATACTATTACAGCTGTCAAATCAGTGTCACTACGAGGGCGACGCCCACAATGTCCGTTTAAAAATGACCGAAAATGAAATTTTTTACTGTATTCATGGCCAATTTTCTCAAAGCGCTTTCATGATGACATCAACGTTTTTACATCAACTTCTAGCTACACTTGCATACATCAAAAATATGTAATAAAATTGGTGCCACTATAAGAGCGCCAGAAGATATTGGAACTTTTATTTGACAAATTTCACAAAAATCCAAATGTTTAAAATCTAACTACTACTCTCGCCCTCATAGCAGAGATCTGAAACTAATTAAGTTTGATAACCAACATGTTTGTCTAACATATGAACTAAAAAAATCGGTGTCACTCCTATTACTTTCGGAAATATAATCATTCATACTTAGTATGTTATGGAGTTATTAAAAAAAAGACTTTTTGAACTCGAATGGCTTTTTGCACCTTTTGTTTTAAACTTTATTATAAAATTACAGTAGTGACGCCTAAAATAATGCTTTTCTAATGTGTTTTATAAAAAAAAACTTTTTAAAAAGCATTAGAAACACAGTAAATCGATATAGGTACAGATGGACGTATTGTGTAATACGCATTATAGGCTAAAATAGTCATAGTAATATTCATATTTTTTCAACTATACTAATTTTTATATGTTATTTATATTAATAATGCAACTATTTATTTTTACCTAAATTAAATAAACAAAGTATTATATAGTTATGAACATAATGTACTACATAGCGAATATTCAGAATCTGAAACAAAATTTGAGGATGACGTAGACAAAGAAGACATAAAAAATCAAATTAACCAGCTTCAGAAAGACGGTCATCTCTTATTGAAATCTGGCAACTTTGTAGCACTAAAGCTTGGGAAAACATGGTATCCCGGAGAAAAAGTGAAGTTGACCATTTGCTAATCTAACTACAACTAGCCTCCTCATAGCAGAGATTTGAAACTAATTAAGTTTGATGACCAACATGTTTGTCTAACATTTGACCTAATAAAATTGGTGTCACTCCTACTACTTTTGGAAATATAATCATTCAAAGTTATTATGTTCTGGCGGTTTTTTTCCAGTTATTTTTTTGTTTTTTTGTTTTTCTTTCTTTTTTTTTATTTATTTTATTTGTTTATTTATTTTTTTTTATTTTAATCTTTTCACATCCAGATAGTTTTTGTTGTGTTACAAAGAAGTGTAACTTTTAACATAAACAGCTATGTGGGCAGTAAGAGCGTCTTTATCTTGAACATAAAATGCTCGTTTTGATATAGGTACAGGTCTATTGTGCATAATACAGCTAGATTATCATACCAATAAAAGCCTTGTTTTCCAGAGAAACAAAACTATTTATTCCAACCCTTCTTGCCATGCATTTGACCTTTACGTGCAAATGGTCAACTTCTACTATTTCTCTGGGATACCATGTTTTCCCATCCTTTAGTGCTACAAAATTACCAGATTTCAATAAAAGAGGACTGTCTTTCTAAAACAGGTTGATTTGATTCTTTCCATTTTCTTTGTTTTAATATACGTCATCCTCAAATTATGTTTCAGATTCTGAATGCTCGCTATATAATACATTATGTTCATAACTATATAATACTTTATGTTTATTTAATTTAGGTAAACATAAATAGTTGCATTCTTAATATAAATAAGAGATAAAAATTAGTATAGTTGAAAAAATATGAATATTACTATGGCTATTTTAGCCTATAATGCCTATTACACAATACGTCCATCTGTACCTATATCGATTTACTGTGTTTCTAATGGTTTTTAAAAAGTTTTTTTTTTATAAAATACATTAGAAATGCATTATTTTAGGCGTCACTACTGTAGTTTTATAATAGTTTAAAACAAACGGTGCAAAAAGCCATTCGAATTTGAAAAGTCTTTCTTTAAATAACGCCATAACATACTAATTTCGAATGATTATATTTTCGAAAGTAATAGGAGCGACACCGATTTTTTTAGCTCATATGTTAGGCGAACATGTTGGTTATCAAACTTAATTAGTTTCAGATCTCTGCTATGAGGGCGAGAGTAGTAATTAGATTTTAAACATTTGCGTTTTTGTGAAATTTGTCAAATAAAAGTTCCAATATCTTCGGGCGCTCTTATAGTGACACCAATTTTATTTCATATTTTTGATGTATGCAAGTGTAGCTAGAACTTGATGTAAAAACGTTGATGTCATCATGAAAGCGCTTTGAGAAAATTGGCCTTGAATATAGTAAAAAATTTCATTTTCCGTCATTTTCAAACGGAATATGTGGGCGTCGCCCTCTTAGTGACACTGATTCGACAGCTGTAATAGTATCTAACATGACCACATAATAGTATGGAATTTAAAAATCCATGTCATTATAAGGGCGCTTGAAGCAACAAGAAATTTAAAAATCTGCAAATTTGAAAAAATGCAAAAATGTACCACGCCCCCTAAATTTAAAAATGCAATTTTCCAAAAACGGTATGTCATACAAAACTCATATTTTGGATTTACATTACATTCATGATAAGGAACAACATATGGGAAAATAAGGAAAATTAAAAAAAGGTCAACAATCACAAATGCCCTAAACCTGCCTGAGTCTTACAGACAATGGCTCTTAACGAAGGTTACAGTACACAGTAAATGTAATTGTACTTTCAGCAAACAATTTTATTTTTAGGAATTTTGTTTTTTGAAAAAAATGTAACTGAATAGCTAATAAACAGCTGAAATTTTATTATTTTGTTGCATTGTTAAGTTCTTTCTGCCTAGCCAAAAATACAAATATACACTACGGGACAACCGTTGGGACACGGGCTGTCTTATCTGATAGCCCGTGTCCCAATGAAAACATTAATGACTTTTAAATATGAGGCAATGAGAAGCAAAGGGGTGTAAGTGCCAAAATTAAAAATTTGAAGATAACCATTACAAAAACTCGACTCTTGGTGATCCTTTACTCTGTTTTTAGGGCAAGATTTGGTACAAGAAGTCCTATTAGTTTCTGCTATATAGAATGATTAAGCCGTTATGGGACGTTTTTTGTATTATTAAAAATTTCGCCTATTTAAATGGGGAGAAATTCGATAAAAGTAATTTTTTAATTGCAATTTCAAAGGCGTCATTCCCAGGTTAACTCTACATAATCCCAAAATTGAAACTATGGATAAAATTACCGAATATGTGCTACCTTTTCTTTTTTGTTACCTACAACGGACAATATTAAGAAATAAATAACTAGATTAGGAGGGTCCGAGACGCATTTTCAGAAACAATAATGAAACAGTTTAGAGTTATGACATTTTATGCACTGATCCAACATCTATTTAATGAGCAAAATCATAACCTAAATATTAAAAATGAAACTTTGTATTTAAATTTAATTATAAAAAATGGGGTTGCTTTAAATCGCTAAAACTAAAAATAGTCTCGATCAATTTTTGATTTTTGTTTCAAAACATTATGCACAAATGTCTAAGCTTTAATTTTTATTCAGCAATTTAAAAATATTAATTCAATAGAATATAGTATAAATAGAAAATATTTGAAGACAAATTTCCAAAATGTCGAATATATCTTTAAAAAAAAATAATATTTTTGGCTGCAAACGTTTTTTTATCTTTCAAAATTGGCGAATAAAAATTAAAGTAAACTGTAAAAGATATGCTCCAAATTTCATTACTTTATCTTTATTAGTTCTTAACTTTAAGAATTTTTATGCAAAAAGTATGGAAAATTGCTTTATGGAGAAAAACACGTTTAAAGTTTTAAAATTAAATATAATATTAGTTAAATGCAACTAACAAAAATAATTATATATTTTGCTCTAATTAAGATGGAAACAAGATTCAAACGTCTTTTTAAGCAGAAAAAAAAGAAATAGTTTTTGAAATGATTAAGAAGAAAAAGAGGAAAATTTGAAAATTTTTGTTTCTCGAACCTTATTGAGCAAAAACTGAAATTCATAATTCTGTAATTAGGATCATATAACTTTAAAAGCTTAAAACAAAAGTTTTACCGATGAATTTTGTTTTCGAAAAAAATCCGGAATGGATTTGCTTATACTTCATTCCTCCAACTGTAAGATATATAAAAACATTAAAAACAAGTTTTTCCTTTAAAAATTTACTATATTCACTTCACCCAAATTATAGTATATTTTTCAAACCACTGAAAAATCCATATGAGCCTATTGGAAGCTTGTTTTATAACAGACCAACTGTGTACCCCTGATCATTTGAAGGTGATCTTGAGCAATGGATACACATAGCACTATTTTTATCTTCATTCTCACTTCTCTTTTCTGAAGAAAAATAAACTTGCTTCGCCCCATATTGCATATGCTGCTTCTTTCTTCCTTTTGCAATTTTTATTTATTTCAAAATCATCAATGACTAACCTAAAATACCCGCAAAATGAATTTGGAAATTTCTATATCGTTCTGTATTTTCACATTAAACTGGCATTTTCTCTTTTACTACTCAAAAATAAACTTGCGCACTTCACTTAAACAATCTTTTTTTTTCTTCTTTTACAAAAATATTGCCATGATCAATAAAAATGAAACACATTTCTTTTATAGTTATTGAAGTTTCTTATGTTGCCTTCACTAATGTCCTATAATGCAAAGGAAGAAGAAAATGCTTAATACACTTACTTTCAGAAGTCATTATTTTATCATTGAATGCTTAATGTTACCGATACTGCTGGTGTGTCGCTTAAAAAAAAGGCTAACAATATTTCTCCAAATATCTGTGCCTTAAAACAGATTCTGTAGCTTTTCCACATTTCTCTAGCTTCTTCCTTCTAGCTATGCCTTGATGTGTATTTTATAAGAAAGAGTCTAGGGTTTTCAATTTGTTTTTCTGAATCGACGTTGGTAAATCATTTGAGATCCATAATTATGCAATTCTTTTTGCTCGCAGCTCTGAAACCATTATGTAGCATTGATCGTTCTTTAAAGTAGCGAGTTAGGGCTCGCCATTAGTTTTGTTTTTAATATAAAACTGCTTTCTTTGGCCTCGCAGGAAGCAATACAGAAGCAAAGTGGAAGAAAAATTGCACGAAATCAGATAATACTGGGAAGGAAACATTGAAAATGATCCAGCAGAAATTTTGAACGCTAAATAACTTCACTGGAAGTGGAAAAAGGAAATGGAGAAAAGTAATAAAGATGGTCGCTGATACTTATATGTTTCGTAATGGGTTGTTATGACCAACGTTATTTTACTTTTTTTTCTTTCGCGGAAAAATAATACTTTTGCAACGTCCATATTTTATCTAGCACATGTGTTTTGATATATGACAATTCTTTTGCGATTTGTGATAATCTATAACCAATAAAAAAATCCTAGTTTTCGATTAATAAATATCATTTGAGAAATTGATGATTTTTCTTCTTTCATTCATTGCTACTAGACTATGTTTTTTTTTTCTCCCACCATTATCAGAGTTTTGTAACTAACGGGTAATCCTCATACTTAAGGAATGTAGGGACGACATGCCAGCTCATATTATTTATAACCAAGGGTTCACAATTTTTAATGGGCTCCTTGTAGTCAGTCCCAAAATGTATGTTTTTGTTTCAAAACGTTGCTTTCTTCAGTATTTTAAAAGGTAATTTTACAATGAAAAGTTTTTTTTTTGTTTTAAATTCAAAACTACTTGTAGTCATTAACATAAAAAACACGAATTAAAATTTTTAATTATTTATAAAGCCGTGTAGCATTTTATTTGTTACAATGCATTTTTAAGGAAATTATAAACAATAAATAACAGCAGTTGTAATAATTGAGTAAAATGAAATATGACCGTAAAAGAATATTAAACAGCGTAATAAGGAACCAGTTATTGAAAAGATTATTCATTGTGGAAAAACTTTTGAGCTGGAAGTAAATCTAGCAACAGTATTTTACTCAAAGAAAAACATTACACATGTCAAAATGTAACTATACCATTGTGTGCGCAAGGGTTAAAAAAAAAAAAAAAAACTCGTTTTCAAGTAAACTCTGGTGTTTAATTTCTCTACTTTTTTTTTTTGTAATTTTCAATTTAGTAAACCATTTTTCATGTAACCTTTTTTTATAAATTCTTTTTAGCTTTTAGTTAAAAAACATTATCTTTTTTTGAAAAAGACAATGTCATTGTTTCTTTCTGTTCAGTTTTATATATATATATATATATATATATATATATATATATATATATACAGTCGAGCCCGCTTAATGGAATAGGCATTTTGCCAGGAAAAAATATTCTAATAAGCGGGATATTCCATTATCCGGGATAAAAATAACACACATCAACGGTGTAGTACAATGGAATTGTATTACATTAACCGGGATATTCTATTATCCGATTATCCATTAAGCGGGTTCGACTGTATATATATATATATATATATATATATATATATATATATATATATATATATATATATATATATATATATATATATATATATATATATATATATATATATATATATTAATAAATAAAATAATAAATTACTTGGAAGTTGATTGAACTCTAAGTGCAATCATATTAAATGTATAATTAAATAATCATAACTAATAAAACTGCGTTTTAATCTGACATAATTTAACTCATGGCTCCTCGACATTTTCTCTGAATGCCGGAGATGGATATTTTTTTTAATAATTTCTATTTAATGTGAAACATAATGCGTATTTTTAGATGATTTTTCTCTGAAATGAGAATTTAGTGAGTTTATTTTTAATCTTTACATTGAACTTTAAAACTGTCAAAATTGAGATTAGTAGAAATTACTTCATCACTTGTTTTTAATTTGTTTTCATTAGAAAATGAGAACGTGCAAACGCTCTACCCGTTTTGATAACCCACAAAGAGCAAATAAACGCAAAATGAATAGTACCTATTGATGAGCATAATCCATGTTGTTATTAATGACCTCCTGTCATCTTTCTGGTAGGAGATTAAATTCCATGGTAGTAAAATTAATGAGGTTCCGAGTCAAAAAGGTTTTGGATGGCAGTTTTCACGGCATCAAGATCATCACAGATTTTCTGACTGAAGGAATTGCTGAATTAACGAAATAGATGATAGTCATTTGGTGCCAAGTCAAAAGACATGGTGGGGAAAAACCTCCTAACAAAAGCCCAATAGCTTTAGGCTCTTGCTGATTGTAGCAAGTAGTGTAGTGTTGTCATGAAGAAGGATAACACCACGACACACAGTGTTTCGATTAGTACAAGCTAGGTGAACGAAAGTCATAATCAGAATTCTAAACTTGGTATTGGGGTAATGAAGACAATACACAAAAACATGATACTTCATTATTTGTTTATTTCTAACTCCCTTCTGCCACGTGAGTTTTCAGGTTCAAAGGTATGTATCCGTTTGTAATAGAATAAATAAGTTGAGTTCCAGAATCATTTCATCACACAAAATTAAAGTGTTCCAAATTTCGTATGATTTAAGTGTTCAAGGTGTGTATTTTTTTTTATACTGGTAAGTGTTTTTTAACCTAATTTTATTAATTTATCAGATAGTTAAGCAATGCTTAAAAAGTTTTTTAAGATGAACGAAGGATTTTTTTCCCGTTTCAAAACTTTCAAGTGATGGTAATGATTTGTACCCAGGCTACATTTTCTGTTTAAAGTAGCTACAGCTTTCCCATTATCAATAAGACGTATTAGAGTCATCACACTCGAGTACAACATTTTTTTTTTTTAACCCAAAGCTTTGGATGCTTCAATCATTTTTCAAAGAACTCCCTCCTAGAAAGCAAAAACTATTTCATATATCTTTTTAAAAAAATAATATTATTTATTTATCAGGTAAAGTCATTAAACTAGAAAAAAAAGCACTTACAAGTATAAATAATATCCATCTTGAACAATTAAATCATTTAAAGTTAGGAACACTTTGATTTTGTGTGATGAAATGATGAATTCTGAACTTGACTTTTGTCCACTTAGCTTGTACTAATCGAAACACTGTGTGACTATGGGACCTGATAGCTTTGCTACCAAATTTGAATGCAACCTATCGCATTGCAGATCCAATTTTTATCCATTGTCACAATTCGTACCAAGAACAGTTTTTCTTTTACCTTGAAAGCATGGTAGAGGACGTGACGATTTGGTCATTCCGTTGATTAACTGTCTGGTTATATGAAACCCAGCGATCCAACTTTTTGGTACAACCCAACATGACCAGCCATCTCCCGACCGTTGTCTGTTGTATGTTGAAAATACAGTATCTCTCAATAAGCGACATCTAGGGGACCGTCTAACTTCTCCCTTAAATAGAGGTGTCCCTTCTTCGGAGGTAAATGAATTCATGCATGATCTGTTAACTCTATAATTTTATAATAAACGTAAATTATAACGTTTTGGATTATTTATTGCAAAATGTTTCATACATATATATATATATATTGAATAAAATTCAGAACCATTCAAACTAGAAAACAAATTTAGTATTAAAATTGTATCACATTTTGTATATAAAAGTTTTGTAACTGATTTTCATTATATATAACTTTGAATTAATGTGTTACATGTATTTGTTGAATGCCATTTAATTTACAATGCAAAAAACAGTGTGATCATATTCCATACAAAGCTTGACATGGGCGCACAATATCTTAGGGGTTAGACCATTAAAGCATAAATGTAGGTCTCGGAAAGGATTTTAGGATACTTATTTGATTATTTGTAGGTTAATGTCAAGACAAACTTTTACCGGTTAATTTTTGAACAAACGAAATCTTTGAGTTCCAATACACTCGATATGTCTAATGCACATATACATTTTTTTTTTTTTTTTTGTAATTTTTCTCCGTGACTGTCCCTTAAATAGAGTGTCCCTCAATGAGAGGGAAATACATGCATGTCCCTATTAAAAAGGATTGGGACCAGAAAAGGTGTCCCTTAAATAGAGGTTTCCTTTATTCAATGCTGTCCCTTAAAGGAAGTACTACAGTATCTGCTAATTTATGTACGGTTGGGTTCTCCTTGTCTTTTTTTTCTTAACAGTTACTGCCGCCTTCCTTAAATATTTGGAAACTATCGACGACGTGTGGTTTTGTCTATTGTATGCTCCCCATAAACTTAACAAACATTACGATATGCTGTGGCTGCCGACTCCGTTTATTGAACTCGTACAATAAACAACATCTTATATGCGTCTTCTGACATTCCATGTTACACCTCTTTAGATTTTTTTTTCTTGAGCTTATTAAATTTGTGAGACACGATGCATTTATATGTGAAGCATGCACACGCTTGATTGGCCAAAAATTTACGTCAGTAAAATGTCGTGTGATGTCGATCCAATGCAAATTTGTATATCCAAAGCGGGGAGAATTTTTAATAATATAATTTAATATAATTTCCAATAAATAACAGACAAATAAATAAAACAATGTAATAGAACTAAATAAGTTAAGAATAAAAAATAATAATGCAACGTAAAGCAGGTCTTAAAAATGTTTCAAAGTTTTAAATAAACAATAAACAAAAGAGTTTTCAAATACATATTTCACACGTATTTTAATTATGGAGCGTATTCAAGTCCACTATATAGGGTACGAATGACAGTATGTATTTTTTCTGGTTGTAACATAGCTAAAAACACCTTTTTTGTTTTGTTTAGGCCCTTATTCAATATGTGTTACAATCCGTGAAACAAATATGAAATTATTGCTGTGAGGCGTTTTCCTCATTATTAGTGATTATTTAGCTTAACATTTTGATGTTCAGTTTCAAAACTAACTTTCATTTCATTTTTTAAAAAAATACATTTATCCTTTCCAAAATAGAAAAATAATAATATACACATTTTGTTTTTCAGTTTTTTATTAAGTGTTGATGGGCACTAGAGTTCAAAGTAATATTTATGTAAGAAATTAATAAAACAAATTCTGAAATGCTAATTTACTTAAATTAAATATAATCGTGAGCATAGTGTGAATAATTATGTAGAAATGCAAACTCATAAATGTCGACTGCTTTCTAATCCTTTTTCAGACGCGAAATGTTGAGTGCGGAAAGGTCTTAAATTGAGCGTTCATCTCGAGTGCTAAATGCATTATCCATGGCGCTGGAGAAAACTCAATTACAAGAAATTGAATTGAATTATATAAATTTAACTTGGTTTTGTTTTGACTGCTTCTGGCTTATTTGATGGATGATGAATTACCCGGCCAATTTTTCCGTCATCAAAAATGAGCGGCTGTCATTTTCACGTGCTGACGCTATTATCAGAAACTCGAGAGTTTCACGATTATTTGTACTTAACAAGCCATCCTGCATTTCCATCACGTACTGCCTCCATAACTTAACACTTCTTCGCGGTTATTTTTCCTCTCTTTCGTTGTTGGGCTTAATGGACGATGTTCCCATTTTTTCATGCTATTTTAATCTCCAGCATAAAGGATACGATTAATGTTTTCAGTAAAATAATTCATATCAGGCAGTTTTTTCTACGGTCCAATAAAACCGTAACCGTTCTGATAAGTACGTGGGCATAGGGATGAATTCAAGTTTGCTCAACATTAACAAAGATAAATGTTTCATACCAGCCTAATGGGAAGAGAATGAGTTTTATGGGAAATTGCTCCGGACGCTTGTTGGATTTCAGTTACTATCTAGGAAAATTCTTAAGTTGAGATAGCCAAAATGTTCACTATTTTAAAAATACCCTATAGTTGTCGACAGTCGCAATAACGAATAGTTCAAACTATCTCATAGAGCCATCTCATTACACCGTCGAATTAATGATTTTCATTGAAATAATTTCTATTTGATCTTTTTTATAACTATTCGGCTAGAAGTCCGTTTCATTTTAATAGTTAGGTACGTAAACACGAGGATTAATTCGATCAAGACCATGTGTAAATTTTCATTTTGATTATACTTTTTCTGCTCAAAACATGGTCAATTCTAGATTGTTTTGCTTTTTTTTAACGAGGATTATAGATTTAAAAGAAGTTATCATTAAATATTTAGAACTAAAAAAAAAAAAACACTTTCCATATTAAAAACATTGAGAGCTTTAAGCGTATTTACCTTTTTATTTTAGAGTGCAAAAAATGTAAAATAATTACTTGCAAATAGCTTAAATGAATTAATTTAATAATATTATTCAGCTTTACTAAATAATTGCAATTGTAACTCAAAAGAATTTTCAAAGTTTCGGTTTTACCAGATTTTTTGTTCTTTGTCCTTTTAGATCCTTGATTAAATACAAAAAAAAAATAGATTTATATTATTGGCGTTAAGGTCAAAGTCGCAGTTTCACTTTCCGAACTAAAAACACTAAAATAATTATATGATAATGCTTTTTTATATTTCTTTCATTTAACTATTATCTTGACCTACTACATATAGAATTGAACAAAATAAATTACTAATATTTGATCAGGAGTCCCACTGCATTTATTATTTTATATCTAAATTAAAATTTTGTATACGTTAGTTAGCTCAGTTCTTGCTTTATGCTGAAAAATATTCCGCAGGATCAAAAGCCTATATTGTTAAGAGTTACCTTAATTTATAAGTAGTTACGATTTAAGTGATGTTTTCGATCTTCTACTGTATGGAACTATTGAAAACTTATTTTTTTCACACTTCCATAGTATGCAGTAGAATCCATTGTCTAAGAAGATTGAAGATTGAAGCATAAGCTATTGGACAGTTTCATGGCATGAAACGACATTCAAGCTTTCCACCTAATGTTCATGTAGCGGACATTAAAACACTGATCATAACTCTTATCCGAATATTTATGAAAATTACTGTCGTGGATCTGATAATCAGAAAGAAAAAAGTGCATTTTTGTAACACAAAAGTAATACCATAATAAATGAATGCGTCTTTGCCAATATAGCATAAGGGAAGCAAATCTATGTGACATTATCATTAAAGAACTAATAAAACAAAGAGGTGGATATTTATTGGAGTGATGACTTGCAGAATTCATTTTCTTTTACTTCACAGAAATGGTAAGGGCTGATACATCCTATTAATTAAATTTTAATTCAAATAACGAGTTACAGTACTGTTACTTAACGACTTTTCTGCATATCATTTATAAAAGTTAATTTGAAGTAAGAATTGTAACTGCTAATGCATATTTCTATTTTTTAAATACATTTCGATATTTTTCTAACTTATATGTTGCGGGTCTTTCCAAATACTAAATTCCAAGCGAGGGATGGTTATCAAAGATTTTTTTTTTTTTGAATTTTTTATGTTTTTCTTGCTAAATCGTATATAGGGTAAAATTAAGCAATCACAATATTTTTATTTTTTTTAAGCATAATCAGAAAACTATATTTTTTCTTATTGACTATGTATATAAGAAGAAAATCTGGTTAACTTTCTTTTAATTCTTTCTTTCTCTAGCATCTGATTCTTTCTAAGAAAAGATGCATTGCATTTTCAATTGTTTATATTAATATTTTCTAATGAAATTCAAATTTCTCTAAGACTATCGCAAAAAGCTCTCTCGATAAATCTATGTTGAAACTTTTAATATTAAGTTACAGGACAATAAGTAATGCATAGATGAATATTGTCTTAAAAATTCAGAAGCATTCAATTCCATGCATCTCTACATTATTCATGGTGTAAATTTACATTTCATAAGAAATTTTCGCTACTTTTTTCAGCACATTCTGTTGTCTTATATTGCCTCCAGCATATACATTATAAATTCATCCCCTGTTCTATTTTCCCAGCATCATTTTTCAAACAAACGAATGCGAAAAACAGCGGGGTCGGCTATTCCCCCAACCTGCGACTGATTTGCAAAAGGCCTATCTGTCTGCCTAAACTAATGGTAGCGAGAAGCTTGTCCTTTAAAAACGCTGGAGTTACTATTTTTGTCCTGGTACTCCACCCCTGTACTATCGGATACCTTGAAGACTAAACACTTGATCTTAGCTCATACATTTCCCTGTCAAGTGTAAAACAATGCATCATCACCCCCCCCCCCGGTTCCGACTGCGCCTCAAGAAAATATTAGTTTCTTTTTAATATATTTCCACATTCTATTTGTTTTGTGGGCGATATTTTTCCAATGTGTACTGTCGTGCTAGCCGTAAACCCATTATCCGGCGGAGAGACATTATTTAACTCAGCTTCTGCATATTTAAAAACTAATATAAGAATGCTTCTCTAATGCATTTTTCTTCGACTGAATGTACGTTTCGCTTTTTGAGAACCAGTTACGTAATAAAAAAATGTCACCGGCTTTTCTGTAAGAGTCCACTCATCAAATTTTTGACAGTTTAAATAGTTCAGTATACTGCAACATTAAGTGAATGTTTGTACATAGTAAATGAGTGTTATGTAAATACATTAAATGAATTTACACTTCTACGTAAAAAAATATATTTATCATGTGATAAATTATACATATATTTCTAAATTTAGTCGGGTGAGAGCTACAAGTAGATGACTGCAATACGTTTTTTTTCTTTCCATATTGATTTGAGGAAAATTAAAAAAATCATGTTTTTCCACCGTTTTCAGAAAATGTAAAGATTTTATTTAAGTTCTTTTAAACTACCATTTATATTTTTACTTAATTAGAAGTATAAATATCTTCTATCGAATCCCAAATTTTAACAAAAGTGAAACATTCTATTTTTTTTTTTTTTTTTTTTTTTCAAATTTGCTGTTATCTAGTTGTACGAAATATGCTTGTTCATTCACGTGCGTCGGAAAAAGAAAACGACCTTTTCAAAATTGTAATAATGATCAAAATATGTATTTAGGAATACATAAGTAGGGGGAGGGGGAATACAGAGTTTTAG
Source organism: Uloborus diversus (assembly GCF_026930045.1). Lineage (NCBI taxonomy): Eukaryota > Metazoa > Arthropoda > Arachnida > Araneae > Uloboridae > Uloborus > Uloborus diversus. The sequence goes on from NC_072733.1 coordinate 167,318,547, forward strand.
AATGGTGAATCTTGAGGATCAAATAATGTACCGAAATTGTATAAATTAGAAAAAGTGTTTTGATGGTATTCATACATTTAATCAAATATCTCAACAAATATTAAGGTGAAAACAAATGTGAGATAAGTGATATTTGCAGGCTGTGTGAAGACTTTGTATACATTAAACATTCACTAAAAAGCAAAAAAAAAAAAAAATAATAATAATAAAAATAAAATACAAACGTTAAAGAATTTTTTATTTCCAAAAAATGAGAACGTTTTGTGTAACTTGTTTCTTAAGATTAGACGTGAAGCTTTCTAGCTTGGTATTTATTTTATTTTATTTATTTATTTATTTATTTATTTTTTTGAAATCTAATAAAACGCTTGATTTAAATTGTCTTAGCAGTAAAAATTTGAGTCTAAAATTTAGAAATATCCATGTAGTTCAATGCTTAGGATCGCTATTTTTCGCTCCGATGAACTAATGAACAGGCTTAGTGACAGATATGGAGAAAATCCGCAATTTCTCTCGCGCTATGCGGCAACTCATAGCAACCACAATAAAAACTTTACATTCAAACGTAAGATTGTTGAAGGCTGTTTAAAAAAACTAGAAGTTATTTGGATTATCAGGTGTTTGTAAAACCTGAGTAATTGCCTTATAACACTACGCGCGAAAAAAAATTAAATGCGTCTGACTCTTGTCTTGTTTATCTGTATGTAAAATGAGCCCTGAATCCAAAAATGACCACCGTTTTCCCTTATAAGCGACTACTTTTGGTAGATAGCAACCCCTACCTCTTTTAGTTTTCGATAGTTAAAAGTCAATATTTTTACTTGGAGGTAAAGTGAGTAATATATTAACCACTAACTTTCTTCTGAAGCATTAGACTGGTGCAAAATAAAAAAAATTCAGAGTTGCAGCAAAAAATAAAAAAGGCTTACTGGAGTATTTCACCTGAAATGAAAAAGAAACAAAACATCGAAAACGACCATTCTTTTTTCTTTTTTTTCATTTTATGGTGTGAAACAGAATATTGGGCTCACTCCTATGAACCCCCAATCTGAAAAACATGTCCAGGTTGTAAAAAAAAAATTTAAATGGAAGCGTTGCACGTTGCATACGAGTCGCATTGCAGATCTTCAATAAATAAACATCCCGTATTATTTTTATTTATTCAAGTTACATTTACAGATACAATTGAGATTGCAAACGAACGCTTAAATTTGCTTACATCATATTATTATAGTACTTTTATATTTTAGGGGGATGCAGCGCCTGAATTGTTTATTACTTTTTTATGCTGTTATTTATTTATTTTGAAAAAGCATAGTGATGTGGATTTTCAGAAAACAGTTTTAGAAGAGCATATGTATCAAACAATCCGGGTTGGTCAATTCTGTACCTCAAAGCCAGACCAACGTAAGTCACATAATCTCTACTTTACAGGAGAGAGGAAATACGTTTGCCTGGCACATGCAAAGGTGGGAACGCGCGATAATTTACCCCCTTACAAATGTTTTTTTTTTTTCAGAATTACGTTCACATGGCTTGATGATTAAGAGTCATTTTTTTTAAAGCTGGGCAACATGGGGGTCAGTAAATGGAGTTCAGGGCAAAATGATTCATTATTTCTGAAACTTTCAGGATTTTTTACTATTATGGTAATAAGCAAAAGTGAAGCTTATTTCCTCTCTAATTTGCCTTGCTGTCCCTCGAGTGAAGGTCAAAGTTTAGGGTCGTGCGAAAAAGGAGCTAAATATCTGATTGTTTTGCTTCAAAAGCAATAAGCGAACCAAGAAAATTCTTTTAAATAAGGATACTACTTGATACGAGGTACATGCTAGCATAAATATTTTGGTCGCTCACTCATGGCTTTTAGAGCAAAGGTCAATTGAAACTGGGACATTTTTTACTTTTTTTTTGCCTTGTTTAGCCACGGATGTCTGCTAAAGCCGTGAGTAACTCTCGGAAATAAGTATATGATTAACTGCTCACCACAGTATAGTACTAACAAAGTGTAAAAAAGCTTTCGTTTTTCTTGGATTTAATAGTTAAACGGTCTCAAAATCGATGATTTTTTCAAAATGCCCAAGTTTAGAGGTCAATAACTTGGTTCGGGACGGGTCAACAGCTTTGGGACACAGCTGTAGTTATAGTCCGAGTGGTATAATTTAAGGTCCAGGTCAGAAACCCATGGCAGCTAATCAACTTTTTCAATCACGCGGTCTCAAAGTTGATACTTTGTTTTTTTTTTTTTTTTTCAATCACACTTTTATGTTAATTACTCTAAAACGCCAGAGTCAATAACTTTGAGCAAGTGCTGTAATTATGCTGTACATGATGTAATTTTAGACTTATGTCAGAAAACTATGAGATCTAATCATTTTACTTAATTAAACGGCCTCAAAAATGATAATTCCAGTATAAAAGAGCGTATTATTTTCACGAGTTTTTTTATGCGTGCTACTCAAAATCTTATGAGCTCAAACTCACATAAATACTAAAACGAATACGAATAGTCTGCCAAATGTACTTTAAGCTCCCAAAATTTCATGCTTCTAGTGTTATAAAATTTTCTGTAACCTTGACCACAACATGGCAATTCTTTTCACAAAGCTGATCCGCCAGTTTGGAGCAGTATATTTTGGAGATACTAGATACTCAGGATTTGGATCTTGGAAGTTGAAAATTTGCATAGGTTAGTTTCAAAGACATGTCTACGCTTCTCTAAAATTTCAACTCATTCAGAGATGATCGAGCAGGGACAATTTGAGAAATTTAGGTCAGTTGACGTGGAATCACCTGATATAAAATTGTGACAATTCACATGCATCTTTTGTCATTTTTGACTTTATAATGATCATAAATCAATGCTATATTTTAGGAAGAGGATTGCAATTGGGTAGGAGATTGAGTTCGTAATTATAGTAGAATTCACATATACACTACTTATTAATAAACTTTTATAAATAAACAAATTTATTAAATAAGACTCAAAAGTAAAAATATAAATGTAGCGTCAAAAAAAAAGTTTGTTATACAATAATAGAGATGTCTTTGAAACTAACCTGATGCTGATTTTCAGCTTCCGGGAGCCGAATCCTGAGGATCTAGGATCTCCAAAATATAGTGCTCCAAAATGGCGGATCAGATTTGTGAGAAGAATTGCCAGTCGTGGTCAAGGTTACAGGAAACTTATAACACTGGAAGCATGAAATTTTGGGAGCTTAAAGTACATTAGGCTGTTGATTCGTTCTAGTATTTATGCGAGTTTGAGCGCATAAGATTTTAGGTAGCACGCATATAAACTCGTGAGAAAACGCTCTTTTAAACTAAAATTATCATTTTTGAGACCATTTAATTAAGTAAAATGATTAGATCTCATGGTTTTCTGACATGAAACTAAAACTTCATCACGTAGAGCATAATTACAGCTCTTGCTCCATGTTATTGACTCAGGCGTTTTAGAGTAATTGACCTAAAACTTTGACTCTTTTTTATGGGACCTTAAACTACACCACTCGGACTATAACTACAGCTGTGTCCCAAAGCTGTTGACCAGTCGCGATTAAAGTTATTTACCTCTAAACTTGGTCATTTAAAAAGTAAATCATCGACTTTGACACCGTTCAACTACTTAAGTCAGGAGAAATGAAAGCTATTGTATGTTTTTCTTAGTACTATACTGTGGTGAGTAGTTAATCATATTAATATTTCCGAGGGTTACTCACGGCTTTAGTAGATATCCGGGCCTAAACAAGGCAAAAAAAGTTTAAAAAGTAGCTGTTTCAATTGAGCTTTGCCCTCAAAACCATGAGTGAGCCACCAAAATATTTATGCTAGCATGTACTTAGTTGCAAGTAGTATCAACATTTAAAAGAATTGGCTTGGTTCACTCATTGCTTTTGAAGCAAAGCAGTCATATATTTTGCTCCTTTTTTTTCACGACCTTAAACTTTGACCCATCTCAAGGACAAACAAATCAGTTTTTTTATTTAAAGAAACTTCACTTTTTCTTATCATTGTATGACTAACACATCCTGAAATTTTTACGAAAATTGAACACATCAACTATTAAAAGTGTCCTGCTTTAAAAAAAAATGACTCTTAGTAAACGGAAAATCGTAATTTTTTCACATGCGTTAGTATCTCATTTTCTCATGCAAGTCGTACAGCAAAATGTATTAACATCCCTAATATGTATCCCCCCCCTTCAAAAAATGGGAGCAGCATATCATTTGCTGATGGATTTTGGGTACGATAATCGAAACGGGGGAGTTATCAAGCTAATATAAAGGCGTGCTTGGAAGTCACTTCCATGGGAAATTCTCCCACTCCGCCCAAATGAGCTACTCTTCAAGCATTTTATAGAATATGTAAATGATCCTATTGCTTGTACACGAAAGTTTTTTTATAAGAATTTAAAAAGGTAATAACTAAACAACATGTAGTTGTTCGCAATTTTTCTCCTTGTCGATTATTTCCTCCGAAATGTATGCACCAATCTATCTTAGCTAAATATTTTAGTTTGTTACTGCAGATGGATGTACTAAAGATTTAACTGGCTGAAATTCTGAAAAGTTGGTTGACAATAGATTTTTTACAAGGGGTCTAAATGATCTTCAAATATTATTTCCATGCTTCAGCACAAAAAAGTATCATATTTAACTTGTCTAACATCACATCTCATTCGAAAGTAATGAGATAATTATGTTAGTTAGTCAGTTAATTTATCCTATAATAGCTATATAAGCAATAATAATTGGGTTAAAGAAGACTGAGAGATACATTTATAGTACTGTTTAGTTGCGTAAATAAGAAGCTCGTGTGAACATGTCAGCTCAAATATGACATTTAAGAAAATACTTTATAATTCAGTTTTTTTTTTCATGTCTTAATATCTTCAAAAATGAACGGTTTAAAGGGTTCATTAATTTTGTGTATGTAAATGAGCAAGCAAAAATCAATTTCAAATGATTCTTTGACTCCAAAAGCAAAAATATATCCACCAATGACGTTGAATCACATCATCGTTAATATAAAAATATTCAAGCACTCAAAGCTTGAAATTTTAACTCGCCAAGAAACTTTCCTTTCAACCCTCCTTAGTGATCTTCTCTTGAAACTTGACCATGTATTGAGGAGAAAACCGAACCTAAGGATTCTCTAAAACCCCTTTTCCCAAAGAGCTGAAGCGCTGTAAAATTGATTTTCCGATATCCTTGTTTTCTTTCCGATGAGCCTAAATATGTTAAAAAATGCGTTCAGCGGTGTTGGTTTTCTTATATTCCCAACCACACTTTGCTTTTTTTTTTCATTCTTTACTATAACCATATTTTCGTAAAACTTTCGGAATTTCATTATAGGATCAAAACGGTTTTTTTAGGGTTTCATGTTTAGACGTTAAAAGCCTTTCTTTGTGATCAAAAAAAAAATGATGCTGATGTTTTAACTTCCCGAATTTTGATTTATATTCATATCGAAAAATCTGAAGTTGATGCTAAGATCTTTTGCAATTTTCAGTTTATATTTCATAATGCTTTTGAAGTTTAAACTGGGTAGAGTCATAAACAAAATGCATGAGGTGACACATTTTAACTTTACTACTAATCAATTTATACTTTGGTATGTTTTCACATAATATATCGTAATTCAACATCAGCTTCTAGTTCGCTTTTTTTCTTCTAAAATTAGCTATTTTCCAATCGCTCAATTTTAAGCGTACAAAAATGTGTTATATTAACTTTAATGTTTTGATATCACTCTGTCTATTTTTAACACGCTTTTTTATTAGCTTCACTTGTATGTTTGTGAGTAACTCTCCTTTGGACTAAGAGCTAGTGGCTTATTACTGTTAGTACAGTCCACCACTTTATGAGCGTTCGTGGCTGAGCGGTCTAAGGCGCGGGTCTTCGCTGACGTTCACCTCCAGGAATCATTGGGCGTGCGTTCTAATCCCATCTACACCGAAATTAAATTTACAATCATGCAACTTAATGTTTGCCCACTTTTTGTGATCGGATTCTTTTAAAATTTAGAATGCAACCTCAGACCCGATGACAATGCAATATTCTATAATCAAACTAATTTATTAACGATCAGTTATTAGTTTATTCCAATTCACACGCTTTTATTAGCGTAACTTGTATGTTTGTGGGTATGTTTGTGGGTCCAACTTTCCTTTGGGCAAGTAGCCAGTGGCTTATTAGAATTACTTACAACGTATAAATCAAAGATGCGGGTTGTAACAATGTTTGCACATAAATTTAATAGAAAGCATTCAAAATCTCTGATGTAAATAATGCAATAGAATGCTAAGATACATTCTATTATAATAATAGTTTAAAAAACTAAAAAAAAACACGCTTTAGTAGCAAAATGAACTAAAAAGTTAAAAATAATCTTTGGATGGCAAGTATATAAAGTAATTGACCAAACACTTAATTTTACTAGAAAAAAAAACGCGGGGGGCTGCCTATTTACATTTTTGCATAAATAACAAATGGAAGAAATTTAAGACAACTGATAAGAAGCCCCCAAGCTTTTTTTTATTACAGTAAAATTAAGTGTTTCGTCGATTACATTATATACTTCTCATCCAAAGATTATTTTTAACTTTTTAGTTCATTTTGCTACTAAAGCGTGTTTTTTTTTTTTTTCCTGAAACTTATTATTTTATTTTATTTTTACTTTTTGATTTTTATACATATTGTCAACCTTTCCTTACTTACTGACTTCCCTTCCTTACTTCCTGTAGTCGTGAAAAATAATATGACAAGACCTTTAGAAAAATATTTTAAAACCACTTTAATTTAAAGTGCTGTCTATTTTTGTTTAATATTCCTCAAAGAAGCTTGTTATGCAATTTCATTGTTCTCACTTGCTGGTAATTTTTGAAACTAAAAAAATATAGTGAAAATTGTGAATGAATTATATAACTTAATGTTTCAGACATTTTACTGAAGTTTAATGGTTTTAAAAACATAAATTCACAAAATCGTCTTCGATTTGGTTGGATAAATAAGTTACCGTCTTATTGACTTGTGTTAGCTGATTTTTATATCAGCTCCAAACAAAATAAGTTTGATTGCGAACAATTAACTGTCGTAAGAACAGTGTCAGAAATAAATAGGTTGTCCACTTCAGAGAGCTCTAGAATATGTTCTATTGATCCGAATGAAATGATATTTGTACTAAAGAAAGTTAAAATGGTGCGCTTCACGGTTTTTAAATTAAACATTTTCGTTCAACAAACCATCAGTAGGCCTTTTACAAAAAAAAAAAAAAAAAACATTTGGTGTGTTAATCTGAAAAATCAGCATAAAAGTACTCGATCTGACATCGTACTCGCAACTCAGCTCGATCTGAAGGATAATATAATCTAATCATGTAATTTTATAAGACTTACTCTGGTCAGGGTAAAAGAATATTGTTAGGACCAGTAGGACGAATTCTTGAGCCTTCTGGAGTTGTGTAACTCATTTCTTCCTGACTTTGTATACCCCATTACAGTTTAAACCTACAACAAATTATTTATTATGCGTAACGTCAACAAAGGATTAATTTCTTAGACAAACACATTAGGAAAATAAATAGACGTACAAACTGTGATCATTCGCCAATCGATAAGCATTTTCCTGTAAACGTGAAAAATAATACAAGGTCTTACGGAGCACTATTTTAAAACCACTTTAATTTAAAATGTTGTCGCTAATTTCGTCTAATATTCCTCAAAGAAACTCGTTATGCGATTTCATTGTTCTCAATACCCCGCGCACAATTATAATGCTAATAATTTATTAATTCCACTTATTTCAATTATTAATATCTCAGTTTGGCACATACACATGCGCACAATTATCCAACTCATTGTAAACAGTTCTTGCTTTCAGAGACATAAGAGAAATTCAAATAATTAATCATCCGTGGACTTCATTTACTCTACTCTTCATTACCCATTTTCAGAGGTTTGTTGATTCAACAATTCGCAGGCCTGCTTTTCCACCCTTTATTACTTTTGGAACTCGCCCCTCCGAAATCGAAATCGGTTCCATCACCCCTGCTCAAACAGAATGCTCAAGGCAACATTTAATTAGCTTAGAGAAAACTGAACGACTGCTTATTATACAGAAAATGAAGTTCGATTTTTGACTTGGATTATATTCATTGAACCCTATGCGCTACACAGAAGGAAGGAGACGCTTTTGAAAGGGAACCATTGTCTAAAGGAAATAGAAGTCGCGTTATGCTTAGAGGGGTTTAAAGAGGGGAAGGGGCTCAAGCGAACGAACCCCCAGCTTCATTTAACTGTTGATAGAAAGCATCTGATGCGTTCAGAAACCCAGATTGACATTTTACTTTACCCAACAATGCGAAAGTCGATCCAAGCTATTGTTCTTTTATCACAGCAGAAAAATTGTTATTTTAATGGAAAGATGTTTGTTAATTTTTGCACGTTGAGTAAATCTCGGAAATAGTTTTAAATGAATTGACAATTGTTCCCCAAATTGTGTTTAAACACTTATACTTTGTTTCCCCTTTTGAATAGTGAAATCCTCAAATTCAATCAATATATCTAAATTATCTTGTTACCTAAAAATGGTTTTATATATAACTTTAACTTTACATGTTTAGAAAAATATTCCAATTTTATTGACACGGGAAAAAAATCCGTGATTTTTTTTTTTAAATTCAAGTTTTCCGTACCAATAAAACAAACTTATTTCGCAATAACTCTTATTTGTAGAAACTAAACTGAAACTAATTATTATTCTATTATTTTTCTTTTATTTATTTGTTTATTTTGGTAGCAGGTTAAACAAAAGCATTTTCATTTATGTTTCATTTACACAATATTCAGCATTCCACGTAGTTTTAAGAGTATCTTCTCATTTATTTTATTTATTTTTTCAAAAGCTATTATCTACAACTAAAATGCCAGTTAATCCGATATAAAAACTCAAAAATATAAATGTACTCATTTGAACTTTTAAAAAAGTATTTTTTTAACCCGTCAGTCTAATTATTAGCAAACCATGTGCACACTAAAAAATCGTGATTTTCAATGGGTGTAACGTTTCACATCTTCTGGAGTACGTCGTGCAAATTTTTAGGGGAAGCTTGCAGTATCGCTGTTTTGAAGTTCCATTTATCGTCCAAACTACTTTCAAAACTGAAGTACAATATAAATCGCAAGCGTAAAATTCAGCATGGACTCAAGTCTCGTCAACTCTTGTAAACAAAACCAACAAGAGCTTATATGGTCGCTGGTAAAAAAGCTCTTGCTTTGCGAGCTGTCTGTTTGCAGTTAGACCAGGGTCGTTTGTTCCATTCCATGTTGATGCCGCGGTTGTTTTTTCTTTGTTAGTGCTGTAAAAATGCTCGATAAGTAAAATTTTGAATTGGTGTCAAATTGACCAGTGTTCAATGATTGTGAGAATCTACTAATTTGGTTTTATAATTTCAGTTTAGAACTTATAAAGAAAAGTTATTACACGTTCATTTACTATAAGGGTTGCCCAAATGAAAAGTGGACAAGTTGAATAAAAATAATAATTTTAATGTAAATCAAAAAAATTGTCATGAGCGTTGATGCACATGTCTCAGCGTTGCAGCAGCAGGTCGATGTCTTCGCTGTAGAAAGATCAGGGCTGATTCCTGAGGAAATCCTGCACGGCTTCCTTCACTTCATCGTCCAAATGGAAACGTTTCAACTCGAATGCTCTCTTAAATGGCCCAAAGATGTGGAAGTCACAGATTGACTACTGGTTAACACTATACGGGCGTGCTCCAAAACTTCTCAACGGAATTTTTTTTATGGTCGTCTGGGTTTCCTGGGATGATCTTTGTGGATGATAGTGAGATCTGTTCTTTGCTCATGTTGATTTTGTCACTGATTTCACGGGTCTCTTAATCTTCCGATTAGTCCGGATCCTTAACGCAGGCTATGGAATAATTGGTTATCACGATGTTTGCTTGGCCCGGTCTCGGCATCTTGACGTATCCATGGATAGCACGATTTTCCTTTCGTACAATTTCCTCTACTGCGAATAGGTTTAACCGCTGAACAGCACTTGAGATGCATACTTCATACCACCTTTTATATACTTGTGCAGTGACGCTCTAATTGAATCATTTATTCTGATGTTATTGCAATTGTCCACTTTTCATTTGGGCATACCTTATATCTTCGGACTATCCAAATGAGGGAGTGACTGATTTACAACCTTTCAAACATTTCTGGCGTAACCTTACACACAAATTACTGAAACGTTACAACATAGTAACATAACTACGACGTAATTCTTTCAATGCGGTGCGTTACTTTACATCTATTTTAGCAGTTAAATTACCCCAGGACGTTGGAGGAACCATGCAGCCACCCATTATATTGGGTAAGGTCACATTAATTTTTTACTGCTTAGGTTTTACAGAAATCATGATTAAAAAATGTATTCTCATCAAAAACACAGGAGGACTGTGAGCTTTACTTAACTTTTAAAATAGTTTTATCCGGACATAAGTAGCTGAAAAATAAATCTTTATTTAGACTCGATCGAACGCGAAGTCACTGCCATATGATAGGCAAATGCTAGGTTTAAAAAGGAAGTATGGTTAGAAGGAATTAAATACATTAGAAGCTCATCAATCATTTGCTAGATATTTTTTTGATAATGCAAAAGCCACCTTGGTGGATTAAACTAAATACAATGTAGTATACGAGATGCTTTAATTTAAGAGACAGACGTAACCGTTACCTTTTACTGATCCTATTTTTTTTAATATTAAATCAGTCATATTTAATGCTATAATATTGGCTTCTTTTTTATGTATTAGGTACTGTACCAATATTATTATCAAACAAAAGACTAAATTTGTCTCAACACTGGTTCAGAAAAGCAAGAAATGCTCTTTTTACGTTAATGTATTTTGTGCTTTTTTGGGGGGAGGAGGGATCATTTCCTTTTAAGAGCTAACTTAAGTTGCATTTGCAGTGTTATAAGATTTAACTGACACAAAAATGTCAACAAATTTTCTCTTTAACGACTTTTTGACTCTTAATATTTATTTTAAAGTAATGTATGCTTGCAAACTTTCAGAAAAAATCTCTACTGAATATTTAAAGATATTTGAACATATTGTCAGCTTTCTGCATAAGAATAAGTAACTGTTTCAATGAGTTACATGTATGACTTAGATATTGATAAACACTATATCTTTGATAAATACTATATCTAGACAATAAACTAAATGTCAGAACTGTCCCGTTTGTTGTGTATTATGATAAATGAGCCAATACACGAACACGATTATCATACGTGTTAGCAATGCAGTACCCAATGCTGAAAAAATATGACCCTGTGCATCAGGTAGCAATCATAAATGTGTCCAGTTATTGAGATACGCCTTAGTTGGAATGATTATTTAATCAAAAGAATTTCTGAGACGAAATTATAATATTTTTGATTGTAATAAAATAGTTTTTTACCTATTGTATTGATGGAGTTACGGCTGTATTTCAAAATGTTAGTTCCAGCTTTAATTTGTGCTTACATGCTTTAATTTTCATCTTTGATGTGTATGTTAAAGAAACAGCGTAACTAAATATTAAATGTCATCTTATTTAATGTCTATGATTTAAAAAAAAAAATGAGAGAAATGAAAGGAAACCTCATAAAATTTGCGTAACAATTTAATTTTTATTATATGAGGCAGTGAGAGGTAAAGGGGTGTAAGTATCAAAATTAAAAATTTGGAGATAAATAGTACACATGGTATGTGAACCTCTCCTCCGTCTTGGAGCAAAAGGTGGTACTAGTAGCCATGGTAGTTGCTGCTATACAGCATGATTTGGAAAAAAAATCAGTGAAAGCTTACCTATGATGTTATCTTTAAACTCGTTTTACTAGAAACTCGAAAATGTCAACTTACTTCCCTTTGCTTCTCACTGCCTCATATGTGAAAGTTCTTCTAAGAATTATGATATCTTTCACCTGATTAAAATAACCATGCAAAATACTTAACCAGCAGCCCTGAATTGATAATTATTCCAAATTGAATATTTTTATGAGATAGCGGTCAAATTCTGCACGTGTGTGATTTCAATGTTCCCATGATACACTTTAACACATGTGTACGATGCTGTCATTTGCAGAGGAACTTAAAAACTGACTGTGTCGAAGAAAACTGCATTACACTCGATTTTTTAGCCTGGGTGTGGGACATTATTTTCGACGATCGTTTCATATGACAATTTTCTTCCTAAAATAAAATATAAATGAAAACTTTAATTTCGTTCGTTGCGGTTGGTTTTTGACGTTATATGATTTGTTTTGCGTACTCATAGCAAGTATACACAAATTGAACACATTTTTAACCGCATAGCAGCATAGAAAGTAGTGTTTTAGCGGATAATTCTGCACAATCTTTATTGTGTAGTTTTACCAATAACAAAGTAGCAAGATATTCAAATGTTACTTGCACTGTTTTCTCTCTAGCATGATAGCTAAAGCGTTTTGAATTCACCTCACTTTGATTTAGTTATGTCGTCAATACTAAGTCTATAGGAAACGATTTAATTTGTTTTCAATATATTTTTGCTGTTTCTTGCAGCAAACTAAAAATCTGTTCAGATTCTGCAATTTTTATAATTAAAAAGTTGAGTGCTCCCTTGAGTGCTCTCGAACTTTCCACCAAAGAAGGTTCCTACCGCAATTTTACATCGTGATAGTTCAGGTGCCCAACGTTTATTGGGAAACTGTGCGTCAAAATTTTCTACGTCATTGGATTTGGCAGATCGTACTAGAATTGATAAACGCAAAGGCCTCTTCTGCATCGCCATTGGAACGACAGAGAAAGATTTTTTGGCTTTAAAGATTTTAATTTCCACCGTAATGTGGTTGATAAAAAATATTTAAAAAAGAAATAATCAATTTATACATCCTTATTAAAAAATCTTCGTTACTCAAGTTTTAAGTCAACTGTTCTTTTCAAAAAAGTAGCTTGCAATTGCAAGCTACTTTTTTGAAAAGAACAGTTGGCTTAAAACTTGATGCAACTTGACTTAAAACTTGATAAACTATTGATGCAACGATGCAATCCATCGTTTGCATCAATATGTGTATGGGCAATTCCACGGGTAACTGACTGACATTTTTAGAGCAAAACAATAAGTAATTTGTAAAGTTCAACACAAAATATACTTTGTGCCAAATGATCTTTTATCGTGGGTTCTTGTATTTTTTAAGCTGAATTTATAGGTCTAATTAAATTCTCTAAATATAATTGGATGTTTAAAAAATTTGTTAAAAACACGGTAACTGGTTGACATTTTAATATTGTATGTTTATCTTTCTTATGTGTGTTTCTAACATTCATACATTTAATGTTTTATTTTTTGTATTAAAAACATAACTTCTTTAAGGTAATTCTTTTTTTTTTTTTTTGTTCTCTCTAATATCTGAAACATTTATTCGATCAGTTTTTAAAAGTTATGCCAGTTTTAAACGACTCCACAACATCATTGGTACAATAAAGCTAGCTTTCAAGTTATTCCTTGCTCTATTTCATAGCATAGAAGCATCTCTTACATCTAAATAAATTGCATTTATGATAAATATTTATTTCCTTGAAACATAGTTGGATTTGAAGTAGTAACTACTAAGTAACAAACTCAGAGATCTGTTTTGAAATAAAAGATGTGTTTAGAAGATAGATTCATCAAAGTTTAGCCCTTCAACTTCAGCACTTAAGCTACTGAGCCGGTTCTTGGACTTAAAATCTGGATCAGTACAATTTCTTCGCAATTCTAAAACCCTTTTCGGATAACTTTTAAGTAGTATAAATTGAATTTTGAACATTTGAAACTGTTTAGCCAAAATTGTTATCAATAACGATAGCACTATGTTGATAAAACCAATTTTACAGAAGTGACTCTTTTAAAAAAGAAACTTAGAAGAGAGACTTAGCATCATAGCAAAAGAATGAAATTAGTGCTGTAGCGAAAAAAATATTCTTTATCGTTTTAAACACATCACTGTTGCCTCAGTTGTTTTACTAGCGGTTAGTGTTTAGGCTAAAACAGAGAAGAGCGTATTTTGTTACAGCTTCCAAAATTAGATTACAGTCGAATGCGGTTATATCGAGCCCTGATTTAACGAGAACCTGGATTCAGTCAGTAAATTAGAAATTATTGGTTGATATAATGTTAAGTCTATGGGATCATAGCACACTTTAACGAGCAAACTCCGCTTGAAGCGAGCAATACCTCGTGATTTATAAAATTTATTTTGATTTCCAACCCAGCTCATCCTTTTTTGGTAAATTTTCTTTAACATTCCGAATTCAACCAGGGGTTAGTAATAACTCATAAATCCCGAGAACAAGCTAAGACATTTTTTTTTTTTAACTTTAAGAAGTAAAGAACCATTTGAAAAACTACGTGCTTTGTACATTCCTCAAAAACATTGACACAAGAATGAGACTTTCAGACAATTCAAAGCAAATTAACCAACTTCTTTGGAACTGTATCTAGTAATTAAAAAGAAGAAAAAGGGAAACTAGGACGGATTTTTATAAAAAATTTTACGAACTCGTTTTTTGCGAGCACTAGGCTATAACGAGCAAACATCGCGGGCCCTTTGCGCGAGTTATAAGCGTGTTTGACTGTATTTGATATAAGTAAGTACGCAAATGTATGTGCAATAGTTCGCAACATTGTAGAGTGAAAAACAATTTATAATTTACGTTATAAATTGCTTTTCACTCTACAATGTTGCAAACTATTAAATTCGGCCCAGCTTGGGCCGAATTTAATAATTTCTAATATTTTTCCAGTACCACTTAACTGCGTAATACATAATTGCGTATTTATAGGAATAAGCTAACTGTTTTGTTTCAAACTTCAGTTTTTTGTTTTAGTTATTTCTGTTACACGTTTTGCCACTAAATGTCTAGTGAACTGAGGGTGTGAATATACTCCGTGGAAACGCTAAATCTTTTTGTAAGAAAACTTGAATGGAGTTGAACTTAATAAGCCAACGCAACACATGGACTTAAACTAACCCATAGACTATTCGAAATCTAAAACGTTAATTCAGGTGAAAGTTATAACGGACCGTACATTAAAATTTCTGATGTACATCGAAGACTATTTACCTGGTAACGATATAAATACAGTAATAATGAAAATTATTGAAATAAGTATCAATCAAATGACTATATTGAAATATGTCTTTGTGGTATAAAACATTTGCCTTCCTTATCGAAATATCTTACCTTAAAGTTGGATGGCATTCAAAAAAAATCACATTTGGCGAAAAATGGGAGATTCAGGCAACAAAGAGCATATTGTTGATATCTGTGAAGGTTTCAACGAAGCTACAGCGTCTGCTTAAGTGAACGTTTCCAGCTAATCTTGCCGACCTTTTAAATATGTTGTCGGATTTTATGACCTAATGTCTCAAAAAGGAGGCACGAGTGCAAAAGCTTCATGTGTCAAAATATGCTTCACTATGGTTTTTCGATTGATACTTATTTATTTTTGAATATTTTACTTACATAGCGTTTGCTGGTAAGTAAAATGCACGTTGCTTTTTGAGAATATTACAACCAGTGGTGAGATGACTTTCAATTTATACGTTTTATTTCAAGTATCACAATTAAAGTTAACTAAGACAAATCTTCAAACCGTGTAAAAGTACCAGTACCATAAAATGTATTTCGTATCGCATGATCGGAAATCTAATCTAGACTGATACGCACGTTGAGACCGAAAAGTTCTACTCCCTGCAGTCCGATTATCTTCGTTTTAAAGCGCGTTCAGTTTTCCTAGAGTATTTCATTAATAATTTACTCTTTCAGAGATGAAAAGGAATGCTTGTCTTTAAACACTGAGCCTAAGTAGCGAGGGAAATGTTACAAAGTCTTAACGTCGGTTTAATGAATCAATACCACTCGACGCTTCTGCCTGTTACAAATTAATTTCCTGCACACTCCTCATCGCTATTTCAATCTCTTTTCTCAATTTGTTTCTAACTTTGATTACTCTCAAATAAGAGGTTATATTGCCTTCATATTTATTATTTATAGATGCGCATTCTCTGTCATGATGTATCTGATGTCCATAACTACGGTAGTACATCAAGCATAGACTTACCTTTTCACAATGATGCTGTTCGAGAAATCAAGTGACACTTGATAAAGTGCGAATTAAATTGATTTATGTAACAATTTAAACTTTTAATATTGTTTATTTTCACAAAGAAGTTAATGTATCCTAATATGATCGCAGTAAAACTAAATGAAGAGGGTCCGACTGATAAAATTAGTATTTGATCATTCTCTACTGGTGCTCAATTTCTTGATTTCATGCACCGTATTTGCAACCTTTAAGTTCTGAACAATAGTTTGGAAGAAAAAAAAGTCCCAGCTAATCTGAATATCTTGGAGCAGATGTATATTGCTTTATGATTTTTTTAAAACACATCCAAGTCATTTTGGTGCCGTATAAGGCTTGATTATTAGATATGTATTTACACGCTGCCTAACCCGAAATATATCTGAAAAGCACGAAGTGTAATCCGCATTTGGATAACATGTTGCGCTTGATGAAGCAGTTTGTCAAAACGAAATAAAATAATTAGTTGAACACACTTGTGCGTCTAGTTTAACTGATTCCGACAATTGAATATTTTAAATTAATTTACATTCCATAATATAAACCTGATGATTTTCAAAAACTCAGTTACTGAATTCAAAAGCAATAAGGAGTCTGAACTATATAAATTTGTTATTAAAGACAAGATTAAGTAGTGCTAAAATTTTGGTTGCACTGTAAAATTGCTTCATTTAATTTACTAATGCTTTCCCGTAAATTTACTGTACAATTTCCCCTTATAAAAAGAAAAGTTCCGTTCTGGATTGAAAACGGAACTTTTCATGGAATTACTGGAAATTTTCTTTTACTTTAGACCGCTAACAGAACATGTCCGTATGCGATCGTTAGAGGGAGCCTTTATCTGTGAAAAAACGGAATATCTCCAGCGTAGAAGATTTTTTTTAGTACTGAGAAACGGCAACAAATGAGTGATGGCGGCGAAGCACGTTGTTTATTTCTTGCATGGAAATGTATACTGATAGACTCCATGACTGAAATACTGAACATTTTTCGAACGTTTTCCTCTTCTCCATCAACATCAAATTGTTTCGATCAAATACGGCATTAACTGAAACACTTCGAGCGTTTGTTCGTAGGCTACGGTTTGTTTATCTTGCAGCAATGGCGGATGCCGTAGAGGTCATAAATCGCTCTCGCCGAAGAGAAATTTTTTGGTATCTTCTCATCCGGGATTGATTGCTGGTGAGTGTTTACATTTTTACTACAAATAAATACTTTTTGAATTCTGTAACGATGATTGCTGCTTAAAATTAAGTTTTTATCTAGTTTGAACATTCAATTTCCCGCAGACCTTTGTTTAAACTTGAAAACATCGTGACAAGTTTTTAAAATTAAAAAACTTCTAATAATATTAAAATCTTTTGTTTGCTAAGAGGATATTTTACAAAATTGTTTCGAAAAACTAAGTAAATGTTAGATGGGACACCATTGAGTCTTGATTGTTTTATTGTTAATGAAGAGTATTCTCTGCCTACATGTAAGGTTAATGTAAAGATATTGCTTATTACTTAAAATACTACTGTTTTTTTATTTTTAATTTATTTTAATTTCTATGAATAACAACTATGTCTGTATAAACTTGCTTCTTGCAATTGATTAGATTTCAATTAAAAAGTTGAAGCATCTAGTTTTAGTTAACTACTTGGGTTTTCAAGAAAACAATTTTGAATATTGATTCTCCCCCCCCCCTCTCCCTCTTTCAAACTTTTAAATGCTTGTTATCTATATTAATGAATATAATGCATAATTTTTTAAGGAGATGAATATAAAAAAATGTATCAATCATTAAAAAAAGCATTAATTTGAGAACTTTGAATCATATTATTGTAAAGCACTTTATTTAACATTCCGGATGCTGTCCACTTAGCACCCTCTCAGCGCTCTAACTTTTCAAAGTGAACCGGAGAATTGTTGGTGGAACACGGATTCAAATGGTCAACAGAACTCCTTGAACAGAAAAGGGAAGTTCACTGCAAATATGCAAATTGTAAGTATAAAACATGTTTTGTTACATATGCATTAGGGTTGGGCGTTGGATCGATACATCGTCAAAAACCAGTGTAAATCCTGCATTGTTAAATCTGTTTCAAATTTTTCTTTTAATCAATGTATTGGTTCCGCTCCAACTACAAATCGAAGCGCCATTGTATGGACATCACTCTAAGATCATTGCTGTTATAATATCTTTATTGTTACAAAACGCCACTGGAAGCGGCGCCCTGATGGGAGGTCACTGTGACCTACCAAAAATTTTCAAAGTCGACAATTTTTTCTGATGATTCTGTAAATTTGGACACTTCAATGCAAAACTTTGAAAATTTTAAATAGTGATGTTTAATGTCTCTTCTCATTAGATGCACGTTTGTGTTCATGCTCGTATTTTATCATTCGGCAAAAATTCAAGGTATCATTCGGCAAATTAATAAATCATCCCTTCCCAAACATTTAGAAGCGGGGTTGTCTGTAAAGAAGTATCATAAACTAACATACAACTTTCACTTTTCCCAAAACTTGTAGTAAATGCAATTGTTTTTTAAAATTATTATTTACTACTTGAAAATCAACAAACAAGTAGTCTCATGTCATGTCTGTCACAAATGGAATTTACCAATTCACAATTTTCTCTAATTTTATCGCTTAATTAAATATAAATAGTGCGCTTTTACTTTCAACTGACAATCAGTTTAAAATATTTCTAAAACTTCAACTGATTTCACATTTTAATTGCAGGTAGTAACAATATATTTTTGACGATAACCAAATATTTATTGATTTAGAAAAACAAAAATTACCCGAGTGGGAAAGTCCAGTAAAATAGATTAATTTTTACATCTAGAGCGAGTAGAAGTGCAAGTAGGGGAATGTGGGGCAAAGTAAGATGGTGAAATATTTCCTCTGTTTTTAGCAGGGTTGTTAGAGTTTTGGCCAGTGGTGGTTTTAACCATAGATAAAACCGGTTGAAACCGGCTTGGATAAAATCTGTTTCGGCTATTGGACGTGGGTATACGAAATAATAAAGTTTAAAATCAAAATAAATGAGTAGGATAATTAAAAGAAATAAGAAACATCAATCCCATAATTAGTAACTATTCATTTTTTAAGTATACAGTTAATTTTACCCCATATGCAAGTAATAACTGGCGGTATGTTCCAAAAGGCTAGTCACATCATAGAATTAAATAATAATTTTTTTAAAAATACGTTTCAAACTATGTAAATAACACAATACGTACTTGTTTTATAGTTTAATGAGTACAAAATGAATTAAAAATTTATTTAAACTATATTACTCATTTTTTAATACATTAAATACATGTTACAAGTTTTGTGAAGAATAGCTATTAGTTTATATTGTGGGCTGTTTAGTATATTTCTAATAAACGAGTATCCTTTATCTTCATTGTGAATAATTTTTAATGTTGAAGAATAGTTGCATTTAATCAATAAATCAGTTTTAAAAATTATTTATGAAAAATACATATCCTTTTATTTTAATCATGCATTAAAATTTGACATATTATGCTTACAAAATGTGTGTGTGTGCACATATGTGTGCTAATTTAATTTTCAGTTTATTATTTCAGTATCTTTTCATTTACTCATTAAACCTTTTATTTACTGAATCAATTAATCAAAAATATTTTCTATAATTGAATAAAAAGTATTTCATTTTTCACTTTGTTCCATGAAAAAAAAATTGAAAATTTCCATTTTTTTTGAAACTGCAAATTTACTGCCAAAATTAAAAAATACAGTTTCAATGTTAGTTATATTATTAAATAGAATGTTCTTTCTTTATGTACTATAATTTTCAAAATAAATTTCTAATTTTTTTCATTTTGAAAAAGCTCAGTCATCTTAACTATTTCACATTGCCCCACATTGCCCTACTCAGCACAAATGGCTGGCTGTTTATCAGCTACTAGATTACTATGAATTATAACCACAAAATTTACACACATGAAAATTTTCCGCTTTAAGTCTAACAAAAGTAATTTTTAATTATTGCAGTGTCATCTAGTTTTGACGACATAGCTGCTTTAGCAAATAAAACTAATAAAGCAGACATCCTATCCTAACCCAACACACTTCACAATTTGTTCTAAAATGCAGAATGTCTGTAAACCGAATTCAATGATAATTTAAAGAAAAACTGATGTTAAACAGAAGTATTTCCGCTTGCGGAAGGATATAATTTAAGTTTAAAAACTCGACTGGCTCCGAGAAATAAAGCCTAACAATATTTTACTGTTTTAAAAATAAATTTTTTATGGAAAAAAAAGTTTCCATGAAGAGTTTTTCAGGTGTATAATATGCGAGTTGAAATTTGACTCAATTTACCAGTGCACCGATGAGAGGCCATGTCAATCTGATCAGTCAAAATCGGAATAATATATTTTTTTCAGTTTTATGTGGAGAGGGGTTAAGGCGACCAAACTAAGAAGGGCTAACCTTGGCTCTTGTTGACTTGAGTTCAAATATAACATATACATTAAAAAAGTTGTCTTCTCGTAGTTAAAATTATTTCTGCACCAGCTGCAATTTTATACGATTTTGTGAAATTGTGCATTATTGCATCCTTCCACATAAATGCAAAAGGAGATTGAAAGCACAGTACAAGGACAAATTATAAACATAAAAAAAATAATGATTTTTTTTTTGGGGGGGGGGGAGAGAATATAGTAGAAAAACATCCAGGTACAACTCCATTATATTTATTGTGATTCACAAATTCATGATTCCTTTCATGACAGTTCTTTTGAAATAATTGATGAATATGCTCGAAATAATTCTTATAACCTGCTAAAAAATTATTTTTTCATGGATAAGTTTTGTTTCTTGAGAGTCAAGTAATGAGGTTCGGTACAAAAATTGAGTTAGCAAATAAAATGTTACACTTACTATAGTTGGGGCAAACCTAACCTGGAAGCATTGTGAAAGCTAAGCATATCCGAAACTCAGTATTACTTGGCTGCCAGGTTAGGTTCGCCCCAACTATAGCTAACCGAGAATTAAAAAAGATCGATAATTGATTTTGAGCTATTGGCTGGCACGTTCAATTCTAACATATCTACTACTCCACACTGCCACTTGTAAAATTGAAAGTATTAATTAAAAAAATTATTGCAAATAAATAAATAAATAAATGAATGAATGAATGCACGGGTTTTTACAAATTAACTGTTTCTAAAGTAAGATGCCTAATTTCTCTCCAAATTTGCTGTTGGCAACTTTTTTTAGCTTACCGTCAGCGTATTACATCGTTGTCAAGAAAAATTGTAGTCAAATATCCTACCGTAGATAATTGTGATGTTTTCATCTGCATGTTTATGGCATGCCACTTGGTAATTTACTCAATAAAAAGTCCATGTGTTAAATATTTTTGATGTAATGCATTGATACTCTTATTCTTGTAATTTAGGTTTGTGACATTAATTGTGAAAAATTGGAATCGTCGAAAGATGGCCCAATTGTACCTATGATTTGATCTCTATATATGAGTGCAGAAATAAATGGTATTGATGATGACAGCAAAGCAAACTATTAATTTGACATTTGTGCAAGCAAATAATGTTAAAAATTGTGTAACACAAGATCTGCAATAAATGATTTTGTACTTGTAATAAATGTTTTTTCTTATTGAAAACAATGTTAACTATGCACAATTGATAAGTTTCAATACTTTTGATAAATTTTGTGACAGTTATTGTTAAATAAAACATCGCACAGTTAACTATAGGAACTGTTTTTTTTTTTTTTTTTTGTTTCTGTTGTTTTATTTGCCGGGGGGGGGGAGGGTATTTTTGTGAAGACTGATTTAAAAAAGAAAAAAAATTGGTATGATTTGCGTTTATTTCATATATTTTGCAATTGTTTGTTCATAAAAGATTTCAATATAATAAATTGCAAAGCAAATACACATTCCCAGATAGCTGTTATATCTTTCCTCTATACCTTCAAAAGAGAAAGATAGTTCCTTGCATAGTAAAAATGTGTTTCCTCACTTTTAGGAAGTTTCACAAATTTTTGGAAGTTAATGAAGAAATTCGTGTAACTGCTCTAATGAAACTGCTTTTCTTTTCTTTCTTTTTTTTTTTTTTTTGCCGTTCTTAAAAAAAAGAAAAAAATTTATAAATA
The DNA here is from genome assembly GCF_026930045.1 of Uloborus diversus. Lineage (NCBI taxonomy): Eukaryota > Metazoa > Arthropoda > Arachnida > Araneae > Uloboridae > Uloborus > Uloborus diversus. The sequence continues at coordinate 167,340,850 of NC_072733.1, forward strand.
TGGGCATTTAAAATCTGCAAATGCTAATTCATTATGCTTTAATTGCCCAGCTATATTTTTAAAATAATAGGTTTTTAAACTGAAAATATACGTGCATAAAACGGCAAACATTTATATTATAAACTGAAAACATCAGTTCATGAAACTTAAAATATCTGTATTAGAAACTGAAAACATCAGTTCATGAAACGGAAAATAGCAGTTTTAAAACGGAAATTATTCGTGATAAAAACAGAAAGTGTTCGTGATAAAAACGGAAAGTGTCAGTATGAAAAAACGGAAAGCATCCGTGATAAAAACGGAAAACACCACTTCTGTAAAAAAACGGAAAATTGTCGGCAACTCTGCTGCCAGTACATTTTCCGTTTTTTGAGGGAATTTTAAAATACAGTGTGTGCCATCAGCTGAAATGTGAAAACGCTTCTCAAATTCATAATTCGTCTTTTTTTCTCCCTTTTAAATGCACTTCGCGAAAAGATAGATCAGAATTTCAACATGCCACGGAAAAATTGTAAATAAGTTTTAAAACTGTTGGCTTCTCTCAGTCTCTGGAAGTACAGATCAGGTGAATTCATAGAGAAACCAGTAACGTAACTAGGGGTTGGACGGAGTGGGTCTCGCCAAGGGCGCAGCAGCCAGGGGGGGGGGGCGGTATTTCAACTGGTTTTTTAAAAAAATTAAAAGTTTTTTTTTTCTTTTTTGATCATACAATTTAAAAAATGCTTTAAAAAATAAAAAATAAACCCAGCTAAAAAAAAAGAACTATGGACACATACATAACATCTACTGAGAAGGGACGTTGGGCACCATTGAAAACAATTTAGAAAAAAGAAAATAAGAAAAAAAGGATATATATATATATATATATATATATATATATATATATATATATATAATGTGTGTGTGTATCTAATTTGAATTATGACACTTTGAATTCGAACTATGTTTTTCGCAATAACAACAGGACCCTACTATTCTACTTACTGGAGGTTATTGTTTCTAGAAACGGCTTATGGTCCTCCCATGCCTGTCCCTCCTCCTGAGCGGTTACGTGTGTGTATGTTTGTAAGGACTTGTTTGTGTGTAGACGTGTGTGTGTATATGTAGGACATGGACGTCACCGCCCAAGGGAGGGCATTCTGGTGGACAGTTCTGCTAGTGGAGGCTCAGGATCGGAGGAGCAGCTCCGTCCTCCGGTGGACGACGGTGCTGCAGAGGCCCCTGGTCCATTCCGAAAAAGAAACCGGACATCAAGGACGGTCAAATGAAAGCAGTAAGCAATCGTGATTGCTCAAAAATTACAATGCTGCCTCCTATTTGTCGAATCAACTAATCAAAATGTTTCCCCAAAAAATGTTTTGTTGGAGGTTACAATGACCTCCGGTGACTTCCCATGTGGGCGCCCCTGGGGGGGGCGCAATTTCTTTTGTTCGCCATGGGCGCTAGACCCCATAGTTACGCTACTGAGGGAAACACAAGAGGAAATGTGCAGAGAACATGAAGGATCCGAAAAAACAACATGTAATGAAACTGAGTATTTTACGCAATTTGTCTTTGAGGTACGTGATAAGAAAAAATGGTTTTATATGCCTGACATTGTTTAAAATAGTTATAAAGTTTAACTTGAATTTTTATTAACATACTTAAAGTATACCAAAACGTTTTAAAAATACAAAAATACTTTAAATGCATTAAAATCTTTTAAATATGTAAGTATACAATTTTGTGCTAAATATGCAATACAATCTTTGCATTAGAGAAATCAAAGCGCCAATTATCTGCAGACACTTTCAACCCTTTAACGGTTTGCTTATAATAACCCTTGGTGTCAACCAGCCAAAAAAAGTAGGAGAAAACAGATGTTAAGTGGAAAACCTTATCTTTATTGAAATGTTTTTTTTTACATATTCAAGAATGTGTCAATTGCGAAATATCCCTATGTACTGGGGGGAAAAAACTCTCGAAAGATGCTATAAATTATAAACAGGAATACATCATAAAAAATTAAAAACTGCTACGTGGTCTAAACTTCCAAATTTAGTTTAGTTTGGGAACCATAACCAATAATAAAGATGATTTGAAGTTTCAGTTTCTGCTTTTTACCAGGGTAAAAAAAATATTATTCCTAGTTACGGCTAAATCTTTTCAAGATATATAATTGTTTTGGTCATTTACTATTGTGAAATTGCATTTTTTCGTAAAAATGTAACAATTCATTCATACAGACATCTTGTTACTATTTTTATGCAAAATATTTCAAACCAGTATTTACTTATTAAGTAGCATTAGCATATATGCAACAATGTCACCAAATTCATTAATGCAATTAAATTCGTATTGTCGCATTCAATCGACTTCGGGACAACTATTAATTAATTTCAATCCTATTAAATATTGTCTAATGCCTCTCCATCTGTGTCAAGCTATCCTCTCTAACATCATGACTTCCGAGATTGGTTATCATCGCAGAACTGATCTTTTTTACTGATCAATCTACTTAGAATCAATGAACTCCTCATACTAACAAAATACTGACTATAACACCTTTTTTTTTTACATTTGTGCAACTGCTATTGTAACATTCTATACGTACCGAAAGCTATTTCAGTTCTGTGTTATGCTATATGTATCCCTCCCCCCGTCCGAAAATACAAGTTTTCTGTGCAAAAAGAAGATAATTGACATTAGCAAAAATGTAATTGCTTTTTCGTGTATAATGAAATTCTATTGCCTTATGTGCCATTATGTGTTTAGAAGAAATAGAAACTTAAATCTGAAAGGTTCATTAAAGCGTCTGAAACTGAACTTCTTAATTAGTTTCACGAGCACTAGATTAAAGCAAAGTGATTAACGTTTTCCCTGTCTGGCTTTTTACTAATATTATGCTGTTAAGGTTTTTTTCTTCACATTTTTCCATCGGCATGAAACTACCTAATTATGCCTCAACGCAAACCAAACTAATAATAATAATGTTTGATAACATGTGTAGGATATTGTACTACACTTGTAACACGACATAAATTCGAAAAGAAGCATTAAATAAAAAATGTCGCTATATCTTGTGTTTCATCCGACTAGTAACCTATTCCACGACTTGCAGCAATCGACTAAATTACAAAACGATCTCTTTGCGTGTTTAAACTAACATATAATGGAATTGACAAGACGAGAAAATAACCAAATATTTTCTACTTGTGGTAAAAATACATGTTATTGCTAACGTTTTTAATCGCATGCTACGGAAAGTTGTTTTTTTCCTTGTATTTTTATTTCATATTTTTTTCTTCCAGTGTTATATAAATAGTTGCTTACCGGAGACCTTAGCGGTGTAATTTGTGATTCGATGAACTTTTGTTTTGACTACAAGTTTGTACTTTCATTAATATTTTGTATGATTCTCTTGAAGGAATAAGGGTTTTCTGAGTGTTAGGTTCAAGTGATAAAATGATATAGTTACATAGTCGCATTTCCAATATCGATAACACAGTGTCATTGTGTGTGAACTTCGATGATATCTCCATATCGATAAATGAACATTGGAATATACTTTAAAAAATGAACAATTTTAAAGGGTTTTTTGTGAATTTTCACCTAAGGTTTCACTCAGATGGTTTTTTTCTTATTTTTGTCTTTCAGTACAGTATGACAAAATCATTGCAAAAAGGCTACTGCATCATAAAAATAAATTAGTTAAGGGTATGAAAGTAGATGACATTTACGAGAGGGAATGTAAACAATTACGCAAAGCTTTCTGTCTTTAAAAACTAGACCTTCTATCAAATAATTTTCGTGAATTTTGAAACTAATAGCTCTTTTTTTTATGCATCTTGGTTTTAATAGTTACATTGTTGGTCAAATAGTTTGGGGATCATTGATTTTTTTTTCTTAAAGAAATTCTTCGCCCGGTAAAATTATTCTAGTAACGTCACGTTGCTAAAAATGTGCTTTAAATTTTCTAAAAATGTGTAAAAATAGAATTTTTCAATAATTGTTGTGGATTTGGAGAAATAAAGATAATCTCAAACGCGAAACATGAATTAATTTTCTTATATAGTAGTAACAGCAGCACATTTTTTTATCAATAAATAATATTGAAGCAACATTTAAAAAAATTTAAAAGAAACAATGAAATGTTCATTTTTTTTAATTTCAGTCTGCTTGCGCGATCAAAAGAAACTACCCACTTTCAATATACATATATAAATAAATATATTATGTTAAATCTTCAACAACTTTTCCCGAATTGAAGTGTTAAAAAGAAGCTTTATTTTTCACACAAACACTACGGACGACACATTTTGTTTCAAATGGATATATTTTTTTTTTCATTCCTGATTTTTAAAGTAAATATTTTTGTTAAACGTTTGGTAAAAATGTAAACACGCCCATGATTAATAAAATGTTCTTGTTTCCATACCTCTCATAAAGGTTTTTATATACTAAAATGTCTTAGTGTTTGTCTTCGGACTGCAAATAGGGGTTTCTATTTGGCACCGAATCTGATTTCAAATTCGTGCCAAATTATGTTTCGGGATCTAATATCATTTAAGTAAGCGCCCTTTGTGTCTGGCAACAGTGTTCGTGAAATTAATTTTCACCAGTCAGTAGTTGCTTGTGATACTGGGATGGTTTTGTCCAAACATGATTAAAGATTTTCCATAAGCTAAGTTGAAAAGGGAAACTGTGACGTAGCTGGAGTATTACTATCTCGGTATAATGCATTAGTGCTTCTAGACGTTTGTGCTCTACCTAATTAATTTTGAGCAAATACTTGTCAATATTGATTCATATTAGCAACATATTTTGATTTATCACATTCAAAGAAACCTAACTCTTATTTTAATTATTTATTTATTTATTGTGTGTTACGATGAACCATTTATATTGGTTGCTTAACTAAAATAATTGCGACACGTGGAAATAAATGTAGCGGAATATGGGGCAACGTGAAATAGTTCAGATTTCTTGCTTTTTTTTCAAAATGAACAAATTGGAAATTTGTTTTGAAAATAACAGTCCATAAAGAAGGAACGATATATTCTATAGAAAAACTTGCATTGAAACAATACTTTTTATTTTTGACAGTAAGTTCGTACCTTCAAATAAAGGTAGACAAGTAAAATATTTTTCTAATGAAATATGTTCCATTGGAGTGTAAAAGATATTTTTAATCAAATAAATGAGTAAATAAAAGAATGAATGAATAAATGAAAATAAAATTAAACAATAAACGAAAAAATAAATGGATAAAATATTTAATATATGAAAAAAAATAAATGAAAAAATATTGTATGAAGTAGAAAAAAGTGAATGAATGAATAAATAAGGGAATTCTTAAATAAAAGAATGTAAAAGAAACAACTAATGAATGCGTAAGTGATTTTTATAAAAGACTAGCTGTACCCGACGCGCGTTGCTACGCCAACAAAAAAAATACATCATTATCTGCCGTGCTAAGCGCAGATGTGGTATCTGCAGTAGAGCTCAAAACGAGAAATTGACGATTAAAGTTTTACAACTCCTTTCTTTGATTTATGACTTAATTAAATGCTCAATTTGAGGTAGTTGTTTCGTAAATAACTTATCTAAAAACTGTAAGAGAGTATTTTTGTAAAAATGTTGATTTAAAATTAATAAATGTAGTTACGACAAATTTTCTTTTCAAAACCTTTTCATATACTAAGCTATTTTCACCGTAAGTGACAATTAATAGGCATTTTTAGGGGTATCTGCACAGATACGACAAAAATAGCTTAGTAAAACGTGCTCGTAGTATCATTAAATAATACTGAAAACATCTGCTTTCTTTAGACTTAGCTGTTTCGCTTTATTTTGTTAATACAAATCTAACAGAATCTACCTTCTGAAAGATACCATTTTTAAAATTCCGGACAGTTAAAACTGTAATCCATTACAATTTTCTGTTTTTTATATTCAAAGAATGTGTTTTTTATAATGTTTTAATTTCTAGATTCATTTTTACCGAGCATGAAGATAATTTTGACAGCAGACGATACTTAAATAAAAATATGACTGGCCGTAGAATGAAATGCGTTTTTTGTTTTTTTTTTTGCATGAAAGAATTAAATATGAATATTTTACATGCATTTCATTTTTAGAATTTGCATTTTAAATAAACATTTAAATAGAAAAAGCTGAATATTTACTTTAACAATTATGCAAAGTTGTATTAGTTTTTATTATCAACCTGTATCAACTATTCAACAGTAAACTAATTTTAATAGTCTGTGTTACAATAAACTGCTACATTATTAAATATGCTGCTTTACTAAGGTGTAAAAGTCGTATCTACAAAAAATACTAAGGAAAAAAGGGGTAACTGCGCAGATACCACTTTAAAGGCTTAGTATTTGTCACTTACGTTCAAATTGCCTTAGCAAACTCCGCAAACTATGAAGTTACGACTTTTTTCTTAAAACTTTTTTTAATATTTCGCGTTCACAAATCGCCGGAAAACTTGACATTTAGGTAAATTAAATTACTAACGACCACCTAAAGACAATAACTCAATTTTGATAAAATGTGCAGATACCACATCTGTGCTTAGCACGGCAGTATACTGATTTTCATGACAATCGGTTGAACGGGGCAGAAGTTGCTACTCTGCAGTGCCACCTGGTGGCGAGTGGCTTCAATGAGCATATTATGCACCTTCTCCGTGGAAAAATACATATATATAGCAATTTTCATAATAATCGGTCCAGGTATCAAGTGAAGCCGTGACTATACTCAAATTTTGTACTCACGCTGTTTGCAAGATCAATCAAACGCTAAAAATATCAAATAGAAAAAGTTTTAAATCCCCCCGTTGCATGAAAAGCCATAAAACAATAAAGAAAGAATTTATTTGTTCAAACTCAAGAAAAATGGCAACAGCTAACTTCTTATCAATGAGATCTTTCACGCGAATTAATTTCTGCAGCTGATAATTTTATTCGTATTTATCCAATGGATTGTGACTTAAATTGTAATAAAAAAGGAACTATCGATCGGATTTTTTTCGAACTGGTCTATAAACATTCCCAGTACCAAAAATAACAAACGGTGAAAGTTTCAGCCAAATCTGCCGGGCAGTTTTTGAGTTAATGGATGACATACAGACAAACATTCATTTTTATATATATACTAGCTGCGTGCCCGGCGTTGCATGGGCTACTTAAAAAATGAAAGAGATGTCCAATTGATGTTTTTGTATTACTCTGACATTAGTTTCTAAAGCGCTAAGGAGAAAATAAACACGCGTAATGCAAGGTTTGCAAAACACCAGTAGAGCTTATTTTTGGCAAAAATCTCTTTAACGTTAATCATAGTTATCAATGATACAAGTTATGAACATTTTCAATTAGCACAAAAGATGAAAATATGTGCGTTATCAACTATAATCTGTGCTCACGTTAAAATGAATTACATCTGATAGACTATATCTGAAATATTTATGTACAATTACAATCAGCATTTTACTTAAAATGCCCCACACTTTTTGGTTGATTACGTGAAACTAAAGCACCAAGACTAAATAAATATCAATAGGCATTAACTTAAGGTCATCAGATTCCAAATTAGCTTTAGTTAAAATCCTTAAAAACAGTTTTTTCTGTTCAACTCTGTTTCGCTTAAAGAAATCCAAACAATCTTAATTTAACGTGTTCTTATAAACGATGCAAATAGAAACAGGAAGGAAAAAGAGATTTATTACAATTCGAAAACTCACCCATGTGACGGGAAAAGGTCCAACAAAATAAACATAATTAGTCACACCTCCTAAATGTGCCAAAATATGAGGCCGGTAAATGATAAACTTACACTACAATCAATAAACATAGCTAAAGAAACAACTTTCCTATGCTGAAAAAAGTTAAGAACGTTGAATGTAAAAATTAAAAAAAAAAAAAAAAGACAGACGATAAAATAAAAGCTCTGTCGGAATAGTGCAACCAATTTTAAACTAATTTAAAATAAAAATTCTAAATGGAAACGTTGTTTTAAGATTTGGACAGCAGCCAAAAAATGTCTTTTAAAAGAATTATTAGAATTTTACTTGCTCACCCATATGCAAAATGGCAACAGGAAAGAAATAAAAATTCCTGAATAATGCTATGTTAATTAACATTTTAATTAATATATCCACTAATTAAAGTCGCACAATTACGAGATTGGTCCTATTGTTTTCTTTGGAAAATTTCGAATTGATCGGTATCTCGTTTGACTCTGGATTCGCAGCGGTTCTCAAGAAGATAGATCTTCAGACAGACAGACAGACGGACGCGAACAGATTTTAATATATAGTAGAAGATAGATAGATTAAATTCGTAAGGGGAATGGATTATTTCACTTGCCCCGCAAGCACTTGACTAACTGTACAAAGTATTTGAAATACAAATAAGCATAATATTAAACAAATGAATACTGTACCGAATGTAAGTGATAAAAACTTTATCATCTAATAACAGCGAAAATAATTTTTGACTTAAAACAAAATATTACAATATGAGTATCAATTTTTGAAACATCCCTGTATTATCATATTCTTTGATTTTCAGAGGCATTTTTTTTCTTGACTAGAATAGACTGCATGCCTAACTACATAGTTAAAATATTACTAGGCAGGTCGCTCTAAAAGCAGGGTAAATGTGTCACCATTTCACTTAGCCCCACATTTCCCTACATTATATGTTGCACTGTAGTAACATTTTTAAAGGAAAATTAATGCAGTGGCTGACAAAAAAAATATGAATCCATTGCTAAAATTCGCATTTTTAAGAGTTTCTGGAGAAATATGAAGCAGTTTGTTTTGCAACTTTTTTTCTCATAAAAGGTATGTTTTAGCTGGCAGGTTTCAATTAAACTTAAATCATCCATGGATTTAAGAGACCAGCACAAACTGATAAAAATCAAAAGCTTTTTGTTAAATATTTGAGAATAAACTATAAACTTCAGCAATTAGTTGACTTACTATGTACAATATTTTTATACATTTTCAAAAAAGTATCACTTATATTTACGAAGATATTAGCATTTTCTTTTTCAAAAGTATCAATATTCTTGTTTTTGGCTCTAAACTCGCGAGTTTTCCGTCTTGAATTACCAAACTTTCAGAAAAAATTACAGCATACAAAAGAATCATTACACTAAAATTTTAAAAAACATTTTCGAAAATTTGATGAAATATAAACATTTAAAGCAAACAATTTCTCTCTGCGCATCCGTGAAGGATAGCAATTTTATAACTTTTAAAAGAATTTTATATAATTGGGGCTTGACAACTAAAATAAAAATGTTCCAGTTGAATATATTTTCAACTGAAAAATATATCAGCGACCTAATGAGCCAAATTTTAGTTACTCTTCGATAGGTGACGAATCTTAAAGGATTGTTTGCAAATTTGCAACACTTGATGCAGTCGTTCTGTGTGATTCATGATGAAAATAGATTGTTTAAGAACGATTCCTTACGTCTGGTTTGTTGACTGCATTGACCACCTTTTTTTGTCAATGTTTTCTGTCAAAAAAAAGGAAAAAAAAAACTTCGGGTCATTCCATATCAAATCGACCAAAGAAGTAAGATTTTCAAGTTGACCCCTTCCGCTTTTTCTAAAATTTTATACAGAGGTAGTGCTTGGTAAAAAAAGTAAAAACCCAAGTTTTTAAATTTTTAATACAAATATTCTTTGTTAGGGGGTCATTACAAAAAATCGAATTTTGGTAGACGGAGTTACTTTTGAACACACATAACTTTTGTTCTAATTGCACTACATTGAAAAACTTGATACCATTTTAAAGCTCTTAAAACGCTTTAAGATGATATATTATATGATACAAAAATGCAATCTCAAATTTTGAAGGTCATTCAAAATTACCTTTGACCTTGAATATTTCCAAAAGTTATAATTATAAAAACCGGAAAAAAAAATGTATTTTGTATACACTATTATTTTCTTTATTTGTGCCAAGTTTCATGTTGGGACAACGCTGGGATCATGCATGATTTAACAATTTTTCATTTTGAAGGTCGATTGAAATTGACCTTTTGACCTTGAGTATTTTTAAAAGTTATAATTTTTAAAATCTGAAAAAATATATATTATACACACCATTGTGTTCTTTATTTGTGCCAAGTTTCATGTTGGGAAAATTGGGGGATCGGCTATGATGTAATGTTTCATGCGACGGATGTTTGACGATAAATTGAAAAATAATGATATAGCAACATTTCGCAGACAATAAATTAGAAATATAAAAATATATTAAAATTATAGTTGCTCTATTTTAAACATCGTCTGCAGATTAACTTACAGATGCTATTTTCCCTACCTGCGATGGGGTGGTCTCGGGTTCGAATCCTTGCTCGGGCATGGATGTACTTTCTCTCTCCTTTACTTGTCCTTCCTTTGTGTGAATGTGTTGTTATGCTGTGAATGGTTGCCTCCCCTATTAACGGGTCCCTATGGCATGTGTGTATTGTGGAAGACGGACTTCACACCAAATTACGGCACAGTTGGAAAAGTAAAGCAGAGCACCCAAATTTGCCAGTCTTGCTGGCACAAAAAAAAACAAGAACAAGGTTCTCATCAACTAAAAAGTTGATTCAATTCTTAGGGACATTGCCAAGCGTTCGCTTTACACAAGAGTAAATTTGTTGCCTCGTGTGAAGACAACGGAATACTCCAGTCAACGACTGCCATAGCATTGTGTGCTTGAAGACTTGAAACCAGTTTTTACTCAAGTGCAGAAACTGGAAGGAGATATAAAATTGCAGAAGCAGAAAGCAACGTAGCAAAACAATGTCAGGAAGAAGTATATAATTGTTAAGTTTGACTGCATGGATAACTTGTATAATTATTTTAGGTAATTTACTCATTGTACATCACATTGAATGAATTTCTCATTTTTCTAATGTTGTATTATAAGCATGATTATGACACATTTGGGCACACATATTTGACTTTCGATTGGCAGCAATTGATTTTTGACCACTCGAAGTAACATTAATTTTAAATTATGCATGATCCCAGTGTTGCCCCAACATGAAACTTGGCACAAATAAAAAAAATAACAGTGTATACATTTTTTTTTTTTTCAGATTTTTAAAATTATAACTTTTCGAAATACTCAAGGTTAAAGGTTAATTAACATGACCTTCAAAATGAAAAATTGTATTTTTGTATCAAGTAATATATCATTTTAAAATTCTTAATGTAAACTTGCAAAATATATAAAGTTCAAGTTTCTAACTTTGTTTGTTCCAGAATTATGGTCAGGCAAGTATAAGCCGGTGGAGCAAAACATTAAAATTTCGAACCCTTATATCTAAAAAACTACAACAGCTAGAGGGTCAAAATTTGTTTTTTTTTATACCACTAAGTAAATGGGTATGAACCTGAAAAATATTGTTAAAATCTGTGAGCACTCCCTTTTTAGGTGTGTGATTTGACATGGAATGACCTCTTCTAATACAAGAAAAATATTAACACAGTCAGACACTTTTTCTTCTTCTTTTGTAATGCTTTAAGGGGAAAAAGGAAGTCGACTTTTACAGTTGGTAACTTTGAAAAAGACAAAATTCAAAGTTTGATTCGGACCATACTTTTTTGTTTTGCACTTTTAAAAAGAGACAAATTAAATCACATTGCTTATAATTGTTTAATTCACAACTCATAACGCAAATATTATTTTAGACATTTTGCTCTTACAAAATCTCGTCTTGCACTCTTATTTTTTTTTTCATAATATTCATTATATTCACAATTTAGAATAAAACAAGGAAGTTGCTATGTAATTATAAAAACTTCATAAAACAAATTACCGAGCTGTTTGTTTCAGAGAAACTCATAAATAATGCTTTTACAGCCATGTGTTTTTGAAATAAATAAAGCAAAATTATCCTTACTTCCTAAAGTTTTTAATCTTTCCTGGCGTGTGAACTAGCATGTGTTCACTTTGTATTTTCTTACAAGCTCATAATTATTTAGATTACTTTACTGGTTTCAAAAGGAGGGAGAAGAGCCTTTATTTAAATGGTGTCGAAGAATCTTGTGTTCATACTTTACTTCCTTTCATGCAAATTTTCGCATTTTGACAAAGTGTTACAGCATAATATACCGAGCGTTTCATGCCGAGGAATAAAACAATGTTGGAATTTCTATTATCTAACCAACTTTAATTAATTTTGAAATTACGTGGTTTAAATAAATCTTGCTTTATAAATAATATGTATTAATGTGAAAATATTACATCATAATATAATAAAAGGTAAAAATCCGGTCGAAATATTATATTTCAGTAATAATTCAGTACTCAGTAAATATTATATTCAGTAAATATTATATTTACTGAAACGAATTTTTGTTATTTAAGGATAATAGTGATTAATTAGTTCTGCATAGAAACAATGATTTTTTTTTTCAAGTCCCTAAATATGTATCTCAGTTTAATATATTATAAATTGCTCGCATTCGTATTGTAAGTTTCAATTTTTTATTCATTTATTCTGCTTTACAATAATTTTCCCATGATTCTGGTCTAAGGCACTGAAAAAATTGCTAATGACTTGTTATGAAAAACGTAGTGCGTCATTTCAAAACTGGTTTCAATGTACAATGCCAATTGATTTTTCAATCATTATATACTGCAACGATTAAATGAATAAAATTGATCTACCAATCTTTCCATTTTTATACTATTTTCATGATAACTGTGCGTATTCCTTGCATTAACTTATTAAGATACGACGCGCCGCCAGACGACATAAAAACTGTTTGAAAGGGGAAAAAAAAGGCAGTATATAACCTGATGCATTTTTGGTGTCTCAAAATAGCGTGCGCTATGTAGTATATGACAAACAATAGCTCAGCTAGGAAAATCATGGTTGGGTGATCAGTTATATGCGAGAAAAGTTTTACTTCGTCACTGCATGCCGTAAATACATTTAGCAATAAACCAAAATTGGTATTCCATGCAAATATCTGTCACGAATTATTAAAACTTTTGCAGAGTTTAAAGTTCAGTATTTTATTAAAAGTATTCTAGGGTAGACCAGAGCACGTTTAAGCTGTATTTTTCAAAACGAATCATAACTGGAGAGCCAACAGTCATAACATAATGATGCTGCTCCGCAGCAAATATCCTCACAAGTTTTTGAGCATCAGTCGAACTTCGTTATAGCTTTCAGAAAAAAATAATCTGTTTTCTAAAGTCGAGTAAATTTTGAGCTGAACGTTTTGAAGCTTATTGTGAATAAATAATGCCTCTAGTTAAGAAAGAACAAATATATCAAAATTAGCCAAATTTTATCCTTTTTTGAGAATTGTATTTGTATGAACTGAAATTTTATTACATTTTTACACGTTAAAAATAAATCCAAACTTGGCGACGGGGAAGGTCTCCCTAATTAGAGGGAAACGTGAAATTTTAGTTTAATCAGTCATGTATGAAAAAAAACTAATTTGAAATTTAGAATTTGGGCTTCAAGGGGCACACCGGGGTACGTTCGAATTTTGTGCCAAGTTCATGGGTTATAGGTTCTGTGGGGTCTTCTGGTCATCGGATACAAACACCGTCTCCTTTAAATATATAGATACGCTTTTAATTTTCGCATTCAGACCTCACACAATATTTTTTACGGAAACTCGAGTGGACACTTTCTTACTGACCAAGACAAGAAGGATTCTAATGCCACTTGTAAAATATTAACGGCCCACCGAAATGTAGCTTTGAAGCATAAAATACAATAAAATGTCAGTGTAAGTTTTTCATACAATATAGGAAAGAAACATCTAGGTTTCCCGCTATCTTATAGAAATGCTGACAGTGGATCTCTGCCGCTATTGCAGTCGCGAAACAGAATAAAAGGCTTTTGTTTCAGTGTTTATAGAAGGAAGACCTTGCAATTGCTTCCATCCCACGTCACAAAGTCCCTCCAGTTCCAACTTGAATATCATCCATTTTTGTACACTGCCTGCTATTTTGGCTATTACAGGTTAGGAAATAATAAGGATTTCAATTAGTACACTTCTTAATTAGTAACAGTTCTTCATTTAGTTTTTAATAGTACTCCAAAGAAGTCATCTACAGTATTTTTCTTTTGTACCGAAGTTTAAAAACTAATATTTGCGAGAAAAATGAAGTCAATATCTATGTTATAAAAAACTTTTTGAAATTTAACATTCATTAGGTTTTATGACTCATCTCCGTCTATATATACTCATACACACACATTCACACACACACAAATTTTTGACCGGTCTTTGTTTAAGTCTTTTAATACATACTACAGTTATGAAGAGCAAACCGAGTGAAATATCATCCTGAAACTGATCTTAAGAGAATATACATTAGTGCTTTAATTGGAATTGCAAAACCTAAATCAGCAACATCGAGTAAACCTTCTGTCAATATAATTGTTTCACGAACATACGGATTTGTTTCCGAAACACTAGTGTTTGTATTGTATTGTATCATTATCATTTCCGATTATATTTTACTTTAAAATCATAGAACTTTCTTTTGTAAAAATAAAAATAATTTAATACCGAACAAAGCTCAAACTAAATGATAATAAGATTGGAAATGTTTCGTATAATACAATAGACAGTGTTTAAAGATATAGCAGCAAGGGTTTCAAGCGTGAAGACCAACAAAAAAAAATATTAATTAATTAATTAACGGATGAGAAAGTATATATATATATATATATATATATATATATAATATTATTATTATTATTATTAACTGATAGCGCTTTTATACATTTTGCTCATCATTACACTTGAAATTTTATTCTCTTCATGTATGCTTTCAATGAATTCTGTTGTATTAAAAAAAAATGTTTTAGTGAATTCTTAGACGCTGAGGGTAGTGAAAATCGTAAAAAATGGCAAGTTTTACAATCAAAAATGAATTAAAAATCTAATCGTGATTTAAATGGCGCCTTGTAACAGCCTTGCATTTAACGAGACTGCAGTCACCAGCAGTTCTATGGAACATGTATGTTCGGCTTGAATGGCGTCTGCATGTTAGACTTGGTTTGGGTTTAATGAGATGCATTGTTTGCTGTTTAGTATCATGGTGACAAGAGCTCGCATCGGGGGAATCCCTGCAAATGTATCAGGTAAAATGTGGGCTGGAATTATACCGCCTGCAGGGATCACAAGGGGATGGAAGACCTTGTTGAAGGTCTATTAAAGAGTAATTGTTGATGTCTGTATGGGGTGAAGATTGGGAATTCTCGGCATTCCCTCTGTGATTGCCGTCTGAACAACCGGGTGTACATGGGAAGGGATGCACATGTTGGAATACATTATTAGACTGTTCTCGGGAAACTATTCTTTGCACCGGTTGTTTGATTTGTTTTTGATTGAAGGTTGGTGTTGAGCTGTTGCTGAGTAGATCCGTGCATATTATAAATGTGAATCAATAGTATGACGTCGAGAATATGAGTTTGAAAACTAAAATATATTTATTTATTTATAATGTGTGTGTAATAAGCGGTTGATCTGAAATAATCTGTGGATTTGTATAGGGAACACACACACACACATATATATGTATATATATATATATATATATATATATATATATATATATATATATATATATATATATATTCTTCGTTTTATTTATAAAGATTACTAGTTGTATCAGTACTTTTGAAGGGAGGTGTGCAAATTTTAAACCTTTAAAAGGAAACAGTTTTACGAGTGCTAAATTTTTAACACGATAATGCATTTAAAGTATCTTACAGTTCGTAATACGTTACTCGGCTTTTTACCTAACCTTAATTTCAGCTTTTTAATATGTCAAATATCGATACATAATTAGGAACAATAACCTTTTATGGTATAACTGCATTTAATAAAAATGCAGCTTATGTTCTGCTTATTTTAAACTTTTCACTTTCCCTTAAAAGGTGCGTGATTGAAATTTTAAAACCAGGCAATAAAACAGCCTTTTAAAATTTCTCTGAATTAATATTTCAAGTTTTCTTTGTACATAAATTTTCAAAAATTATTTCTTATTATTTAACTTTTTGCACAAAAATATCTACAACAATCAGAAGTTCTTTATTCCTTATTTTCAATAAGATCCCGATTGCTTCCAATTGCTTTTAGTAAAAACTATCAATCCTTATTTAAATGTATCTAACAAATGATTATTTCTCCACTGAAATTTCCTTTTTTCCCTCTTTCTGTCGTATTATGAAATAATTCTCATGATTAAATTTATTCTTAAGAATTTTACGCGTTAGAGAATATATTTTTACTTATATTGCTGCGTAAAAGCTGGATTAAAAAAGTAATTTTGTAAAACTCTTTTCGATATTAATGTTTGTAATTATCTTTCGCTAATCAATACGAAGTAATTTTCACTTTCGTCTACAAGATTTTTAATAATAACATTTTAATAAAATATCTTTAAAGTGAAAAATGGTAATAAGTGAGAAAATTTTCATAGACAAATGTTTGTTCTAGCGTTTTTAGGAAGTTGATTACTTTTACAATTGAATATTTGTCTGCGAAAAGAAATTTTTTTGAATTTAGTTATTTAATTTAGCTACTTTGTTATGATATTCACAGAACAAAAGTTAAAGTGGAAAAATTTGGTTGTGTAAGTATTAAAAGTAAATTCAATTAGAGCCAGAAAATCGGAAATGTTAATATGGCCTTTAAGTAAACTAAACATATAAAATGTGTTTTCTCTTATACTTTGAACCATAGTTCAATAAATAGTGTACTTTTTAGCTCTCAGACTTATAATAATGTAAGTACAAAGTTAAATAAATATTAAAAAGTTCCATACAAAATATTTCCACAAACATTATATAGGATAAATGGGTATTAGTAGGTATATTTTTAGCACTTTTACGTAAAAGAGAGAAAAAAAGTTAACGGCGTCTGTAGTTCCTCCCCCAATAATTTTTTTAGAGAATAGTCTTATTTCAACAATACTTTTTCGTTAAATGCATATCGACATGAGCAAATGATTCGCAAATTCCATTTTTTTAATGTGATCATTAATTTCTCAGTTTCAGCTGTTCAAAAACAGTAATTATTTTCTCCTGAGGGGATATTTACGGCATCTACGTAACCTGAAATAAAAGCCAAACTTTATTCCGACCCGCTTTATTGTACGCAAAGGGTTTTTTTTTCTCACTTAACACATCGGCTTCTACGGCAATTTTCAACCTGGCGTAAAATGACAATTTGATTTAATCACAATATATTATTAAAAACTCGAACTCTAGTGCGTAGTTATCATCAAGAAGCATAAAAAATGAAATCGCCTACCGAAAAAACAGCGTTCGACTAATCCATGTATATACAAAGGTTCCCAAAAGTGTTCGCACACCTTGAAATTTTGTAGTAAAAGCAAAATATCGCAAAATGGAATTCGAATATAAAGTCTTTTTTTTTCACATCATTCCTTTGCCATTCTAAATAAAACGAAGTAGCTTTTTAAAAACATTGTCTCATTTTATTTTTGAAATTTATCAAAAAACGAAGAAACAGAGAAAAAATACGCCACAAAAAAGTCATCGTACACTGAAATATTTTCGTATAAATTCATGGTTAAAATTATCGCATGTCGTTTTTTTTATTATTATTTTTGCATTGTGTTGACACTGTAAAGTTATTTTGCTTTATTATTATTTTTTTTTGTTTATTTATTCCTTAATATTCTGCTTATTATTTTAAATGGATGTCATTCGTAAAAAAAAAACTAAATTAGTTAATTTATACCATTCTATGGTAACGTACTTGATAAAATGCTTTAAACAAAAGAATCGGATCGAAAACAAGGTAAGTAAAGGTCAACAGGGAAAGTTAACAAAACGTGATCGGAGATTTACAGTTTAAAAAAAATATGAAAAATACACATTTGAGTGCTGTGAAAGTTTCTGCAGAATTCAATAAAATATTTTACGCTTAATTTTCACCTAAATTGTTCTCCAAGTTCTCTCATTAGCTGGATTAAATCGGAACTCCTCCGGCAGAAATGTTCTTGTTCGTGCGAAAAACAGAAAGCTTACGCTTTTCGTCGTAAAATCAACGCATCTTGGATGCTGATATGCATGCCAAGTCCTGATGCATGCTTATCAACAACAGGAATTGGTAGTTTGGAAGTTTGTGACGAAATAATGAATCACGCTGTTAATTTAAATATTTTAAAGACAATTTTAAATTATTAGCCAACAATTTGGTTATCGGAAACAACTTTGTTTTTTTATCAAGAAAACTATAAGAAGCAAACGGTTGGTTTTCAACGTTTGGGTCTGGTACCTCGAAAATTGTCCTTAAATTTAGAAAATTTCTCTTTAACCGCCAGATTTAAACTTAATGTAACGTATTTGCAGGCATCTTGAGGCTAGATTACGAAAATACGGCATTGAAACGAAAAAAGAGCTAGAAACAGTAAGGCTCAAAGTGTGGTTGAACACTTACTCAGAAATTGCACAAAAAAAAAAGAAAAAAAAACATTGAATTCTATTCGCAGACGTTCAAATGTTGTTGTGGATGTTAATTGATATTCTACTAAATAATAATTTAATTAAAAGTTGGATTATTTAAAAATATATAGACATTTTTAAAAGTGTACAAAGGCTTTTGTGAGATAAAATTTCTGGCAATTTTTGTTTTTTGATTTTTAAAAAATTAAGTTTTAATATTTTATTAAAATTTTTCATGCAGTTTTGTTAAGAATAGATCGTAGATTTTATAATTAAATAAATATTCCTAAATATTAAATTTAACCAATAGGTAGGGGCCTATTTCATTGAAAATCGTTGGTATGCGAACACTTTTGGTAGCCACTGTATGTACTCAAGCAAAAAAATGGGCGAGAAACACATTATTTGTACTCAGCCTGTAGAGAGAAGTCAGCCCATTGTGTGGAAAAGTGTTTTAAGAAGTTCCACAAACAATAAAATATTATTTTATTTCTTGAATTTGAATTATTTTTCATAACTGTATTTTTTGTTCCTTTTTAATAACTTTTCTGTTCGTGCAAGCCATCATTGATTTTTTGTTTTTTTCCCAGAAGCCATCTATCGATATTAGCACTGATATATTCCGAGTTTAATCGTAACATCACAAATATTTCAAGTAAATAGGTACCAGATGTTGACAGTCAACGTGTTAAAATACGCTCAGGAATATTTTTTTATATTTAGGTATTTCAAAGTGTTTTAAATTTTTCAACTAATTCAAAAAAACTATCATTAGCGCTTAAGTGAATGTAACCCATTTTCTTTATAAAAAATACAAATAGAAATAAGATTGTTTTAGCGTTGAAAAATCAATAAATTTGCAGAAATTCTGAATATGATTATTCTAAAAAATTTTTTTCGATATTAAAAACAAAATAAAAAACCTTTATAAACAGGATCGCTTTTTCCATAGACGTAAATTTGAAAAAGCTTGATTAAAGGGAAGCGAGTTCAAAGCGCGAGAGATTATTGAGATGAAAAACATTTATTTTCTCTCCCAAGTTTTAATGATATTCGCTTGTGCTTAACAAAAAACAAGTAGGAATTTGAGGTATTTTTATTTTAACCCCCCCCCCCCCACAAATACGAGTGAACATAATCTGTGTAGATGCACTAATTTTATGTTTTTCATTCTATTTGTCCTTAATATTTTTGGCAGCAATTTATAGTAATTTCCAACGTAAAATTAAAAACTTAGTTATCAGGGGCTTGAAAAATCAACATAAAAATTATTCTTGCTTCATTTTTTTTTTTTTTATATATCTTTTTTTAGCTATTCTGTTTAGAAATTTTGTATTGAAAAAATAGTTTTTTTGTAATGTAGTAGTTCAATTCGTTTCTTCTACGCTTGGTCACGCAACTGCTGAAAAAGGTAACTTGAATAACATAAGTTTCTTATGAAAAGCTCAAAAACTTGCGTACAGTTGAAATTAATTGAAATTTAACGACAAACAGAATGAACGAGCGATTTATTTGCAAAATGAATATATTATTTTACTATAAAATAATTGTTCTTTCTTTATGTACTGTAGTTTCCCGAACAAATTCCCAATTTTTTCACATTAAAAAAAGTAAGTTTTTTTAACCATTTCACTTTGCCCCACATTCTTCTATGCATTTACCATTAAAATAATACATCTGAAGAAATTTAAAACTTTCTATTCAAAGAAAGGTAGTTAGAAATCACTTAAATAAAATCCCTGGAAGCTTGAAAGAATAAATTTGACATCGTTCACGTAAAAAGTTAAAAAAAAAAAAAATACGCGAGAAGGACATACTATTCTTATTTATCAGTTAAAATGTGGAAATCTATTTGGCAAATTTTGCTTCTAATCAAGACTAAATTAATCAGGAAAAATATTTATCTGATGTCAGAAAACAGATTTGAATATATGGGAAAGTACGCTCGTTTAATAACTTAAGGAACTTGTTGTTTTCTTTTAAGATAAAAATACTGAACCACACGAACTAAACTGTGTCAGATAAAATAATGTGTGTACTTTCAGAAGATGTTTTAGTTCTAATGTTTGAAAGTATTAAATTTATAATGCTATTAAAAATGCTCACATTGAACGTTTAGTCACTTGTTTTTCAATTGACTTGTTAAATTATTCCAAGGATATTTTTGACCCTGAAAAACTTCAAAGCGATATAAGTTATCGTTTGTTTTTTTTTTTAATTTTTCAATGTCTTTTCACTGAACACAGCAAATTTCTTGACAGATGACAAATGAGGTTTTAAAGTAGGTGATCAATGAAATTGTACAAAAAAAAAAAAAAAAAAGCTGTTAATCAAATAAATCAAATACAAAAAACATTCTATGAACAACATTCTATGAACACATTCTATATTTTATGCATCATTTTCCCAATATCATAAATATTTTCATTTACCCAACGGTTACTTTTTTAATAAAATGAACATTCTGAGTCATTTTACATTTATATTTAGGATGGGATTATGGATAAATATTACGTATAAGTAAATTATAATTATTTTAGGAATTAGGGATGCATTTTAATACTAAATTATCAACACAATGCGTTATCTAGTGAGATATAATTAATTATAAACTAACTTGCCATCACAGTTTTATTGAAAGAGTGTAGTAAAACCTGTGTAAGTTGACCACTTGCAGTGCCCTATTTTAGTGGTAAAGTTAAACAAGTGGTCAACTTATGAAGGTTGAGTAGCATGAGATCTAATTCTGTGCCTTAAAATAGCGGTCAACTTAGAGAGGTGGTCAACTTTACAGGTTTTACTGTATTTCAGGTATGCAGAACAATCCAATTAGATAGTTAAATACAGGATAGAAATTATTAAACGAGCCTACTTTAATGTTGTCTTGTTATGAATCTATTACTCAGTACGTTGAGTAGAATATAATGAAGGGATGAAAAATTATTTGAGATTATGAAAATAGTTCAAAAATTAACCTCCAGAGGGCGTTTTCAATGAATTAAACATTTACTACACATTTACGATACTTACTATTGCAACGCAAAATCTGATGGCAATGACTTCAAGTTACCTTCTAAATCATGAAATAACATGTACTGCAATAGTGTGATCTGGGAAGTGCTACAAAAATAGTGAAATGCTGTCTTTAAGGTCAAATGCAAATCAAAGATTGTCTAGATTTATGAAGCATTCATGTACTTCTAAAGCTAACAGACACATGGATTGAGGTCTGGAGATCGGGAAGGCCACGGAACACTAGAGTGGTGGCTGAGAAGAAAGAGCTGTTTTTCATCGAGGTAAATTTTAGAACGTTTTTGACATGGAGGCTGTTGTGTGTAGGAGCTCCATTTGGTAAGAGGTGATAAAAAAAATGGTGGAGTCTGAAAATTAACCATGTGTACACTTGCATTACATTAAAAACACGGTCTAGGGGCACACTTTGAACATACTCTTTTTTTTTTTTTTTTTTGGCTCAAACGAGCAACCATCCCTTAATCACGTTTTACACTAAGTTTTGCTAATTTCTGAGAAATGTTTTTGTTGCTAGAGAACTTGAAATTCGGATCGTTTATTTATGACTTGTAAACGAACCGAAAGGAACAGACCTGTAATTTTTAAAAACACATATAATTAGTTGTACATTTAATAAATAATGGTGTGACTATATCTAGCAACACCCGAGGCAGTTTAAATGTTGATGAGAAATCGCACTGACTGATTCAATTTGTTTTCATACGTTTTCTAATTTATTTTAATGGCTTATTCAGATAATTTTCACTGTAGCACTAAAAGGGAACAAAATAAAATATATGAACTTGAATTTTAATGAGTCATCAGTCAAATAACATGAACTTTCTTCTTACAAAATCATCTTGAATTCAGTGGCATTAAAAATCATTTTATAGAAGTTACTATGATACCGAGCCCAAGTAAGGAAATTACAAGTAGTTCACGCAGCAACTGAGTGTATTTGATTGCTGCCATGTAAGGGAGAACGTGTCTTTAATGATAATTTTAAGCTTCAATAAATACAAAGCGCTTAGTCCCACAACTCTGAATAAACCAACGTAAATCTTTTAAAATGGTTTTTAAATCTAAATGTGTGAAATAGTGTACCACATCTTTTCACGCAAAGTTTTATTCATATATGATTAAAGAAAACAAAAAAAAAATATTGAGGTTAGCTTAGTAACTTAAGGTAATTTAGTGCTTGAAAATACTTTTGCACTAGATCATATCGTAGTTTAAGGTCCAACAGTGCCTTTAAGTAACAATGCGAACAATTGTTAAATGTATAAGAAGCAAAATGAAGTTCATTGTTGCCTCAAAAGTTTTTTTTCTACTCCAGGAGCTCTTCCGATAAACACAGGTAACGCTTCTTTATACAATATTTCCTTCATGAAGCTTAAAAATGTATTTCTCTTTTTTTTCCTTCTGTGAACTGTTTGGCGTTATTAACTCAACCAATCCATCATGATTCGTAGATTTCCTCTGCGGTGAATCGTTTTTATATTCCGAATAGAAAATGTTACTTTTTCAAAATAAAAAGGAAAACCTATTTCTTTCCTCTTTATCCTGGGAAAAAACGTAGTTTTTTTATTTTTTGTTTTACGAAGAAAATTAAGTACAAGTATGTGCCAACTTGTGTCATTCTCTCTCGGGTTTTTGTAAAAATGAGCAATTTCGCATTGTCTAGAAATACTCGCAGAGAAATAAAAAATAAAGTGTATATCCACTGAATTCATTTTTTGTTTTTGTTCGTACTTCCTATCATTTCTGTTGTCGACATCGTGAAAAATGAATTCCTTTAGTGTTTTGATTTATGAAGAATGCTTGGATCCACAATGAAAAAACATCTAAAATAAATTCATTCACATGTTTGAATTAGTACTAAGATAATTAAGTACATGTTTTTATTTCTTGTTATGAATATTTTATGCTTTTTTTTATGCTATGCTTGTTTTACTTCACCGAAACATCAACAAATAACTTTACCAATGACGCTACAACGTTATAAACTGTTGCTATTGTTCTTTTCTTTAAAAGTTTTTAAAATTTCATAATTTTACGCATATTGCTCTGGGATCTTATTACTACAAACTTAAGTCAGTTATGTAAACTTAATTGACCGCCGGTGAGCTAACGATCAGAAATATGAGGATATGGTAGTTATACATTTATAATGGCATAGTATCAAATAAATACAAAAAGTATATCGTCACGTCAGAGCAACAGTACAAAATCTAAGCTCAGTAATAACAGTAAGATCTCCTACTATTGCTTTAAGGCGGCGATATCTTAGCAGGGATTTTGTATTAAAATTGCCGTCATTTCTTTTCGCTTTATGTGTTCAAATAACTAGAATCATTCAATAGCAGGACGGCGTTAACAAATTTAACGAAATACTGCGAAGTTCTATTATTTTAATAGCGTCGACAGTTAACAATAAAATTATTTTTAACCTATCCACTAATAAGTATTTATACATGTTTAAGACTAGCCTTAGAAATTCCTTTTTCTTAAGTGCAATGCTCTCAACAGCATTTTGGGCTAGATTTTAATGTTTATTGCATGTTATTCGGGGTCGGGGGAGCTTTCTTTGAAAAGCAAAAAGACCCTTATACCTACTCAAAATCAATTAAAAATTAGTTTCCATGAATGAATAAAAAGTATTTTGAGTCAAACATATTTTTGTGTGATAAGAACGGTTTCTTTGAATTCAACCACTCCTTCTGAAGTCATAAAAATTCAGTAAATAATTTGAAACGCAAAACAGAACGACGGGCAAATGTTTCTCTCCTCTACAACTTGCTTTTTTAAATTAAAATACAAGTATATATATGCTAAAATGGTATTTTACTAACAAAGGTTACTCAATATCATTTTTTAGCTTTTCGGGCTAAAGGGATCCGTTGAGTGAAGAGCTTTTTTTTTTAACCTGATGTCTTTAAAACTTACTAAAGATACTACAGATATTAATTATTTTTCTGCAATTGAATTCTTAGAAAACTAAAAAAACAAACTGCATAAAAACGCGCTGCAGTTTTCTTTAAATCCTTCCCTAAGAGATTAGCATATACTCAACAGGTTGATGCGCATTACAATCTGGTAATTTGCAAACAATCCCTGCTTAAATTCTGCTTGTTTGAGTGTTTATTTAAAGCTCTATTCCAAAATCGCCCACTAGTACCTCACATTATCAGGTCAGCCAATGTAGTACCGAGTTCATTAGCAGGTCCACATTGCAAAACAGTCGTTCGCTCTATTACAATTATTGGTCGAAAGCGTCGTGTTTGTTTGTTCAAACCGTAAACGTCTATCAATTACAATGACACGCAACACATCTTGTTGATGAAATAATCAATTGAACCCGTATATGGGCCAGTAACGGCATTAGCTAATGTTATGTGGGTGTGTAATGAGGCCGGATACAGTAGTTGCAAACTTGTTAATGATATTGCACTTTGCCACGAATTGCGTTGGAATTAAAAGTGATGACTGTGGTTAACGGGAAACGATTTTGCATACGACGATGTAAACTGCTAAACTTACATTTGAGCATGAACTTTAGCTCCGTTTAAAATCTTATATGAAGCGGATTTTTTTTTTTTTTTTCTGAAAATTGCTTAGTTACGAAAGGATGGAAATTTTATCTGTAAAGAAAACTGATGGTTAAAACCTATTTATGTCTGTAAGCCTCACAATAGTTAATGTGTGGATAAAACACTGACAGATTTGTGCATATTATTTGAACGTTGATAAACAAAAATACGAAAACAGTGATTTTATTTTGAGTACACGTTTTTAATGTTAAATGAAATAATTTAATGAATTCAAAATGCTTCAAACCGCTAGGAGATACTTCCAAAAATTATACAAATGTGAAAAACTTAAAAGTTTGCAACTTTATTTAACCACTTGCACTGCTGTCACTCAAGTCAAGATGTTTTTACTAAAAATTATGCCATAACAAACTGTTCCAGTCGTCAGGAAATAGTCACAGAACTATAAACGTTGTAATGTGGTAAACTATTTCTAACCCTTTTCCTTCATTATGAAAAAAAAAGACTGTTAAACATTAAAAGCCTCTCAGTGAATTGCAGTCGACTGTTTTGAAATTATCATTGGTGAATTTCATGTCTCCTCAAAAGGTGAAAATACTTTCCACGAGACAAAATGTCAATCACGTCGTTATGATTATGATTTTGAAGATCAATTTTAAGTAGTAGAAAATCTGATTGAGTTTGTATGCATCACTAATCAACTTTCATTCTTTTATTTTTAAATCGAATTAATAAAATAATATAGTATTCTATTCATTTAAATTTTAGTGTAACCAAAGAGTAAGTTTACAAACTACAGTTTCAACGAGTTACAGAAGTAGAGTTAATCAAAACAAGAGTTTAAAAAATTAACTATAAGTACAAGGTATAATATAAAAGATGAACTGAAACTGAATTAGCTATGTCGCAATGACTTAAAACAATGACAAAATTCTTCAAAACAAGCAATCATAGAAAAAAACCTTTAATGTAAGTTAGCATACCACGAGCAATGTGAAAAAAAGGTATTGCCAAATCATTATTTATTAAATTCCACTAACACGTATTAATAAATTAATAGATCCCCACTAAAGGTCATAAATCCTTTACAAGTTGTGCATATTGATTTAATCGCATTGAATTTAAATCGGAATTTAACAATCATTGGGACAACAATCGAGACAAAAGGAGACGCATCACACAATCCCTTTCTTTCTTGCGCAAACTTAAAACATATTGTTTCTGCCAACGTTTACATTTTCTGTATTACATTCTAAATGTTTTTTTAATAACTATTTCCAAAAAACGGCATAACCAAACTTTTCCATTAAGGTGCTGAAATGAATTAAGAAATTCAGTGTTTTGAATGAAGAATATTTAAACTTATAATTAAAAGATTATTCTCTTCAAATTTTACCTGTACCCTCGAAGAGTTTATTCAATATTTGGAACCTTAAATACTACTAAACTCATACTAAAATTTATTGAGGCTTCTAACAGTAAACTCCAATAGTGACCGCGAATCAACCCTTATTCAGAACTATGGAAAAATACTAAAGGCGTTTTAAAAAAATATCCTAAAAAACTTACCTTTAAATCTTTACAATGATGACGAATCTACTGTGATCAGTAGCTATATTTTAAAATGTTGTCATATTACACCATACTAGTAAAATATTCAGATTGAAAAAAAAGTCCCCTTATTTTCTCGTTACAACGTACACTTTCTAAAACAAACTTCGAGTTTAGATTTGCCGCGAATACTCTACAAATTACTTTAAAAACGTTTTTTGTAATATTTTCATATCTTAATATGTTCCAATGTAACAAAACTTTTAACTAAATTTAGCTGAATCTAATAGAATTTTAGTATAAACTTAAATCAATTTTCTATGCATAACTATATCTTTTGTGTGTGCGTCTAAATGTGTAGCATAGAAAAACTCACATTCCGCAAGAAAAGCTATTAAATTCACAAATATTTAAAAAAAAAAACTTCCAAAAGATCTTCGAAAAAAAAACCACATTGATAGGTATCGATATATAGATAATGCATGTGAATAATACTACCACATAAATCACAGAATACGAAAAAAGATTTATGAAATTTTTTCAGTGTGGCTCTTACATTTCCTTTTTAAGATATTCTTTAAAAATCGATACGAATATTTCAACCCATTCTTCTGAAACTCACTAAGCCATTCCCTTGTTTTAGTTCCCCCCTTCCAACTACCGTTTTAGGTCATTGTCGATATATCTTGTTTCAAGTGTTGATGTGTCTTTTTTGTATGATGCTGCTATTCGATGGATGTATTTGCCCGCTTTAAATAATCGCATCGTCGGTTTTGAAAATTGACGTTGCCTTTCATTTGACATACAAATAAAAAAAACGTGTCTGAAGATGAAAATCTTGAAGCTAAATGCTGTTTTTAAAATTCTGGAATCGTTTACGGTAGAAATCCGACCTATTGTGTTTAGTGTTTCTCCCTATATCTTTGTGTCTTAATCTGTCTCTATACCGCTCTTCTTCTAGGATTAACGCACCCAACCTTTCTGTTTACTTCTAAACAAAAATGTCGGTTTTTTTGCTTTTCAAATTGTAATTTTAAAAGTGAATTTTTAATAATGTACGAATTTATATCGTATTCAGTTATATCGTATCAAATCTGGCAATTTCTGTAAATTTTGCTCTAAAATTAAATAAAAGTGTCTTGCTATATAAAACCAAACCAAAAAAAAATGATTTTAACAGAAGATCGAAGATATTCATTCACTTTTAAAAATTGCTCTTTGGAAACTTAAATTTATATAAAATTTCAAAGTAAAATCTATCATATATAAAAGATGACTAATTAAGTTTTGAAATTCATTAAAAAGTCTTTTTTTACTTGCGAGTAGTTCATTAAAATGTTATAACTCAAGTTCTTCAGAAGCTACAAGTTGTATAATAGCTCATTAAAAAGAAAAGTGCATGCACTTTAATTTTATGTGTAACTTATAAAACTATTTTCTAAAAAAAGATTGCGCAATTTTTTGAACTGAACAAATTTAAAATTTTCACAGTGCCTTTTGCAAATTTTGAAAAAAAAAATGTTTATAAATACATTTTAGGTGAGACAGTGAATTGAATAGCAGTTATTGCAGTTATAACTTACATTATTTGCTGTAACTACTGGTTCTATCATGGTCCCATTCCAGACAATTTTAGATATGTTCATCAAACTTATTGAAAATCATGCATTTTTTTTTTCAAAACCACTCATTTTTAAAATTTTCAAATTTTGCTGATTTGAAAAACAAGTACATTTACAAACATTAAATCATTTATATTACACATTAAATTAAAGTGTATATAGTTCTCTTAAAGTAAAAAAAAAAACCTATGCTACAATTCTGTAGCTGCCGTAAAACAAAAGTTAGAACCTTTTAAAGAAAAGTTTTGCAAACATTGCGAAAACGTGTCTTGCATTAATGCTTTCGCAACAAACTATCACGAACTATTTAATTGACTGAAACAAGAAAAAAAAAAAAAAAACATAAATAAGATATTTTAGACTAATTTCGCCTAAGTGTGGCATCATTCATCTTTACATTAATTTCATTACTCGTGAAGAGTGATCTACTTTTTGAAATGCATTATCTACTGATTTTACAATGTCTTAATGCTTGATTGAACATTAACTATAAATCAATCAAAACATCTCCTGAGCTTGACACTAACAGTGTACTATGTCAACGCTAATGTTCATTTAAAGATTATCATGATAATAGTATTTTATATCTGATTTGCTGTAAATACTTCTATGCAAATAATCTCAAACGATCACATTCATCTAATGAGCATTTTTTGGCATCCTCATATATAAATAGCGAATTCACTGATCCAGTAAAACTTGTGCCCTCTTAATACTAATAATAAAGCTGAATGTCTCTCTGTCTGTCAGGGTCTCTGTGACGCGCATAGCGCCTAGACTGTTCGGCCGATTTTCGTGAAATTTGGCACAAAGTTAGTTTGTAGCATGGAAGTGTGCACCTCGAAGCGATTTTTCGAAAATTCAATGTGGTTCTTTTCTATTCCAATTTTAAGAACAAAATTATCATAAGATGAACCAGTAAATTACGAAATTATCATAACGTGGAACCGTAACATGGGCGCAAGCCAATTGGCGAGATACAAAATTATCATAACGTGGAACTGTAACATGGGTACAAGCCAGTGGGTGAGAAACTTCACCATAACATTATTGGTAAACATACAGGCAAACCAAAAGACCTTTTAATTTTCTATTACGAGCAAAGCCGTGCGGGTACAACTAGTAGCTTAATAATTGAATAATATTTTTTGTTAATGTTTGACATGCATAGAAATGCTTTTTTTTGATAAGGCTGAACTGGATCCGGTAGCTTAACTGCTTTACCGGCAAGACTAATTTTAGCAGAATGAAGAAACGAAAAAGTGGTGGACAATGAGCGCTATCTGCTGGAGTTTAGGTTTAATTCACTGGATTTAGGTTTAAAATTCCAGCTACAAAAATCATCACCACGTTCTAGTTTGTACTCTAAATGGATTTGAAAGATAAAAAACTTACGTTCGAGATCTCGGCATCTTAGCTGGCTGTAAAAATGTATGTTTTAGGTTCAGATTGTAATTTTAAATTTCCGATAGCTATTCAAATCTTCTCTAAATATTTAAATGACTAACTGGGGGGAAAATCTAGTAGAACAGAATACTATTTTCAGTACTGAAATTTGCTCAGCTTAAATTTAATTTAAAAATTCAACTGAAAAGGATGCGAACTAAAGTAACTTTTTGTGTTTTGTCAGAAGTGTTTTGTTAGTTTTTCTACTGAAAATCATTAAAAAATGAGAAATTCTGTTTTTGGTAGTATGAAAAAAGAAATTGAAAATGAACTAAGTTAGGAATGAAAAAACTTTCAATGATACGTGTAAATGTATTGTAGTTCTTATGAATGTGGCACATTGAGACCTAATCAGTCATTTATGAATGTTATTATTATAGAGCTAATCCAAAGTCGTACGCAGAAATCACACTGGAAAAGTTAATTATCAAAAAAAAAAGAATGCTGTGGTATCCTGGAGGGAGCTTGATAGGAAACAAAAACACTTACCCTAAAACGCAGTTAAACTTAACATTATTAAATAATAAAAATAAACGTAAATATTCAAAATATAATTTAAAAGTGAATCAGAAAGCTAAAATGCTTTTTAAACAACAGTCAAGTCTGAATCAAATTTTTGAGGGGAAAAAAACTATTTCATTTTCAGCTATTGATTGTCCTCGGAACAATGTTTACACTTATTTTTTGAGATTATGTTTTCATATTAAGTTGATGTTTGTTAGAAAATTAGAAATAAAATCTCTAATGAGCTAGCGTCCAGATTTTGTAGAACTTGAAACTAAGTTGTATGAATGATATTTCACTTTAAATATGTTTTATTATGGAATAAAAATATTAATAATAAAAACAAAACAGTATTCTGAAAATGGACGCAATTGACAGAAACCAAAATAAAAGTAATAGTATATAAGTTTGCTTAGATTAAATTGCAATTATTTTGTGATGAATAATTAATTTGAATGATATTTATGAATAACATTTCTGTTTATTAGGGTTTTTGTACGACTAATTATATAGCGAGGAAATTCCAAAAGATAATAAAAGAACGTTGCAAAATATAACGCTTTAAAAAGCTGGTTGCAATATTTGACTGTGAGAAAGCTTAAATTTGTTAGAAACGAACTTTTTTTTTCCTTTTTTGTTCCAGTTTCATAAAAATGTTACACGCACTAAGCAGATCACTGTTTTTTCAAAAGCCATTTTCAAAACTTGTCTCAGTCGCAAGAAAAATTATAAATACACAATTTAGTATTTATTAACTTTTCTTCGGCCGTAGAAACATTCGTCAAATAAGCTCGTATTTGAATTTGGTTCAAAACAGTGGTTTAAACGAAATGTTTACCATTTCTTAAAGAACGAGTGTTTGATTTCTTTTAATGTATTTTAGTCATTAAAATTTCATCAAATGCTATTGCGATTATACCTA
This sequence comes from Uloborus diversus, assembly GCF_026930045.1. Lineage (NCBI taxonomy): Eukaryota > Metazoa > Arthropoda > Arachnida > Araneae > Uloboridae > Uloborus > Uloborus diversus. The sequence goes on from NC_072733.1 coordinate 167,371,920, forward strand.
AAAAAATGTGCTGCAAAGACACACGACAGAAGTGAAACTTTTACATCTTTTTTTTTTAACATTCTAAACTGCATCTTCACTCTAATGTTTTATCTTACGTCACGCTTTCTTTTTTTCTGCACCTAACGAAGGCCTATTACAACAAATTTGAGTAATTTAATATAAAAAAAAAATTTACTATAAACGAGAAAAGTAAGCAATACTCAAAATCCACTTTTTAACTGTAGCCAAAAGCAATGAAATATATATATATATATATATATATATATATATATATATATATATATATATATGTTAACAAACTAATTTCAAGGCTGAACTTAAGCACTGTGGATTACGCTTTTAAACTGTTGACTTGATTTTAATCAAAACTCTTTGAAAACCTGCATTATTTGAAAAGTTTAAGACACCCAAAATACACAAATTTATGCTTGCTTAAGTTTGATCAGGCAATTAATGTATGTTTATTAACGAAACTAACTATAATTACTATTATATACATATATACTTTTTTGGAAGCAATTACAAAACAACTATGTCACTTCTGTCACATAAAAAGGTTGCAAATAGGAACTTCAAACCCCCCGCATAAAAATATTCACTTCAAAAAAAAGTAGTCTACGAAATGCTGAAAACTATTGTCATATAAATTTATTGAAACGTTTCATGTTTTCAAAAATTCCATGTTTTTTCCCCCTAATATTCAGATTTATTTGATGCTAAAATAAGGCATATTCAACTACTTTCAAAAATAAACGACGCGAAATAATTAAATTTATGCTATGACATAAACTGAACTGCAAATATTTCTGAAATAGATAATGAACGTGATGTCAAGTTAAGTCATTATCCAAACAAAAATAAAAACCAAAACAAACACAAAACGGGGACCCTTAAATGAAACGAACTGGCGCTAAAATAAAGAGATAGCAAATAGTTTCAGAGAATGGAACTACATAGTGAGGGTAAGTAATTTTGTAGGAAATATACAGCTGGAATAAACATCACTTGATAGCTATTAACTGTCCCACGTTATAGCTTTTCTTTTGTTCTTTACGAGCAGTAAATGGCATTCTTATGATTAATTTCCTAGCAAACATGCGAGTGCCAACAGTTGTATGCTTTGCAACAGTGTCCGTCTGCATCTAAAGTACTTAAAGGGGAGACATGTTTCTAGATTCGTAAATGAGAAAAGTTTTATTCAAGGAATAAAAATTTACATAAGATTAGTTATTATCGGCGAGATGATGCACGTTATTAAGTTTCTACTTATTTTAGGGCATGAACAAAGACTTAGAAAACGAACTTGTAGACTCATTAAGAGATTAAATAGAGAGACGAATGTGATGTACGAAACTGAGTGCTTCGCTTTATTGAAGAATTAGGAGAGACATCGCAAGCTTAGTTATTAATTATTCATAACGGATCAGTAAGTTTTGTCTCTAAAAGTTGTATATGTTACGGTATTGAAACGAAATTAATTAGGGTATGTCGTGAATAATTCTTATTGATTGATTTTGAATCGTACATGGTTATATTTGAATATCTAGTTTTGCATGTATATCAGCAGGCACTGATGATACAATAAGTTGAATTGCACGTTATTGGTTGATTAACTCTGCAGTTTTTAAAAGATTGCCAGCAGTTTTCAGTTAATTCTAAATTTACAAATACCATGTTTAAGTTTTGTTATTCGGCATTTTCTTCAAATGAGTTCCTGAATCAAGTGTATGTATGCATAAGTTATTACTATATAGCTAAATTAAAATATTACTGCAGCTTGCAGTTGGCCGTAGAAAATACGAACATTTGTTAAGATTGTTAGATTTCTCTAACTTCAACAAAAAAAAAAGTCTGAAATAAAGACATTGAGGTGGTAATGAAATAAGGCCGGAATAAAAATTTGCTTCATTTCAAGTGAAGCCTTTTTTTTAATTTAAAATTTTCTTAACATTTTAAATCTTCGCAGCTTTTTTTTTTGTTTCTTTTACTATGTAATAGTTTATTTTTGAATTGTCAGAGCGCTAAGAAAACACCTCGTTCATGCACATTTTACAATGAGTAGAAACATTCATACAACAAGGCAGAAGTACTGGTTATTAAATATTAAACAGGAAAAATGAATAATGTCTATTATCAGATTTTAACTTCAATCTAATTCCAAGTCCTGTTGGGCCAGTTGGTTATATAAAAACATGGTGTAAATGGAAACAAACTTTATTACCATACTTGTGGAGATTTTTAAATCTATGCTATTAGTGAGTGTAGATTAAATTTTTATAGTTCCCGAAATGACTTAATTGGAAAGCAGTGGATTTTTCGTACAGAAAATTTAACTTTTTTTTTTTCAGAAATCTTAAAATACAGAATACACATCATTTTTAAGTGTTTTTATTATTTAATGTCAACAAATAAAATAAGTTACGCTGGTACCTCAGTTGTAGGAAAGTTGTAAAAAAAAAAATTGAGTCATTGTAGAAAACGAGAATAGTTAAGCAGGTATGAATTAGAGTTGATGAAATGCAGAGAAAATTATATCTAAATGAGATTAATGCTCGCCAGCACCAATTTCGCTTCAAAGCAAGAGTGACCATTTTTCCCATGAGAATTTTCATGAATTATGCAGTAGACTTTTCACGTAGGCGCCAAACGTATAATTCTCAAGTTAATCAGACCATTATTTTGATTGCTAATCCCTGTGTAGTATTTGCAACGATCAACTCATGCAATATGTAGTTAGTTCGCCATTTTACGACATTTTCATCCTATTGGCTTCCAAGAGGATATGAAATAACTGAAATTCTGATCATAAAACTAATGCGCACTTTTTTTGGTGAGTGGTTTTTATCTAATTGCAACAAGTTTTGTTTTTGCTTTACTTATTCTTAAAGAACTTCAATTGATGAGTCAATTATTATATTATAAACTCATGCTAAATAATACCGATACGATTTGTAGTACATCATTGTTTATACCGGCTAGCTGGGACAAATGGATAGTTGAAAATTCGGATAATCCGGGCTATATGGGTAATTAAAAAATGATAAATAAGCATAATTACCGTTTATTACGAAAAAAAGCCTTGTAGCAATAAAATACTCAACTGTTCATATAGATCTGCTTGGTAATTGTCTGCAATTCTGTCCTCTGACTATAGGGCGGTATTTTGAAGCTTTATGGCATAGAATTGTTTTTAAAACATTAATACAATATATTCATGCATTCTAACATCATTTTTAACCAAGAAATGCTCCTCGGTCTTCTCTGTTAAATACGTGCTGCGTTTGAAAGCGCTATTTTCAGTTGTTAACAGCTGAAATAGTTTCAAGTTGACGCTCCAATTTTCCACAACGGTGCCATGATTCTTAGACACCAAGAACGATGTTTGTTAGGTTTGTTGCTCAAGATATGCAGAAGCTGTACATTTAGTTAAAATACAAAGAGAATGTTTGGTGGTCTTATAATTACGTGCTTGCTGCCATAAGTTTAAATTATTTATGTGAACATATACATGGTGGTGGGTGGTGGGACTAATCCGCATCTGGTCTAGGGAAACTAGACCAGATCCATAAGGCCAAAGATGTGCAAGAAGTCCAAGAAAAGCAGTGGATTGTCCAAAGCCTCTTCTCTGGAAAAGCCCAGGAATTGGAGGATGTGATGGGGAGAAAAGGGGTGTCGTTGCATTTGGAGCAAGTAGGGTAATTTTTTACGCCATCCTCAAAAACCAAGCATTTATGGTGGCCCGTGGAGAGAGTCTCAAATCTCGAGAAAGTTGTCTGATACACTCTGGATCCCTTGAATGTTAATGCGACTCCTGGTTGTCTCTTAAAGTACCATGGGGGAGAAGGAGGAACATGTCCTAAATATATATATATATATATATATATATATATATATATATATATATATATATATATATATATATATATATATATATATATATATATATATTTAGGACAACAATTCGATCCGGATTATTAAGAGATCCCGATAAACGATTTTCTAATGTCTCCTTATGTTTTTCTAATGTAATGATTGTAAAAATTAAATTATTTTTATAAATTTTTAAAATTTTAGCACGGTAAGCGTTAATATATCATTAAAAGTACTTTTAATTTAGCTTGAATACAATTTAATTTTACTATTATTTCGAATAAACTCCTACATTGAGAAGCTTATAAGTACCATAAGACTTTATGTCACTTTGGAATTGATTTTTAACTGCAAAAAATCGTGTCAATTTAACAAAAGTTTTAACGAGAGGACATCCTAGACTATCCCCTGACTATCCTAGGCTGATGAGTCCATCACATCAACGAAACTAGTCTCTGGATGTCATAACCTGGTTGTCAGTAAGTTGCATGCAGTTTTGACATATCTCAACTTAAGGCCGTTGACTTATACTGCTTATTAGTTTAACAAAAGGGCAACCGAACGTATATTTTTCAAACCGAAATGTTGTTAAAATAAAGAATGTATTAGGGATCGAGTTCAAAAGTTTTCTTGTTAAGATGGAATGCGTCATTTATTTGGGCATCATAATGAAAAAAAAGGCTGGCTAAATACTTTTTTTTGTACATTATTATGATTAAAAGTTTCAAGCACATTCCATATAGTGAAACGGCCATAAATGAAAAATCAAATTTAATCGGTTGGTTCGTACAAATAAAGAGATTGCTCACTTAAACTTTTTATGACTTGCTACAACAGAACGTAATTTTAATAGTATGTTCCACTAACATTTAATAGAATGTAATTTTTGAAAATATTATGAAAAAAATTAATAATTATGTTGAACGTTCAGAAACACGTTTTAAAACATTTTTAAATATATCGCTGCCCGGCGGCAAAATTCATACAAATAAAAATTTTGGGGGAAAATTATTCTAACTATAGATTTAAATTCGAAATTTAATGTAGTTCCTTCTTTGAGAATCAATGACCTGCAGCTAATATTGCGTAAAACCTTGATTCTACGATGCTTTTTTTAATCATCATTTATTTATTTGTTTATAGTTGTGTCACTTTCGATGTTTTTTTTTTTTGGGGGGGGGGGGGGCGATATATTATAAACAATTATAACCCTATGTTTATCAGAAGTTAAAATTGGTATCTGTTTAATTTTAAAATGCATGTAAACTGAGTTTTAATTGTCCTAAAATATGTTTTGAAGTAGCATTTAAATGATAAAAACAATGTTTAGACACTAAAAATAAAAATATCAAAACAAAGCATCAAATACTCGCTACTTAACATATTTACTAAACACCTCTATAATCTACATTCATTACCTTACACATTTACAAAAAATATCTGCTGTAGCTAGTATCTTATGAATTCACATATCCAACTTATGAAAGAAGATTTATGAATTAACCTTTTAGAATCCATACAGAATAGCTAAATGAACGAAAGGATGTCAAGTTGGAGATCCATGTCACGTATGGGGTATCTAAAAGATTCACCAGAATGACACCGATTTGGAATACTTAGCACGGTTAGAGTTCATTTTATGTGTTACATATATCTGGATTATCATGGAAGTTTAGGTTTGAAGTTACGCGTTTGAAGGAACTATTCCCTTAGGTATGTAGAATGGATAGCGCAGGGTTACGCAAAGGATTTCTTGTCAAATAATTAATCAAAAGCAGGATCGATGCATTTTCATCCTGCAAAGCATGAAATTTAAAACATTAGGCGCACATTACCATTACTTCCTCGATTTTATTTTGACCGTTCGAGTGTAACAAAGTATGATTTTTAAAAAAAATATTTTTTATTAATTAGTTTTGGTTAAAAAAAAAACCTTTGTGACGTAATGAAAAATAGGAGAGTTATAATTTAAGACTGTAAGAAAAAAAGAGAAAAATGCTTTTTATTGGTATTGTACTCATTACTGTTACAAACGTTTTACTTTATTACAGGAAATAATTTATTGCAGGAATTATTTATTATTGGTCTGGTCCCAGAAAAACATTTGACTGCTCATGTTAAAAAAAGTCAGTGTTAAAAATGAAATCGTAAAAGCAGGAACAAATTGATACTATTCATAGCTTCAATGTTCAGAAAAAAGATCATTTTCGTAATTTAACAACTTGATTGCTTTTACTGTATTCAGTCACAGTTTTTCTTGTGCAGGGCAAACCACAATGTCCTCTCATCAGCTAAAGATTTTAACGAGATTCCCCCCCCCCACACACATATATATATATATATATATATATATATATATATATATATATATATATATATATGTGTGTGTGTGTGTGTGTGTGTGTAGCCGAAAGGGAATAGACGAGCTACACATACACACACACATATATGCCAAACTACGGTAAATTTTATTGTTTGTAAAAGGGGGCTTTTGAAAAGTTTCATTAATGTTTGTCCCTGCATTTGCATGCGTTGGCGATGCCTTTTGAATGCTCAATATTTCGTTTAAACAGCTTTCATCTCTTATTCTTGTTTATGGATATAAAAAGGAGTTTCTGAAAATTAAAGTAATGCGAGGTTTTGAAAGCGTACCAAATGCTTTGGATGTTTAGATCAAACTGAAATGTTATTAAAAGCAAAAAATAATGCTGTAAATACATCAACACTGTAACAAACTTATACTGCATCATTCGTTTTTATACACATCATACAAAGTTATTTTTTTATCTCTAACTACTGAAAGTTTTTTTTTTTAAAAATATGCTAATGTAACTATTGACAGATTTATCTTTTACATAAAGAAAGTTTACTAAAAATCAAAGTATCTTTTCAATAGTAGTTTTGATTTAATCCAGCAGTTTGACTTTGAATACATTTATATTTCCATATTCGCGTTCAGCTTCTCTTAAATGCTAACAAAAACCTATTTGTTAATCCTGTCATATATCAACGTTTAGCGTTTATTGTAACAAATTTAAGAAAAACATGAAATGAAATAGCTAGAAACACGTCTTCTGAGTTTTAAAGCGGAAAGTTATCGGCTGCTATTGTCTAGAATGCCAATGGAGAGGGTATATACTGATTAAAATTTTCTCAAAGACTAAAATCGTGCTAAGTAATATGCCTTTTTTTTTACAGTTGAAACTAGATGTCGGCAAAGTGTTTCAAAGGTTTCAAGTTTTCAGTTATAAATAGCGGTATAAAGTTAAGCGAGGAAATAAGCTCCATCTTGAGCTAGCTGTCTTTAAGGATTCTTGATGGCAGCTTCTTTAAATCTGATATGTCTAGGCTTCAAAAGCATAATTAAAGAAATGTGGTCCGTTTTTTTACTAGAAAACTGTTTCCTAGCTTCGGAGTGAAAAGACGCATAATAACATGAACTAACTTGATATTAGAATTGTATAAAGAATGCGGAAGTTTAGAAAATATTATGTTAGTTTTCTCAGGAATAGTATTTTTTCTTTTTTACTCTTATCGGGTTTAATATATTAAGAAAGGTGAAAGTGTTCGTCTCTTTCTGTATTTTCCAATAATTTAGTTATTCTTCACTAATTTAACCAACCAGTAGTAATTAAATAGATTACCCCAAATCCAAAACAATTAAATTGATGCTTTAATTTTAATAATCTTATAGTATTATTTGTGCTGTAAATGAATTAGGATTTTTTTGAAAACATTTATTTTTTCAGCATTTAGGAATCGCTTATTGTTTTCACTTAACCGTGGAATGACGTGCTTTGAGTTTTGGAACTGAGCATCTACGAACACCACCTTCGACCGGCCACTGCAAGTGATGCGCCTCTGATGCTGGTTCTCACCAGCGGCACTGTCCATCGGAATCTGATCCTCCTGGGCTGTTGCTTCCATATCCTACACATACACACTCTCCTACACACACGCCTGCACACGCACACACACATTCAAGGTGTCAAAACTCATTTTTTTTTTCTTAGAAACCCGTTTGAAGTTTGCTGCACCAGCTAATGTGTGTGGGCCACACATATGAATGTGTAGAAAATTTGCATTCAATTAATTTACATATGTTGTGTATTTTGAAATTGCAGATGCTTTCTTTTTCTAAGGAGCATATAGTAAACTTTTCGTGAGATTTCAGTTACTTATGTGCAAACAAGTATAATTAATAATAATTGGCAAGCATTGCATTGCTAGTAAAATTAGTTTTTTTGTGAATCTCGCTACATCTATTATAAAGTTTGATACAGCGAATGGTTGATGAATAAATACTGATTTTAAATGATCGCCTACATCTCAGCGTAAATTTAAAATAGGTAGACAATTCTGCACTTGCTTGTTTAAAGTGCAATACTTGATAGTGTTTGTAAGTTTTTGATTTTTTTTTTGTCTTTTTACAGTTACTTAAAGTATTTTTTTTTAAATAAAAACTCATTTTGACAGAATACTTGCAGTTTTTCCAAGCTTGGTATATATTTAAACCATGTGAATAATTAATCCTAATAAAAAAATTCAAACACTGTTTTTTTTTTCCTATTTCGATAAGAATAAGAATTGTTACTACTTTTGTGTGATGCCGACAAAAATTGTTTAATCTCTTTGTAACTAACAAGTAACCCTACCCAAATGTGAATTTCCGATCGGAATGAAACTTTGCACATTAGTAGAACACTTAAAAATATCGAGCACGTGTTTTTTTTTTTTTAATAGGCAGTAAACAATTTTAACGGGATGAAATTTACCCCTAAATACTGAGTTATTCGAGTACACTGACAAGTTACCGTATCCAAGTGTGAATCATCGATTGGAGTAAAACTTTGCACATAAATAGAACAATTAAAAACATTGATCCCGTGTTTCTTTTTTTGGCAACAGACAAATTTTACGGCGCAAACTTTACCCCTATATGTTGGATAATTGGAAATTAAAGGATAATATACTTTCTTTTATTTTAAATTTTAATTACAAATATTCAAATAATGATTGAAAATTTGAAAAATCTAAAACTAAAGTTGATGTGTTTCACGATTTTTCTGCAAATACTATTTATAGATGTAAACCATCCTCTGCATTATGGCACCGTTGCGGTGAATGACCCTAAAACTTAAATCTTTCGTAAGAAGGCCATGTTATACATCAAAACAGTGCTCTATTTTTTATCTTTACAATATTGTTTGAATTTTCATTCAACTATAATTAGGAGAGAAGTTACAGTCATTTGTAGGAACACACTTTTTATTTTTTTTCCGCACGTTTTAAATTTTTTCACTGGATTATATTTCGAACAATTTCAAATAGAAATCCAAAAATTGGCAGGTTTATTTATCTTGTCATATGCGTCCTTCATACCAAATTTTATAGAATTTGGAAATGGTGAGATCAAGATGATGATTTTTCTGACATGGAATTTATCATAGGCAATTAGCCGCGCGACGGGGTAAGATAGCGAGGGATGGTTTATCCTTCTAAATACTATTTTAGAACAATCCTGGAACACGTCAAATTTTGTTTGTTTAGCTTTTTTTCAAAATGGCTCTTTATTTGAGTTTTTATTATTTAAATAAAATAATATATTGTACTTTCTAATTCCTAATTATCCAATATTTAGGGATAAATTTCACCCGTTAAAGGATTTTGTTGCCAATAAAAGAAACACGAGTTCAATATTTTTAAGTATTCTATCTACGTGCAAAGTTTTATACCAATCGGTGATTCACACTTGGGTAGGGTTACTAGTTAGTGGGCTCAAATAACCTAATATTTATGGGTAAGTTTCACCCCGTTAAATGCTTTTGCTGCCGATAAAGAAAAAAAAACACGTGTTCAATATTTTTAAGTGTTCTATCGATCTGCAAAGTTTTATTCCGATCGGTATCGATATTTTTGCAAGGTTCATCGTCAGTGTATCCCAAAAAAGGATAAAAAATCACATTTAGGGGTAAATTTTAGGCTGTTAAAGGTGTTTTCCGCCGATAAAAAAAACATGTAATCAATATTTTTAGGTTTTATATCGATGTGCAAAGTTTGATTCAAATCGGAGATTCACGCTTGAGTAGGATTGCTTCTTAGTGACTAAACAGATTAAAATATTTTGTCGGCATCACAGAAAGTAAAAAATAATTCTTATTCTTATCTTAATAGGAAAAAACCAGTGTTTTAAATTATTATTAGGATTTACTATTCACATGGCTTAAATATATAAAAAGCTTTTAGAAACTGCAGGCAGTCTGTTTTTCCTGACAGAAATGGTATTCTAGAATGTGGAAATATTTTTTTTTAAACGTATAAATCTAATCATTATACGGAAATTGTTTTCCATTATAATTGACCTTATGCCCCAAAACGTCTTCCTTTTGTTTGTATAATTCGCAGTAGAATCATATTTATTCAAAATATTTGTCAACCATCACAAAAACCATTTTGTTTCCCTATGATACATTTTCATAAGAACAATTTGTTGTAGCTTATTTTTTACTGACGAGGAACAAAAATTTATTTTCAGTGGTGTGTTTAAATTGCATAACGAAATTTCTTTATATTTGTAATTTCATCCAAAAGGCGTTATATAAAAAAATAATAAAAGAAAATACCTAAATGGGGTAATATACTTATGTACGATAATACTTATTACATAAGTATAATCGTCGCCTCAGAACAAAGGGAAATGCAGCAGTAAATTTTCAATTTTATTTGACTTATATTTTTCTAATATATCTTTATCCTTTCTTATATAATGTTTGTAATGTGTACTTATCCTAGACTTTCACATGTGATGTTTAACAGTCTCCATGGCAACTGTAAAAAATCAACTTTTCTCTGATAAATATAGTCGTCCCCAGTAAACATCATATCAGTTTCCCTTTTCGAAATCCTCAGATAAAATGTTATAAATGATTGCATTTGTTTTTACCGTAGCATCTATCTTCGATTATTTTTAGGTATGCCGGGCTCTGTTATAGCGTTTGCTGCTTTAGGAATTGAATTGTGAAAAATATCCTTTTTATTTTGCAAAACATATTTTATGGGCTTTATTGACAATTTTATAAAAATTCTTATTTTTTGAAATTCTACTGAAGAAAAAGAGCTATTTTAACATCAAACCAATATTTTTTAACGTTTTTTTTTTTTTTTTTTTTTTTTTTTTTTTATTAATAGAGGGTTTATTGATACTACGTTGCTCCGAAATATTTTGTATTTTAAATATTGTTGAGCTAAAATATTGCATTTTTAAACTTGTCCCTTCTTCCTTCAAAAGCAAATATTAATTTAGAAATTTTGAATAAAAGTTTTAGGAATCATGAAATATGTTGACTCAGCCTCTAAAAATATATAATTTATGAATATTCAGAATCTTATCTATAAGAACTTTTGTTTGCTGGAAGACTCTTATAGTTATTCAGTATAATATAAATTCCACATTTAATATCAGATAAATTCAATAAAATGTCAACTCTCTTGTTTTTAATTACAAAATCATTTACTTTTCACTTAAACTTCTGAATTTCTCCATTTAGTATTTGCATTTTTATTGTGGGTATAAAGCCTAGTGTAATATTAATATAAACTCAAAATCTTCTTATATGCTTTGTTAAGTATAGAAAATTATCTGAAATGATAAGAAGAAATTTTAAAACATTTCATAACAATTCAGTCAAATGACTTAGTATAAATTCTAAAAATCATACGTTTAGTCATCTGGAAAAATATGAACGAATCAAATATAAATGGCTGATTCAACAACGTTCTTATGTTGCCGTTTAAAAAATATTTTGTATTTAATTTTATTTATTATTTTTTTTGCTCTATGTTTACGCGCCAAACTTATTTGAAGAGATAAATATAGATGATTTTATAAGCAAAAGGTGCAATATCGTTTTATAAATTGTAAATAGATTTTTAGACAAATTATGTTGTGGAATTCTGGATCATGTTCCGAACATTTTATTTGCAACACGAATTTCAAAAAAACATCCCAAATACTTAAAATTTATCACGAAAATAAGTAATATAAAATCACGTTTAGGAAAAGTATAGCATCATTACAGCCTTATTATATTTGCAATCATGTTTTACACGACCTATATATTAGAAGAAATAAATACGTATAGAAGAAATATTACGTATCTAAAATCAGTATTTGGATGTCACTCGGGATGCACTGCTTCAATTTGGCGTGGCATCAAACCAAGTTTTAATACTGTTCCTGAGGGAACAGCTCATTTAACTGTTGTAGCAACAGTAAGTGATCAGTAAGTGTCTAGTTCAGTAAGTGATAGCACTGCTAAAATTTGCGCAAAGGAAAAATTGAACTGTTGTGCTAAAATAAAACTTTGAAGATTCTTTAAAAAATGTATGGAGAAGAATTGTCCGTTAAAAAACAGCTTCTTCCGATTTTTTTACCGTAACAAGACATTTGTTGCCAATTAGTGGTTTTTAATTCCTATCCACGAGCTTAATGTATCTACAGGCACGGATTATTTTGGTTTATAGAAATTATATACAAAAATGCTCTTGGACGCAATCGGCACTAAAAATAGTCTGAAAAATGTGGGCAATGACAGGAAAATTTATGTAGCAGTATTCTAACGCTGTACAACTTATGGACTGTTTGAGTTGTTTGGCATTGTGCGTGGGAGTTGCATTTCATTTTGTGCTGATGCAACATATCTTTGTTCGTCATCGATACCTCATTCCTCTGCTTCTCTTCCACCCACTGATTCTATTTGCGTAATGTATGCTATCTCTTATTACAAGCTTTTATATGATAATAACAGAACCCTCTTCATATGTATGAATATTCGGATACGAATAAAAGATTTAAATGAAGCCATGATCTAACAAAGCATTTTAATATCCTACTACGACTCCCTTTCGCGGCAAAAACCCAACTCTAATGAATCGATATTGACTTCGATAAGCTAGAATAAGATCTACTGTCTGATGCATTAGGGGAGAGCGTTGTACTTTGCGACACTGCTAATTTCTAAGAATCTATTTTTAGCAGCCATGTGTTTGTAATCTCTAATAGTAACCATCACCACTAAATTGTGCCACAATAAAAATCAGCATTAAATATAAGTAAAATTGACGATTTTGTGAGAGAAAGAAAATTTCGTGACTCCAAAGCAAATATTTTCTTAATTTTTATTTCATTTTCTGTCTTTGTATTTGTAAAACTAATCGACTGAATTTTATTTTGTTATAAAAGAGAGGTATTTTAAATATTTGGCTATGAGAAAATAATGATAGTGCATTTCGATTGACCACTATTTTGGTTTTTCTTAAACCACATGGTGATTCTACCTGGGAACAGCCAAACATAGAGGAAGTGGTCTAAATACGGACCACTGAAAATGAGGGAAGGGGGTTGTGCACAGTCGCAAACATGGTACAAAATGAATTATCAGGAAGAGTTAAAAGCGTAGTAAGCAAATTACCTTTATAGCTGAAGCACGTGCTTTGTCAAGAACTGTTTTATATGAAACATTTGCTTTTGAAGAACTCAAAACTTTTCGAAGCTTGTACAGGTTAATTTATATATTTGTAATTTATACAGTGAAGTAAATGGTTTTTATCTAAAAGAAGATTATATGGGATTTCTTTCAGTGTACTTGATTTGAAATATTTGTTTGTTTAGTAATAATTTAGTACACTATAAACTTCAAGTATTGCGTGGTCTAAAAACGGGCTACCGATAGTGGTCCAAAAACGGGCTAGCCCGATTTTGGACCACCAGTGGCATGGACCACCATTCAGCATCCCGAATCAACTACCAAAAAGTCAAACTTTAACATCCAACCACGTCAGTCCATGTGAAATATCTCCAATCCCCACTATTGCAAAGAAAAAGAATAATCGTGGCCGCAAGCAAGAGTGCCAAGATTTGCATCATCACTGGATCACCTTACAAAGATGAACTGGAGAAAAATGTGAAGCGTGCATTGAACAACAGTCGAAAAATTGTGAGCGGGGAATCAGTTACCTGTGAAAAGAAAAAAAACATCCAAAATTTCAAGTCAAGCCAAGAAGTTCAAGAGGAAGTCCCAACGACAGGAGTCGGACTCGAAAGGAGACCACACTGATCTTCTTACCGATGGCAACGACAAATATAACGAGTTGGTGGTGCTTGCTTTTGACAAATCTGATAGAGACAATCAAGTATATATACTTTACGATAGATTCTTTTCAGATGACATTGCATGAGAAGTGTGGATTATCTGCTGCAACGCTAGACGTCTGAGTGTGTGAGATGAAAAAATAGGAAAACAACATTTTTAACTTCTGCAACTAAAAATGAAATAAATGATTTTTATTTTTCATAAAAATATCTAAGATGATATTTAATAAAATTTTGGAATCAAAATTTCATGTTTTTTTATTTATTTTTAAGAGGTAAAATAGTTTTTCCTCGAGTGGCCAGTTTTTGGACTACCTCTTGAAAACGTGATTTTGCCTTTTTTCGTTATCATGAAGTTTTAAAACACTTAAAACTGGTGCAATGGTTTTTACCCTAAGATCACCTTCATGAATGTTTTTAATACTTATTGACACTAAAATTATTCCTTAAGAGTGAACAGGTAAACCAGTAGGTAGAAAATGAAAGTGGTAGCCCGTTTTTGGACCACTTCCTCTACCTTAGTTGTACCTTAGGATGCGTACCAAGGTGCAACCTATGCATCGTTCTTAATGACTAAGATGTGTTTAAGAACATAGAATAATGTTCTAGCATTATGTAGTCTTTTAAGCACATTTAATGTTAGATAATAATTAATATAAATCATTATTTATTATTTAATTCATTACCATGATTTTTTTTGGGAGGGGGAGGCAAAATTTGTTTACGTATATGGCTTTTTCCTGAATCATGAAGACTTTTCCATAGTACAACAGGATGTGTCTCAAGGTACAATAGCATGTACCTTGGTACCATCCTATTGTACCTTGGAACAGCTTGGAGCTTTTACTTTAAATGTCTGGCAATATATTATTTTCAAACTGTCTGAACTTTTAAAAACATATATTGCATAGAAATGTGTTGAGGTATTTAAATGTGACTTTTAGTTTTGAAATTTGATTCAAATAACTGACGTTAAGAAATAAAATATGAAAAGTGCTCCAAAGTACAACACTCTCCCCTACACATGAACTGTTAACATGAGGCTTTAAATAATACCCAATTTTGTGTTTAATTTTGTTTTGGAAAATATAATTATTTTCTTTTTGAAGTTTAAAAGCTAATACAATAAAAGGCTTCCTGTAGTTTAACAAGTTAAGCCACTTTAATGTAAATGGTAGTGATTTACACTTTCCATCTACTCAATTAAGAATAACTGGTTTTACATTTAGTATGTGTTTACTTTGTAAGTGGATTATATTGCTAAGAATAAATGGATTACATTTAACATTAAAACAAAATAAAACTGGCAATATTTTCATCAATAAGAAGTTTTAAATATTCATAGCAAATTTTAACTAATTCCAAAACTCTGTACTGTTCGAGTGATTCATCTAAATCTTAACAGTTATAGCAGTTACAAAACAAATTTAATCAGGTGAGTTTACCCATAGTTTTGTGAAAATATTATATCTGAAGTAAGGAACTCGCGTGTCTGATAATTTAAAACATTGGATAGCTATTTTTTATCGTATCGTTTGCTTGATCAGCTTGTTTTTGATTAATGCAGTTCTAAAAAAATCCCCTTACCGGTATAGATTATTGAATAAAAATATTTATTGACTGTGCTTGCCATATGACACTAAGTCATGTTAAAAAAGTGAAACCAGATACGTCAAATCTTCTCTCAAGTGACACAAAATCAATTTATTGAAGCATTTTTTTTTTTTTTTGCATTTATGAGTGATGACCCAATAGTATCAAGCTCTCTGCCGCAGTGATTGATGTTTTGGCTCCTATAGATCTAAACAAACGATATCTTAGAAATTCCGCCTTCCCTACTGTGTGTGACATAAGCCAGAAATAATAAATTACACCCATTCAGAAAAATGGACAAAATTTACCAAGCATTTAAGGAGATTCATACTTTTTGGAAATGTGACGGAGTTTATATGGTTTTTATAGCAATAAAAACAGCCTTCGTGTGTTGTTTAAGTACTGTTTTGGAAGCTGCATTTATAAGGCTTGATTACTTTATCTTTCGCATTAGTTATACATTCAGAGTGGTCTAATGCTTGCTAAACTATGAAAAATAAACGGTAGATACTCATTCTTAGAACTTAAAGAAATATAACTCATAGTATTTTCCACTACTTTTAAACAAATGATGCCCAGATTGTAACGCTTGTTGGATTCCTTATTTTATCTATCGTTAGTTTGATCGTTGTCTTTTTTATTGTTATAATGAAAATAATTCATTTAATTCATGTTTTGTCTAACCTTTTTAGACATTCAAACGCTTCAAAAGTTTTATGTTAACTAGAGGAGACATCTCGTTGGGAACTGCAAATGTGGTTTAAGTACGCAAAATGTTACTTCGTAGACATATGTCTCTTTTCCGGGTTATTCAATTCAGTTCAGAATTCCTTTTATCCAAAATTTATTTTTACTAGATCTACATTTCCTTGAACGAAACCTTACCATGAAGGAAATGCATTCAGAATTTCTCAAATCGTTTCGTTTTCAAAAAGGAATGAAAAAACTTTGCAAAATGATTGAAATTGATATTTTTTCTAGCACTGATTACATACCGCCTTGTTTGGTCAAACGCATTTTCAACAGCGTTTTTTTTTAAAATTATTATATATTATAAGTATTATAGTATAACTATTATTTATTATAAGTGTTATGTTATTATTATTACTACAAGTATTATAGCATTATTATTATTATATTATTATACGTATTATTATCATTATTATTGCATTTTAAGCATTATATTATAATTATTGTTATATAATAAAGATTATATTAGTATTATCATTATTATTGTACTATATTGTATTATTATTGTTATATTGATAAAAGGATATTATTATTGCAATATTTATTGCAGAGGAGTACAAAGTATTTTCATTTTCTGCCTATGACTTTTTAACCTCATATAACTTACTAGCCTATATAACTGATCAGCTTCATTTATGATAAAGCAATTAATGTTAAAACATCTCTGAAACTTTTTTATTTGTTGATAAATTCAACACTTTTAAAATTCAAAATTTTACACATTTCTGCTATTTTACTTAAGCATTTCTTCAACTGTATAATACTTATGCAGAAATCCGCATTTCACAATCCTTGCAAGTTCTTCCCATCGAAAAGCGTACCGAATGCCGAAAGAAAGACGAATAGCTCAGGTGACCTGTGTCTGTCGGAGATAAGAAATAAGAAATCATTTTTCTTCTTGCTTCGAGCCCTGCCGAGCGCTAAAATATGAGAGAAAAATAAGGAGAAAATCACCGAGGGCTTCCGACATGGTGTTTATCCTCGGGCCAAAATAGACCTCAAAGTGGGCTTTGAAATATATCGAAATCATGGAGACTAGAGTTTCAAACCTTCTGGATTCCCGTGTTATATATATATATATTTTTTTTACTTTAGATTTCAAGCTTTTGTAATGCTAGAGTCAATTTCTTCATGTTAGATTTATTTTCTTATTCGAGGATTTTGCCATGTATTTTTTACCTTGTAGAACATTTTATAGCGAATGTAGAGTAATGCAAAATAAGATTTATGGTAAGATATAAACAAATGAATAAATCATAAATTATATCGTGCTTTAGAGGCATTTAGTTGCGTTTTTATTCATGACGTACAAGAACCTATTGTACATTTTAGGAATATATATATTTTTTCAAACCATGAAAATTCTTGTTTTTAAACCTAAACAATTGATATTTACGTTTCTTCTTATCAAAAATTGGGTGTAGTGGTGCATGAGAGTATGCGTGTGATCTTCAGACAAAAATATTGCAGACACATGAAAAATTGTTTTTCCTTGAAAGTCTTATTAGTCGATGCAACTTGAATCCCAAATTTTAAAAATTAGTTCAAAAGATTTTTCTGCCTCTGACTTTTATGCTTATTTTCGTACCTTAGCTTCTGAAGATTGCATAAAACTCAGTGCAGATTTATGAAAAGTAAATTATTTTAATGTTTTTTTTAAAAATTATTCTTATTATTTTAACTTGTAAAGTAGTCTAACCTTTTGTTTAAAATTCTTTAAGCAAATTTAACATTTCTCCAACTTTCATATCTGCATACAAGATTTTGCTTCTGATAACTTCAGAGGACTTAAGACCATTTTTAGCTGTAAGTAAAAAGTCAAAACATGATTTTGTAGCAACCAAAGAGAGTGTCCAGTAAATGTGTTGTGTTAGGTAGGTTTCAAAACTTTTAACCGTCTAAAAGAAACAGAATAATACTGTGCATACTTCGGAACGTAAAGCCCTTTTTTTATATTTTCAACAATATTAAAAATTAATATTAATAATTTCATTAGTTCAAACTATCTAAAAGTTAAGTTTGTAGTTTTTCAGGAAATACTTTTTGATGTTGAATACAATATATTCTCTCTTCAAGCATTTTTGTTAGTTAGTTTTGTTTGTTACATCGGGTATAGATACACATTTCACATTTTGATTTTCTAACTTTTGTTATTAATGTTACGTACTAAAATAAGATTTCATGCAGTACTTTTACTATTTTATGTCATATTTAAAAAAAAAAACCCTAAACATTTGTTTTAAAATGTATTAACTATATCCAAAGTGGGTCAATCTGATACACAAATGAATTCACTGTTATACCAACGAAGCACACAATGAATTGAAGTTTAGTTATTTTCAAAGAAGACTCTCTCACAATATTTGAAGTTTTCACCCAAGTTAGAGAATATACGCTGATTTGATTTACAGTTAATACAAAGATGACTATGGCTATCGCCTACGAAACTTGCTCTCTTAAACATTTCAAGAGGAATTTCCTTCATTCGAATTTTTGGGGACATCTCGAAAAATGTCGGCAAAAAAAATGTGAGTTGAATTATTACACGATATCAAGTTCACTCGCTTGTGATGTATCAACTTCACCCAAACAGTGCCATAACGTTTATTTAAAACGGTAAAAAAACAGCTTTGAATAAAAGCAACTTCTATTGGGTAAATCATGCCGCCTATTTAAGGTACAAAGCCGTATCGTGTTTAGTACAATGTAATTACTTAAGCACGCTATACGATAGTTGAAGGCAAAACATCAAAACTTACTGTTGTGCAAAAAGGATATTTTCTTACGATTAACTATCAAAGAAAGGAAAAAAAGAGACCTTTGAAAGTTGAAAATAAATTGGGGAGACCCGGGTATAGATACACACTTCACAGTTTGATTTTTCTAATCGACTAATACTTAACCATGTTTTTTTTTGTACCCAATCTCCTCTATTTTTGAAACTGAAACCAGCCATGAATGCTACGAGGTCTCAATTTTTGATTACCAAGATCACTCGCCGTTCATTTAATTTCTGGGGTTTTATAATTATTGAAAACTAATTGAAGGCTAATATTTTTATTTTTATTTTTTTAGTTTTTTCTCTAGAGAACTTGCCATTGAACTTTAAATCTCGTTCGAGTTCATATTTTTGCTGCAACCATATCATTCATTTATCGATTCGTATTAATTCTTGTATTTTTAATTTATAAAATGCATTCGTAGTTTGAAGTTTCGCTCAGAAAATGAGTTGTAGTGACGACAAAAACAGTTTTTCTGCAGTCGAGCCATTATTGTATAGAATTAGCATAGCTTAATTAATATCTGTCGCCCTTTTTTATTATAAATATACACTGCACACTGGGGTACCGCTGAGGATGGGATGTGCTGCATGAATCTAAGTTGTTTTAGACTTATAATTAAGCATTAGTATTTTGTTTTCTGTAGTTACATTTACTTAACGGCTTATGCGTATTACCCAAAAACATAATTTTTAACGTTATACAAACGCAAAATTTCTTTCCAAAAAAAGTCATAGATAACTCCTCAAACAGTATCTCTCATATCCCCTAATTAGGTAAGCCCTAAAAGTTTTGCTTCGTACGATTAGGCAAAATTAAAATATATTTTACCAGTGACAATATTGAAGTTTGATAAAACGTCAAAGCTTTTACAGCTAAAAAACCATTTATAAATATAACTTACTAAGCGAAAATTAATCAAAATGCCATTCAACTTTTTAAAAATTAAATTGACAATGAGTAAAAAAAAAAAATAATTTTTTTACATGTGGTGGTTTAAAAAAAAATAATTTACTGCATTACTGTACTTACTAAATTAAACGTTATACAAATATTTTACTCATAATTAAGCTTAATTTAACATTATACAAACGCAACACTTAATCCTAGAAAACGTCATAACTATATCCCCCACTTCTATTTATGTATCTCCTAGTTAATTCCTAAGATCGTAGTTGTACGGCCAGATACTAATAAACGATTTTTTTTACTGGTGGCAGAACTGGTGTTTGATGAAAAGCCAAAGTTTTTCGCTTGAAAAAAGTTTGTAACTATACCTTATCAGGCGAAAATTGATTAAAATACCGTTGAACCTTTAAAAACATTTTGACATTAAGTATAGAAAAACAAGTTTTTTTGATTTGTGGCAGTTCAATAAAAAATTGTTACTATGTTTTACTTTATCATGTATAATGTCTCAAGCATACTAACTGGTTAAACGAAGAAAATAATTATTTTGAGAAAACTAAACTGCATCACTAATGGCAAATTTCATTTAAAAAACCTCCAATTTTTGTTATATTTAAAATATTCCATTTAAATATTCTCCCTTTATAACACGGTCTTTAATTTACTAAGTATTCATCTACACGAAGATCCCCTGTTTTATTACTTTATTATATATCAGTTTTTTAGAAGAATTGGCAGCTAAAAATAAACTTTTGTGAAACGAAATTAAGAGATTAGATGCATTCGTACCTGAAAAAATGGAGATGAATTAATCTTTCATATCGAGGTAGAAAAAAAACCTTAGCAGAGAAAGGGCCTAAAAAATGCAGCTGTCCTCCGACATGGTCTGTTGCCTCAAGCTAACAGAGACCTCAGATGCATTTGCAAGGGATTCAAGTATAAAAATAACAGGATTTTACCTCATTTTTTATGCCCCGGGAAGTTTTTAGTTCTCCTTTTTGCTCTATTTATTTTCCGTTAAAGTGAACAATACTTTTAAAAAATGAAATTATGTTAGCTTTAAAATGATTAATTCTAAAAAATTTTAAAGTACACATAATTTCATGATTGCGTTTTTTATTTATTTATTTATTTATTTTTTTTTTTGAAGAATTTTTATGTATGTTTTTTCCCGTAACATTTGACTACACTAGTTTTCTCCTTACTAGAGAAACAGTCGGAAAAATACCGGAAAATTTCGGAAAAAAAGGGGTTTATTTCCACTCCGGTCTGGAAAAATGTAAAATTGATTTTTTTTTCAACTTTTCAGGAAGTTTTAATTGAAATTTTCAGCGAAAAGGGATAAAATTGGAAATTTCTCATACTTAAATTCTGATGTTATTTCCTTCTCCCCCACCCCTTCCTGGTATGTTAAAATACTATCTAACTTTGATAATGCAAGTCGTTTTATTATCGTATAATTTGCACATAGGTTGAAAAAAACATTTAATAATTTTCGCTCAAAAAAAAGAAATTTTTTTCACAAAATTATATGAATAATATCAATTAGTAGAACCGTTAGATGTAAAAGTATATTTATATCTATTATAAGGGTGGGCGATGCATGAATTTCTACTTCGTGATACATCGCCAACCTTACATCACCATGTAAGTTTTATTATTATTATTTTTTTAAAGCTTTATTATAACTGCTTTTTAAAATTTTACATAATACATTCAAGATAAAAAAAATATAAATTACGCCCGATACTACAAACAGATATATTCAGCAAGAAATTGTCAAAAAAAAGTGCAAGTTAACAAATTATTACAGACATGTGTTTTGAGATTACAATGAACCTATTTTTTCAATGCGAGAAGATGTGAGCTTAAGGAAACAGTCTCATCTGCTTGCATTTAAAAAAGAGTTTGTCGAAACACAAAATACATGCGTTTTGGTGAATGATTATAAGATTTAAGCTTTGTGTTCATCAATGAATTTTAGGTCAAGACTTTAAAAAATTGCATTTCCTGCAAGTTTTGAAAAAAAAAATAGAAATCTGTGTTTGCTAATGATACTTCCACAAAGAGAACTACCACACACTGAACCTTCTTTAGCAAACCCAATATCCTTAGTGAAGAATTTATTTTCCATCTTCATGAAACAAAAAAACATTACTTTAATCACGGAACTATGTTTCTGCTGAATGTGTGAACCAAATGTATAATTGTCGTGCTAAGCACAAACGTAGTTTCTACAGTTGAGGTCAAACTGAGATATTGCGTTTTAAAGTTTGGCTCATCCATATATTTGATTCAGATGGCTTTTATTTAAGAATTTTTTTTAAAAAACTACTATCAAATGATCCTAAAACCTTTTATCTATACTAATAATATAAAGAGAGAGGGCGGATTTTTGTGTGTTTCTATGTTTGAGGTAATCTCCGGAACCACTGTATCTATTTTAAAAATTCCTTCACTATATGAAGGTGCTTTCTTACTGAGTGACATAGGCTATAATTCGAAAAAAATCCGATAAATACATAACTCTCTTTTTATTCCAATTTAGGCCCAAATTTCACATAAATTCCCGACTATGGGAGTGAAAAATTACTTGCACATATTAATATTATATATAGTTGAAAAGGGTAGAATTTTCCGCGTTCTAAACAATTTGTTTAATGCTATAACTTAATCACGGCGGGAGTAATTTGCGTTTCTAGCTCGAAATTTTTTAGGCTTAGCTGAAATTTTGGCGCTACTTTCTTCATTGAATCTATGAATAAAAAGTGAAGGAATTGTCCCACAGTTTTCTTTTTAACAGCATAGGAAAAAGCGACATTTTTTACTCCAGATCTCTCTCGATCTATG
Organism: Uloborus diversus; assembly: GCF_026930045.1. Lineage (NCBI taxonomy): Eukaryota > Metazoa > Arthropoda > Arachnida > Araneae > Uloboridae > Uloborus > Uloborus diversus. Next base: position 167,394,825 of record NC_072733.1, read on the forward strand.
GTCGAAAAACTTAGCTTCTATCTTCAAAGGAAAAAAAGTTACAAGCGTTTTAAATCAAAAATGAAAAATATCATTTCGATTCAGGTTGTCAACCATTTTATTTTCGCGTTTCCACGGTTACGCTTTTTGAATCCGTTGTTAATTTCTTTATTTTGCATTTAATTTCTTAAACTTATTTTATTTTCTGTTTCCATGGTTACGCTTTTAAAATCCTTCTTTCGCATTTTAATTTCTCAATAGTATTTTAATATCTGTCGTCATTGTTTGGAAAGATAATTTCGCATGGTGTTTTTTTTTTCTTTTATTTAAGCCTGATTGTTGAATATATGTCACTTGACACAATTTTTATTCTCAAGGTAGACCGGGCAAAGCCGGGCAATGCAGCTCTTAATATATAAAGATTTTAAAGCTACTGTTAATATGATAAAGCTTACAGTTAATATGTTTTTCTAATTAAACTAACCTGTGCATTTCTGTCAAGGCAGAAAAAGAAGACGCGTTGATTTCATATACGAGTATTTTTTAACGCTTAATCCTTAATATGTTCCAAGGAAAACAATACTATTGAGAAATCCTATTTTTATGCATAAAAAATCAATTTTTCCATTTTTACAGAAAAAAACAGTTTTTTTTTTCCACACTTCAAAATTTCCGGAAATTTTACATCTCTACTTCTTACTGATCCCTTATAAATGCTTGCAAAATATCTTCATACTGGGCTCAAATAAATAATACCTATTCCTATTCAGAGTCACAACTGACTACAACTGTATTTATGTCGAGGACTGATACTAAGTGCCTTGCCTCCATTATTTTATATACCGATAGATGGCAGCACCATCACCGGATCGAACAGTTTATGAGAATTTAGAACTAGTTCAGGAGCTAATAGCTACCTGGTGCTAGCACCCCCAGAGGTATCGTTTCACTTCGAGGACATTGAGACCACGAGCATATTTAACGTCGCCCAGTCCCCTTTAATGACGACGGTGGTTCTTCGACCACCGAAGTTCGAACTCAGGACCCTCCGGCCCCGAATCCGACACTCTACCGATCGGGCTACCACGGCCCCAAATAAATAATAAAAACGTTATTTAAATATTAATTTGAATAAAATCCTATCACAGAAAATTATAATATGGTTAAACAAATAATATGTAGAATATATGGGTGATTTTTCTCAACATAATTTTTGACAGTTACAAGTATGAAAAATTCCTCTCATAATTAGTTGACTGTTATTGATTTTTATATAAGGACAAAGCATTTAAGTACACAAATCAGAGATAGGCAACGAAAAAAAATCCAAAGTTAAAATTGAAAAACAGTTTTAAACTTCAATTTCATAAAAAAATGACAATACCGTTCCCTAACTGAAAAACTTTGCAAACTCATGAAGATGCTTTTAAACTTTTATTTAACTAACTAATAATGAAACAGAAAACAAAACATATAATTTGAATATTATTTCATACATTTTTAAGAAAACTTTAAAAAAGCAAAATAAATAAATAAAGATCTCCAGAATTTTGAAGAAATATTTCTAGTTTTCATAGGAAATCTCCCTTTTTTTTAAAAAAATTATACTAACATTTATGCATTTTATGTTTTTATATTGCCTGAAGTAGGACTTCGTTTTCAAATAAATACATAGTATTTTTACATGAAAATATTTGTTTACTTAAAATACAGTTTTTGTGTACGGGAACAGAACGTTAAAAATGGACCGAAATGGGAATAAACTGGGGAAAAGATTAAAATCGCATTTTTCTGTGTTTCAAAGTTTTCTATACTTTAGTATATTACATCTAACCTTTACATTTGTATCTTGTTTATTTTATCTAAACTGTCTATGGTATAGGAACGGGAGGGACTTTACCAAGATGGCATATTTGTATAAAACACAATTTCGTTTTCAGGAGCACATGTATTGGTTTTATTATTTTAAAGATCTTATGATGTTATTTTTTATTACTATTTGAAGTTTGGAAAAAAAATAAAAAATAACATAACCAAATAAATCAAGCGCACTAAAAGCAATATAAATCGTACGGTAACTGCTATCGCGTGAAACTATCTTTACAATAGGGGACAAAAATGACAAAACGATAGTTTTTACACTATAGGTGAAAAACATTTCTATTTCTTTAACTTAACTATTGATATTTTATAATATTATATTTTTACCCTTTCTAAAAACGAATTATTTATTTTTTTTCACTTTAAATTCTTCTAATATAACTAGGGAAAAGAGATGACATTAGATATGGTCACCTGTGGGATGATTTATTTCATTTAAATGCTGCTTTTCTCCCAAGAAGAGCGTTCTTTGCACACAAAGTTATTTTGTAACCATTTCGTGCCCCTTAAAGAACTTGATTGCTCTTTTTTCTACTTATGCCACTAAGTACACAAAATATGGGGACACGTGCTGTGGATAACAAAATGTATAAGTAGTGAGAATAATATTGATATAGCGAATTCAAGTAGACTATTATACTGTATCATAATGCGTATCTATTATTTTTGTAACACTTTCATACTACAGTAAATTTACTCGAAAGTTGATGAATGTGTGTACAGACAGGAAACAGAAGAGACATTTCACCTACATTTTATTTTTTAAAAAATAAAGTTTAAATACAAAATGTTGCTGATACACATTATTAATACTCTTTGTGAATGATTCAAATAAAGTATGTCATTAAGTAATGAAAATATATATTTAATTGAAAGATATACCTTTAGGGCACAAAAGTAAACCAAATGAGAAAATAACTCAATATTTCATAATGAATTATGCACTAGGTGTTTAAAAAACAATATCCCTATTTGGAGCTGTGTGTGAATTCAAGGAAAGTTACGAGTAAACAAAAATTGTTACTTTTACTAAAAAGATGAGAAAGAAGAATGAAATAATAAAAAAATTCTTAAAATCGCTAACAGGTGACTTTGCAGTCTGCAAAAGATGGTGCTGTGAGTTGATACACTTTTACTCTTGAGAAAAATTATAAAGCAGTCGTTTTTTGCTCCCTCCTTATTCTATTGAAGAGTTACGGATAACAGAACTTATAACATGGTTAATTACTTCACAACAACTGCACGTGTTGCAAACATTCGTAGTTCCCCAACTGCACCAATGACAGTGTCCTTCTAAAACTTTTTAGGCAAGATGGAGAGCCACCCAATACTGGGAGAGCAGAACGAAGATCGTCACGACAACATTTTTTTAATGATAGTATTAAGCCGTTATCTTCATACCAGAAACTCGCCCGTCAAGGTATGAAGGGTGAAAATTGCTTCCACATTTGAACGCAGTAATTGCCTCTTTGGTGATATTTCGATAGTTGAAATTTTAACCCTAATTCGACTCGATTTACCAGAAACTCCAAAAAAATAGCGTTCATTGTTAACCACTTTTCGTTTCTTCATTCCTCTTAAATGACAGTCTTGCCAGTAAAACAGTTAGGGTGCGGGATCCAGTTCACTTTTGTCACAATAAAGCCTTTCCCTGCATTTTAAACATTACCAAAATGTATTATCAAATTATCATGCCGTTACACGAGTGTCACTGTTGATGACGTCAGGAATTTTGCTCGATCTTTAGCTGTTAGATATATGACGATGACGTGACCTCCTCGATCCCCTGATCTGATGCTCTGAAATGGTTTTCATTTCAGGGATATTTAAGTATAATATGTACCGTGGAGATATCGCAAACATCAATGACATATAAGGTCGCATAATATAACATGTGTAAAATATCACTCTTGATTAATTACATTCTAGTTTACCGCGTCGCGCACTGCCTGGATTGTGTCCTCCTGCTCAATAGCCATGTGAATCCTGAATTTGATCAGGATCGCTACGCGCTTTGCGCAAATGAAATTTTACTATACCGTTTTTCAATGAATAAGGTATCTCCTCCGGCTTAAGCTTATCTCTTTTTACCTGTATAACTCATTATACGTACAAAAACACCCCCTATCGGTGAGTGTTACATTTTTTTATTGTTCCATTCTTTTCCCCTTCCCGATTAGTAAGTGTACCAATTTTTGTTTCATTTGGATTATTCTTTCAAGCTAAAGATAGCTCCAAATCGATATATTTATTTTATACCCACCTAGTATATATGAACATAAGTGTATTGATTGCGTGTACACTAAATAAGGTGCATGTATAAAAATTCACGAGAGTGCACATTGTTTTAGTTTGGTAAATAAGATATTTTTACCTTTCAAGCCTGAAGTTAAGTGCACCTTTAGTGGATATGTATCAGAAGCGGATAAAATTAAGATAGTAAAACGTACTTAGCTTGTTTAGTGACTCTCTAAAAATAAGGGAGACATTTAGGGGCTACCTAGATAGAGAAAAAGTTTTATTGTCCTTTTATATTCGAACCTGCTTTATTACCCGCTATTTTTTTACACGCTTCTGGTGTAGTATCCTTTATTGGTACGCTTACTTTCAAGCATTTATTATTATTTATTTATTTTTTCATGAAACCGCTATTGCTCAACTCCTGAATTTCTAATTTTTAATTCCGCCTAGTAGCTTGCCGCTAACATCTTATCTTCGTGTGATAGAGTACTTATCAGCTATTCCCTGCCCCAATAGTGCAATATGTGTTAAATGACAATGTTAACGGCGGTAAGTCATTTTGATATATTTGATATAAAATATCGGTAGTAAGACAAAAATGGATATTAATTAAGTTTCTAATGGCCGAGCATTATTAATAAAGACGCAAAATAAGGCATCAAAAATAACAGATATACACGCATTTGAAGTAAGGATATTCAGTGGACCGAATAGTTTTATTACCTTACTAGTTAGCTTAGACCAGAATAACAATATAATAACGCAAAATTAGGCATACAAAATAACAGATATACACGTATTTGAAGTAGGGATGCTCCGTGGACCGAATATTCTTTTTTCCTCACTAGTTAGATTAGGCCGAAATAACATTATAACAGTTAGATAAATAATAAATAAATGTTCTTCTATTCTGAGAAATGTGTGTGTGTGCATGCTTGCATATTTTTGTGAAAAATATTGAAAGGCTAACGAAAACTAACAGGCTTTTAGCCTATGATTCATAACCCAGGAAATATAGTTCATATTAGGTGACAGCGGGAAATGGCGCAAATGATCTCGAATTATAATTTTTCATAATTATTCAATTGGTTTCTACTGTGCTCTTCCGTTGCTTTCAGAGTCAGAAAGAGTACTGCGATTAATAATGTGTCGATGCATTGTGTGTTATCTGCGAATTTCTCTCTAAAATTCATTATTCATTTTAATGAGAGTTTTAGAACTAGACTAGATTCCGGCGCAGTTACGTCTTCAGCTATTAAATTCTGTGTTTGAAACCAAGAGATAACAATGTTTTGTTATTTCTAGGAGTAATTATCTTTTCTGCTTTAGCACCTGATTATTTGTAATCCCCCATTTTTTAATGATCATTAAAAGATTTATAGTAAAACAAAGTTTATGGTAAAGTGAAGTTGATGATAAAATTTTAATTTAACTCTGTAAAATGCTGTTGATTGATTTGTTACTTAAAAACGAGGATATATTTTTTAACTGACTTAAGTACGCTTCAAAGATTTTTCCGTTTTGATAATCAGTTAAAGTTTATAACAGCTGGAATAAGTATGCATTCTTTTGTAGTTATATTTGTTCTACTGAGATATTTGAATTCCATGTATAGCGTTAAATATATCTATTTATCTATCACTATATATATATATATATATATGTGGGACGCCGAGCTACTGGTAATAACTATGAAAATGCTGGTATTCACTTATAAAAGCACTCATTGATGACATAATTTTAGCTACTAAACATTTAATGATAACTAAACTACACATAACTAATATTTACAAAAATGATTACAATGCAGAAGTGCAGCCGTCTTGCTGCTCGTCTTTGTGCCACGTCTTACGTCTTTCGTCTCCTCAAAGTTATTCACTAATCAAAAAGTTTTACCGCCCTTGGCGCTGTTCGTTTTGTCGCCGGACTCTACGTCGTCATCTTTTGGCGAGTTTTCCATACAAGAAGGCTAAAATGCAAGATTGGCTATGCAAGTGTACCAGGGTGTACCAGAGTCGGCACCACAAGTTCGGCCGTCCTGCACTCGACTGGACCTCCAGGCGAACCTGAAAATATAGTAAGCAAAAAAACAAAAACAAAACAACAATTAAACTAAAATTAAATTGGTTGCAAAAGTTTTTCGTCTTCAAAAGTTCAGTCTTTGATTTGCTCGTCTTAAAATTTTTCGTCTTCACAAAAATGTTCGTCTGCAAATGAAAACTGTCCGTCTTTAAAAATTGTTCGTCTTTAAAAATATTTCGTCTTTAAAATTTTTTCTTCGTCCTCGTCTTTAAAAAAATTCGTCTTCGTCTTTAAAAAAATATCGTCTTCGTCTTAAAAAAAAAAAATCTTCGTCGTCGTGCGTTTCGTCTTTTATCATTTGCTTCGTCTTTCTTTCGTCATTTGTGTTTTCTTTCATCTTTTTCGTCTTCTTTTGGTATTCGTTTTTCGTCTTTAAATTGAAAGTTTGAAAGTATGGACAGTTGGTTACAAAAAGTCGGTGTTCTTTTCTTCTATTTTTTACACTTCTTTGCTTCTTTTTTTTTTTTTTTTTTAATTGACATTCCGAAAAGTTGTTCCATGGTTTAAGGAATTCTGCGCATGTTGATGTGCAGTTTGGTCCTTCGTGAGTTCCTTCTTTGATGACATGAAACGTATTTCCTCCTTTCACCTTCGTTATTCTGTACGGGCCTAGGTACTTCGGTTTAAGTTTTAGGTGAGGTCCAAATTGCGTTCTTTTGATGGCGACCAAATCGTTAACTTCGTAAGGCTTCGGTTTTTTCCTTCGTAAATTGTATGTCTTCTTGTTTTCTTCCTGAATTTTAAAAATTTGTTCCTTCGCATGTTTTCTCATATCTTCTCTTTGGGCTTCAAAACTGGCTTGAAATTCAACTTCAATCATTTCTTTCAGCTTTTCAAGTCCTGCAACCTTCATCTTCGTTCCAAAAAGTAATTCAAATGGAGTTTTATCAATGCTTCTTTGATATGTTGAGTTAATGGCTTGTTGCAGTTTATTCGTGTGCTTGTACCATTGAGTAGGGTTTTCCAAGGACAATTTAGAAAGAATTGCAATAATTGTTTGATTAATTCGTTCGACTTGGCCATTTGCTCTTGGTAATCCCGTCGTTATAAAATGATGATTAATGCCCTCTTTTGCGCAGTAATCAGCAAATTCGCTAGAAGTAAATGCTGGTCCTTTATCCGAGATTATTTGTGAAGGGTTTCCAAATACAGTCTTTTGAAGCTCTAATTTGGCTATGGTTTCAGCAGATTCAACAGACGTCGTTGTTTTTGTTGGGTATATCCATACAAACTTAGTAAAGGCGTCAACTACAACAAAAATGTGTTTGTAATTTTTGTTAGTACTCTCTAAGGGTCCAATGTGGTCAACATGATACGTTTTCAGTGGGACGTCTTCTTTATGCAATGGATGCAAAAGACCTTCTTTTTTTCCCTTTTTATGGTTCAGAAGTATACAATGGACACAATTTCCTATTATTTTTTCTATTTTCTGTCTTAGTTTCGGGATAAAATAATAGTCTTCTATTTCCTTTTCAGTATACTTGATACCTGAGTGACTTTTCTCGTGCGCATTTCTTATTATCTCTGTTTGCATATTCTCTGGTACAACCACTAATTCTTTACCTTCAACAAATTTATATAATATTCCATTTCTATCACAATAATCTTCATAATCTGAAATTTTAAGTAATTCCTTAATAGTTTTAATTTCAGTATCTTTATCTTGAGCTGATTTCAGCTGTGGCAACAAATTATCGACTGAAATGCAAAACACGTCGATAGGGGAGCGGCTGAGAGCGTCAACATGTGGCATCTTGCTTCCGGGACGATGTTCAATGGTATAATTAAATTCTTGTAGTAACAAAGCCCAACGAGCTACACGGGTACATAAGTCTCGTTTTGACAACGTTTTCTCAAACGCGGCGCAATCGGTTACAATTTTGAAATGGATACCCAAAAGGTAAACACGGAACTTCTTTATCCCTTCGATGACGGCTAGGGCCTCAAGTTCATAACTAGAATATTTCTTTTCGGCATCAGTCGTTTTTCTACTCATGAAATAGGTTGGATGAAAATTCTTTTCATTCGGTGGTTTTTGCATTAAAATTGCAGAATACCCTTCTAGGCTAGCGTCCGTATGAAGTTCAGTCTCAAATTTAGGGTTGTAGATTCCCAAAACAGGTGTGTCAGCTAACAACGTTTTTAATTGGTTGAACGCATGTTTTTCTTCGACTCCAAAATGAAATTTTCGATCCTTTTTCAAGAGATCACTTAACGGCCTAGCTATTATGGAATATTTCGGGATAAACTTCCTAAAATATCCTGTTAAACCTAAAAAGCTTTGAACCTTTTTCAAATTAGTCGGCTCTGGAAAATTAAGGACTGCTTTAGTTTTTAAAGTAGATGGGAAAATATTTCCACCCTCGATTACATGTCCTAAAAAATCAATACGTTTTTTCAAAAAATGGGACTTCTTAAAATTGACTTCAAGTCCGTATTCGCTTGCAGTTTTTAAGACCAGTTCAAGCCGTTCAATACCTTCTTCGGGAGAGGAAGACAAAATGATTATATCATCCATATAAGGCAAAACAATACCCTTATTAATTAATTCTCGAAAAATAGTGTTGATATATCTTGTAAAGACCGCCGGAGAGTTACATAATCCGAAAGGGACTTGGCGAAATTGGTATTGTCCTTCATGCGTTACAAATGACGTATATCTTCTGCTCTCTTCACTTACATTTACATGAAAAAAAGCGTTTTTGAGGTCAATAGTACTAAAAATATTGGAGCCCTGCAGTTTATCCAAAATATCTTCAATTAGTGGAAGGGGAAATCTATCTTTTACTATAACCTTATTTAGTTTTCTATAATCAATGCATACGCGCGGTGTCCCATCTTTCTTTTTTACAATAACCACTGGACTGCAATACTCAGAGGAACTGGGTTCCACTACACCTTCTTTTAACCATTCGGCAACCTGAGCTTCGACGATCATTTTTTCTGAGAATGCCAACCGACGGGGATGATGCGATATAGGTACGTCATTTTTTACCAAAATTTTTAACTCAACATTAGTGGTTTTAATTTTTTGAGGCACATAGTTGGAAATCAATGTCTTTACTTTAGATCTTAAATCATGAGGAATATCAGGGGAAATATTCATTTCAACTTCTTCAACACATACATTAATTGGCAAGACAGATAAAACATCATAATGTTCTGCATCTTTGGGTTTAGCTTGAATCGTAACACCATTATCATCAATTATTGTTATTCCTTGCATCAAAACATTTAGTCCGATAATTACATCGCAAGCCATTATTTCGTTATTCACCACAACTACATCTGCTTTACATTTAAAATTGTCAATTTGAATATCACTCTCAAAAACTCCAACTGGTTTTACTTGACATTTACCGAATCCTGACAAAACAGTATTTAAAGGAAGTAATTGAAATCGCTCACCAAGAGAATTCAATTTTTTGAAAATCGATTCCCGAATTAATGTGGCTTGTGACCCTGAATCGACAATAGCATTTTTTACCACTGAGTTACCAATTTTTACTTCTTTATTTAAATTTTTCTTCTTTGGAACATTTAAATGAGCAACGTCTGGTTTCTTATTAGGGCAATTAGAAGCTTTGTGCCCAAAATTTTCGCACTGAAAACATTTAAGCCCTTTATCCTTGTGTACACAATTTTTCGAAATGTGGTTTTTCAAACCGCAATTGTAACAAATTTTTTCTTTATAATTTTCGTTGTTAGTGTTATATCGCGTCTTCTCATTATTTTGTTCATAGTGTATCTTATTTTTATTGTTTAAATCTCTTTTGAAATTGGAAGTATACCCACTCTTTTTTAAGCGATCATCATTTGACATTTTTTGCTTGGTTCTGTCGAAAGGTTTCTCGTTTCTAGCCAAATCATTTTTCATTACTTCGTATACTTTGAGTTTTTCTTTAAAATCATTTATATCGCGCGCTCCATAAAGAATTGTTTTATTTTCCGGTTTATCTTGAATTCCCTTTATTACATAACTGATAAGAGATATGTCATCAATACGTCCAGAAAGAGCCAATTGTTTCATCTTTAAAAAATATTCTTGCGTAGTCTCAGAATGTCGCATTTTACGCTCGCTCATTAAACTATGAAGCGAAGCCGAATTAACTTGTGTGGAATATTCGCTGATTAGCGCTTTCTTTAATTTTTCATAAGAATTAATATTTTGTTCGGTGTTGATAAATAATGCGGCATTTCTTCCAAAACAGCGTTTAGCAAAAATAAATTTTTGAACTTCAGTAAGGTTGAATAACTTAGAAACACTTTCAAAAGTTTCTACCCAAGAAGAAATGTTCTCATGCGGTTCTGCATTAAATTTCGGCAGGGAGTGTTCAATATCAGAATAATGTAAAAGATAGCTCGTAGCCAAAACATTGCCTGAATCAGAATAATTAATTACAGGCGGCGGTGCTACTTTGTTTTCAATTCCAACAGATAAATCGTCACTAATAACTTCCTCGTTCTGACCGGACTGCTGATGATCCGAGAATGAGTCATCTTCTGAGTGGGAATGTTGTTCGTCAAGCTTTGACAGTTCCCCAATATCTGTCAGAAAGGAGAGAATGCTTTTTGCTAACTCAGATTTATTTCCCTCCAAGGGAATGTTCAAAAGATTTGCAATAGTTATTATTTCGCTAAGAGAAAAATTTTTCTCAATGTCTTTTAATTTATTTTTGAATTCATCTGATTCTGAGTTGTATTCAAATCCCGTAAAATTTCTTAAGCGCTTTCTATTGGAACTATCCCCGTTATCAGAAAATATAAAACGGTGGAGAAGCACTATTTTTTCTCGCTTAAAGTTTCTGAGCGCAAAGTCAATGTTTTTAATCTCTTTCAACTGCATATTTGAAGAAAATAAATTCACTCACCCCTTTTCCGGATGCTTGAAATCAGATAATCCAACAGAGAATTTAAGATAGTTCACCAGGAACAGTCACATTTGACTCAGTTCTTTCTCTCTTTTTTTTTTTTCGGAAACAGTATCAATTAGTTTTCCGGTTAATCACACTTGCAAACATTATACTCCAAAAGAATTTTGGTGTAGGCGTTCCTCATATCGATCCTTAATCCCACTTCTGAATTTTTTGTGGGACGCCGAGCTACTGGTAATAACTATGAAAATGCTGGTATTCACTTATAAAAGCACTCATTGATGACATAATTTTAGCTACTAAACATTTAATGATAACTAAACTACACATAACTAATATTTACAAAAATGATTACAATGCAGAAGTGCAGCCGTCTTGCTGCTCGTCTTTGTGCCACGTCTTACGTCTTTCGTCTCCTCAAAGTTATTCACTAATCAAAAAGTTTTACCGCCCTTGGCGCTGTTCGTTTTGTCGCCGGACTCTACGTCGTCATCTTTTGGCGAGTTTTCCATACAAGAAGGCTAAAATGCAAGATTGGCTATGCAAGTGTACCAGGGTGTACCAGAGTCGGCACCACATATATATATATATATATATATATATATATATATATATATATATATATATATATATATATATATATATATATATATATATATATATATATAATATATATATATATATAATATATATATATATATATATATATATATATATATATATATATATATAATCATTTTATTCCTTTGGATGAAAAAAAGATTCACATATCTTAAAAATAAAAATTGAATAAAATTTAGAGGTTGCTGCCATTGCTGCAAAATTTGAAATCTAACTTTTTTTTGCATCGATTATTATAATATTTATTTATGTTATCTTTTTGTCATTAGTTGTAATTAGTAATAAATTAGATTGTTACTGACTTTGAAATTATTTCATATTTTATTGAATCATGTTAATTAACTGTGGCTACAATCAACTCTCAACCTCTTAACTAAACTGTTGGTTAGCAACTCAAAGAAACACAAGTTGTCAGTTAAGAACTCAAAAAGAAAATTAAAAGTGTTCTATTTCAATAATCAAAAACAAAATTATTGGAATCCATCATTAGATTATTTGCTTGACCTTGCTCTTGCTGATGATCCTTTACGCAAGATTTCCCTTCCAGGCGAGAAATTATTTCTAACTGAAAGAAAACTAGGAGGACAAGGCGAAATTGGTATTAAATAAATCTCTAATTAAAAAGGCAACAGAACTTGCGTGGAAAGAAGAAATTTTGAAAGAAAGAAAATCATGTAGAATCTGAATCAACTGTAGTGAAAGGTTTTTTTTAGCCTCTGTTGTAACTGAATGTACTTTGCCTGATTCTGAAGAACAAGAATTTTCAATCAAGTTTATCTAGATTTGGTTTTTTGTTGTTGAAAAACATTTTACTTACAAGAAGGAAACTGTCACTTCAAGTAATTTTATTTGACATCTACGTATCATTTCTGAAGAGACAAACTCCAAATTGGTCTCTTTTTTAAAGAAACCTAAAAACTCCTCCAATGAAACACTGTACAGCAGATGTTGTAAAACTGAAACCAAAGGGGAAAAACAGAGGATTTCATTACTAACATTCAGATTTTCACCATAAAAGTCTTTTCATCAAGTTTTTTGAAGATATATTATCAAATAGTTTGGATGATAAGTAGCAATCAGAAAAAGTCTTGTATATTTCACATTACTAGAAACAAAGGGAGAAAATTTACAATATAATTGAATGTAAAAGACAAATTGTAAAACAATGATATGAATGGCGTAGTGGAACTTTTGCATGATTTTTGTTTGACATTATTACACAGCATAGCAACCATGAAATGCTTATTATTTTTTTGTATGTATAGGATATACGTATTTGGGTTATGTTTCTACCCTATCCAACCAAATTTCATGTTGATGCCAAATATTGCAATAGAAAATTGGGAATATATTTTTACTCTATTTTTTCACAATGAACGTAATTTTAATCGCTGGTAGCAACCTCTAAATATTGTTCAAATTCTATGAAACTTTTAAGTATGTGTTTTTTCATCAAAAGGAAGCAATTAAAGGGGTGCCTCATAAGAAATTCAAAATTTTTTCAAAAAGTGCATTATAAGACGCACCCTAATATATATATATATATATATATATATATATATATATATATATATATATATATATATATATATATATATATATATATATATATATATATATATATATATATATATATATATATATATATATATATATATAACCTTAAAAGAGAAATTCAGAAATTTGTAAATCATAATTCAAAATCAAACTGTCAGTCTATGCAATTATGAACCAATCTCAATTCGAGGTTTTTTTTGTGAAAAGGAATTCAAACTGATTAGTTATGGTGTTTGCGTGTTAAATTGATTTTTTTCACTAGGCGGTTCTCTCTTTCAGCTTGAGTGTAAATTTAGTTTTGTTCTTGCTGTTCTGTTATCCTAAATAGAATGCTACAAAAGATGGGCAAATTAATATAATCAAACTTTTCTGTATTTTTATTGTTTTTTATTGTTGTTACATAGTTTTATTATTTGAACATATTTTAAAATTTATTTGAAATATGAATTGAACTTATTAAACGTTAAGTACCTTCTGATTGATACTGTAAATAGGCAGAAAAATTATTATTTAATATTTAGTAATTCTGCCTATTACTGCTATCACGGCATGGATGCGACATGGCATGATTTCAAAGCATTATATAGCTACATGAGTAACCTCGTGTTATACATAAAATCGTTATTTTTTTTTAAAACACACCCACAAGAAGGAGCTTGAAATTTTAACGGACGCCAACAGTGACGTCTATCACATTAAAAAAAAGTTAAGTGTTGCTAGAATAAACTTTAAACTTTGAAATAAAGTGTAAAATGTGTTCAAATAATAAAACTTTGTGACAACAGTAAAAAAAAAAACAATAAAATACAGAAAAGTTTAAGTATAATAATTTGGCCACCCTTTATATATGCAAAATAAAACACCGTTCTTATACGTTGTTTACAATCGTGTTCAATGTGAACATTCAATTTCCTGCTATAGCTAACTCGAAAGAAAAGTAGAACTTATCTCTAGGATAAGCAGAATTGTCTACCGGTACGCAATTTAAGTACTTTAGTCAATATGTAGGGACTTGGAAAATTTTGAATTCATTGATATAAAGATACACTAATATTTTTTCTGAAAAAAAAATACTTACATAAATAGAAATGACACTAAGATGACCACAGACCTAATTGGGATTTTACATACATAATTTTTTTGTGCGGCAACCATTTGGTTTTATATTTTCAAACCAAAGTCTTTCACGGTAACCAGCTGAAGTCCATATTTTATTTTTATTGCAAAAAGAAAAAAATACTTTTTTCTGTGTTTTTCGAAAGAGTAACTTTGTAAACACTGCAAATAATCAAACGATTACCAATGTGATACTACTCATCTGCGATTTAAAATAAAAAAACAAACGGACATTTGATTAACGAAGAATATCGTTATTTATTTTTTTTTAATAGAAAAATAATAACGACCCTGATTTAAAAGGTTTAATTAAAATACTGCTAAAACGAAGAATTACGTGTTTAGGTAAGTGAATCAACAATATAATCTGTAAGATATTATAATACCCGTCGTATGAGGTTTTTAATAATGCTAGTTTCAGCAGAAAATATTTACACATATCCATTCTTACTTACGATTGCATTTTTATTTTTAATGAATGTTTTTCCACTACCCGAATTATCAGTATGCATAGTGTAGCTGTCTTTTCATTCTATAAACATATAAGTGTACCGGATATCACTTTTAATTATTTTTATTTCTTTCTAGGTAAGAATTTATTTTATTATATTTGTTGCCATGCTTATTTTCATCTAACACAGAGCGACCACTAAGAGGTAAGAAAACCGTGCATATTGCTTTTAGCCAGTGTTTTGTTTATATGTGCTTTTCTAGTAAATTTTGGAAGACTTTCAGCAAATGTATAATGATTATTCTTTTACAGTGAATTACACATTTCTTCAGAGCTTTCAAGAATATATATATGTTTCCTTTTTCTCGTCCGAGTTTTTTTTTTAATGTTCATCAAAAATGAGCACCAAAAGACGTGTCCTCCATGACTAAGACGAATATAAATTTTCAAATTTACAAGTAATAAAACAATATATCTCTTTGTTTTCTATAGCCACAATATCGAAAATGCTTATTTTTCTCAAAGGTATGCAATTCGCATCCAAATTAATTAATATTTAAATTTTGGCTTCAATTTAAAAACAAAAATTATTCCTTTTATACATACATTTGACTTTCTTTACCTATCCGTATCATTAATGCAATTGTTTATGACTAGCTTTTTATCAAACCTATCGAAACATTTTGAAGCACGTATGAAGCAACTGTAAGTGCGTGATTACAATGAAAACCATAGCTAGAAGTAAACTGATAGATATGAATCATGTCGGAGTCGTAGTTTACATATATTTGAGAAGCAGGAAATTTCAGCCGTAAGCTTAAAACGTTAAACGTCACTTTAGCTTAATTTTTGATTCAGTTTAAAATAATTAAGACTAAAATGTTTGAAGTAATTATTGAACTACGTGCAAAAAAAAAAAAAAAAATTATATACTTTACACTCTTGAAGTGAAATCCTAAATCTCATAGAATTTTCCTCGTATTTGGTAAAATGGCTTCGTAAAAAATTATAAGATTAAACTTTTCGCCAAATTGAGTAAACTTTTTGAAAAACAGATGAACATTTTGTAATACTAGATAAGAGTTTTTACCCAGCGATAAAAAATCGTCATAAATGAGGAAATGTTTCTAACGATTGAAGAACTCACCCAAAAGAACGATGAACTTTTGAGAGTGTAGCAAAGATTATTATGAATACCTGCAATTTCAATTTCGTTCTTCGATCTGATACCATATATAACGTGTTTTCGTTAATGTTTTGTAAACGTTGTGTAATTGAACAATTACAAAAACTACTTTTGGTGGAAACTGAGATCGGCTTTAAAAAACTGCGTTTATCTTCTGTGAACAATTAACACACACTCCTATATCTACTTTTGATGCCATTGCCGCACACAATGTTGAAAAATCTTTAAAATGATATAAAAGTTTCCGTTTTATCAAGTTCCAGAAACCATCACTGGTTTAGCTTTTTTTTTTTTATTTTTTATAACTAGTTCTCGCGGGGCTATCAAGCTGTCAATAGGCTATCTCAGATTAAATCATCCATAAATACTTCCATTACAATATTTCAGAAATGAACTGTTGTTGGTGCTATAACGTAAAATGGAACAGATAAATTATTAGCTGTTGCTATGAAACCTTTAAAATAATCTATTAAGGACAAAATAAGGACGATAAAGTAAATTCTAGCCATCACAAGCAGTATGAATCCATTTAAATCAGTTTAAGTATACATCAGCACAAAATATACGTGGTTGACGACTTTTAAACAGATGAACAAAAAACAGCTATCAAAAGTGAATAAAAGTTTAAAAGAACCATTCCTGTTTTACTTATTTTGTTTTGTAAGGAAAGAGAATGTTTGATAACTTGAGATATTTTACACATTTGGAGTTTATATTAATCTTCAGAAATAAGTTCTAATCTTGGAGAGTTTTCCTTTTCCTCATTATGTTACATAAGAAATAAGCAAGAGTGCGAGACATATTTTTCACCATGGATTAGGAAAAATAATTGAAGGTTAGTAATAATCTTAGATCCCCGTCTCGTTTAACTCACTATGCTATGAAGAAATGAGAGTGTTGAGAGTTCTTCCTTTTTGAAACTCCTTGGGATTAAATTTGAAACTAAGACTTTTCAGGAAACCCTTTGTCAAATGTTACAGAATCAGGACTTTATTTCAGCCGGTAGAAAAATAATAAATAATTTATTGATTCCCCCCGAAAAAAGTCCATGTCTCTTATAACATATCGTTCGCCACATTTAGAGATTAACACTATTTTTTAATATTGCTAGATCAGCAGCAAAACCGAAGATGTTTGCTATTTTCTGCTTTATCGACAATTTTATTTTTCTTTCTTGCCTTCACCAAACACTGTTCAATGACGGTGACGTTAAAATGAAGTTCTCATCTAATGAGATGGGCAGATATTTTTGAAGCGTCATCTAATCGATTTATTTTGTTGAAAAGTTACGTTATCAGCAAGAATTGCCTGATAGGTAGTGAAAAATAATTATGTTAAATTCAAAAAGAGTGAAAGAAGAAGCTTAAAAAAAGAAGCTTAATCACCTTATAGTGACTTTTTTAAGTTTAAATTTATAAATTTTTATTTAAAAAGTTTTCGGTTTTCTTTGAAGATAGAAAAGATATGACTTGAAAGAGTAATAAAGAAAAACTGCTTTGAAAATTCTCTCTTTTATTTAGACGTTAGAGAAGAGTTAAGTAAAGTATTTATCCTTAAATATATATATATATATTTTTTACATGCATTACTTCAGAAGTGGTAGAAAGATCGTTTTTGTTTTCTGAAAAAAATAAACAAAGATTGATAAAGAGATTTTTGAGTGGTTCTGTTGAGTTTCATGTCTCAAGAGCTCCGTAGCCCATACTGAGCTTGTATGTTCCCTAGGGTGGTTCAAAAATACATGTAGAAAAAAGGTTCTCCCCAAATAACAGGAAACCCCTCAATATTTTTAGACTTGTGGAAAGTAATATACTGGAATAATTCTAGCTTCCTATTTCAACTGAAAGAGGGTGCTCAGCCCCCTCCCCCAAACTTCATCAGTATGGGGAGGGGGGTTAAAAATACGTTGAACTGAAAAAACAATGCCACATATTAGCATAACGATAAAAAATTTATTTACAAAAAAATAATAATAATAATGTGAATTTTGACATCTTAAATTCGAATTATGTTTTTCACAATCTCGAGTCTGTGCATGTAGGCGTGTGTGTTTGTGTGTGGGGGTGTGTGTGTATGTGTGCGTGTGTGTGTGTAGTTGTTTATGTATGCGCGTGTGTGTAGGACATGGATGCAGCCTGTAGACGGCTTTCGCTATAGGAGCAGCATCGTGAGGAGCCGGTGCTGAGGTGACGGTGATGGTGCGGAGGGTGGCGGTGGGAAAGTAAAATGATGGGACGCCAAAAACAGTCAAATGAAAGCAATAAGCAATCGTGATTGCTCAAAAAAAAAAAAAAAAAAAACAGCTGAGAAAATTAAATGTTTCTAAACTTGTGGTATTTTCTATGCTACGGCTAATGTTAAATTTCTGGGTCATTGAACATCCTCTTAAAATTGGAGTATGAAGCTAAAATTTTTACAGCATAATGCTATTAGTAAGTCTAAAAAAATATCGGGTGTCCTGCACTCTAGCTAAAAAAAAGTTTTTTTTTTTTTTGAACCACCCTAATGCCCCCCCCCCCCCATTCCCTCTCTCTCACTGTGGCCCATAAGTTATTCAGTTTATCTCTGATCAAAATATGTGCCGTAGAAAACTATGGTTTCTCCTCCCGTTAAGAAAAAATCATAATCTGAAAAGGAGAAAAAGAGGAAAACTCAATCGGGAAATCCGATAAATTAAATGCAATATGCCGTAAAACAAATGCTTCAGCTCCTTGTTTCTCAAAGCCAAGCTTTAGAGAACGTGGTTTGACCCTTGACGTTCGGTTTCTAATATAAAACCGTAAAAGAAATTGTATAAGAGAACTAGATGAACATGAAAAATATGAAACTGGTTACTTTACTGCCAAGCAAAATGTAATTAAGTGAACGTAACTTTAGAACAATATGTTCAGACCCAAGTTTCAGAGCTAAAAAAATCTTTCTTTCGTAAGTTAAAAGAGTCTCAGTAACTGTCATTGTTTCTACGTCATAGTGCCAAATACTATATTTTTTAAAAAATAACTTCAGAACTCAGTCTTGGAGCTTTTAAAGCACACAAAATTAAAATGAAAGCATATTCTGAATCAATTTATTTAAATATGTATTGCATGCATACAAAAACGAGAATTTGTATATATTTTGCATTTTGGACCTTATGGTCATGGATCTTACGTCTGCCGGACCTTCTTACTCATAGATATTTAATCAATCAATCTTTCAGTTTCAGATCTTCTGTCCAGACTAGCTACCAATCACTAAGCGAGTAAACGGCAAGGCAAGGTCAAATCAATGAATAATCTTGATTACTTAAAAATATAAAAGGTTGAAATATGTCTAGAGGTTGAAATTTTTTATAAGCATAATAGTCCAAAATATAAATTTGTTGTTCCTCATACTACTTACGAAATATATTATGCGTTAAATGCATTTCAAGGCGATTTCAAACTAATTTGATTTTATTAAAACTAATTTGTTTATTTTTTAAATTTAAGTTTTTGCCTAAGGAAACAAGAAAAAATATCTTCCAGTTATCAGTTCGTTAATTGCTTTCTTTTTGAAAAACAAAATATTGTTTGAAATATGCTTCAAACCTTTGTGCTTTAAAATGTTGGTTTATTAATTATTTTAATTTTCAGCACAAAAGTATTTATTCGTTATTCGTTATTAAAATGTTGTTTGGATTAAAAAACGCCAGGGAAATAAAGCAGCATTTTTCAACTAAACCATCAAGTTTACGGTACAAAAGAAATATGTTAAGATATCTACGCAGCTTCAAATGTATAACTTTGAAGAAATAGTTAAGATCTTTCCTCTGTTGTGGATTACGCTAGCTCTATTTTTGTGTTGATTTTAAAGAGGAAAATAAAAAATAATGGAATAACGTAAAACTTGACATTTTAGATGTATGAACAGACGTCTGGCAAATTCTTCGCAAGAGGATGACTTCCAGAAAGTAGATCACTCAAAATTGTATTCTTTCTGCGAAATACCGAACATATATATCTTACAACCGCATATCTTGCAACGTAAATTTAAAACATATACTTCCCATCTAAGTTTGCCGTAAGCAAACTAGAATGATGATAAAATTTTTATCACTATTTCATCTTTCAAGGCTGAAATCTATATAAACAAAACATCATATGTGTGCATATATCAGTGTATATGTTCCCTATACAAATCCACATTTTACATCGGATCTCGACCTAACTCGGCAGGGAGGAACTTTTAAACCCGGGAAGGACCGTAGGGTGGAGGGGGGTTCAAACGCAAAAAAGAAAAAAAACGAACCGAACATATTTTAATTTTTGAATCCAAAAAAGGTTCTTCTTACCCGAAATAATTTTCAAATCGGCTCGATTTTAGTGTCATTGGAAAGAATGCGAAAACTACCAGATTCAACGATATTCTACCTTAAGATTTGAAAACTTGAAGAGCTTAGGAAAATCAGGAAAATAGTTATAAGCAATTTTGAATACTAAATTTATCATCTGTGCGAGCAAAGATAAGGAACGAAAAGAAAAACATTGAAAATAAATACATGAATAAATATCTGTTGCCATTCTTGATTGATAGTGAGAATTTGTTATGAGAATTTCCTGTTATAGGGTAATTCAAAATGTTGCCCTTTTAAACATTTTTTCGCTAGTTATCCATTTTCTTTTGTATACCTTTCTCCGCATCACCCCACCACTTAGCGATCGCTTTAGGTTTTACCCTTTGAATACTTCCGGCAGAAGGTAATCTAAGATTTTAGTTGTATTCAATAAGACATTTACCGATGCGTTTAATCTAAACAGGACTTTTGGATTTGTCGTTAACATAAAAAATATTTGTTGCTAATGTGGATTTTTAGAGAATGATATCGTTATTCATATGGGGAATTTTAGAGAATATTGAACTATTAAAAACGGACCCTGTTGATGCCATTCAGATTCTAATGAGGTTAAAAAAATTAATGGCTATGTCATTTAGATTTTTTTTTTCATCCTAAAAGGGGATTTTGGAGATTTTTAACTTTTTCAGTTAGATATTATTTGAGTTGGCATGGTTTGAAAAAAAAAAAACATTTTTCTATAGGGGATTTTTAGAAACTGAAGGCCTGCCTTATAATAATGGGGGATTTTAAGGAATAATTTTATTTTTCTTCTAGAAAGTTTTGGAGCTATTGTTATCATTCTTGTAAGGTTTTTAAGGATATTTTTCCTTGCCCTGATGGAGATTATTAACTACTATTGTCATAGTTTAAGCATGGACTTTTTGGAAACTAATGTCGAGATTGTACTTTGAGTTTTGAGAGACCATCATTCATACGCTAAAGAGGACTTGTAGGGTCTGTTGACTCCGTTTTGGGAAACTTTTAGCTATACTTCTCCTTGTTCATTCGGGTATTCGGATTTTTAGGGAACTGTTAACTTTATTTACGAAGTTTTCTGGTTTGTACGGACATTTTTTTATGGACTTTCAACTTTATTTCTCATGGACTTTGTCCAAATTTTAATGGGGATTTTTAAAATATGTCGTCATTATTTTGACAGGAATATTTTGCAAAATGACTTTTTTTTTTCTTTTAATAATGCTGATTGTTGAACATACGTCACTTGACACCACTTTCTTTTGAGCGGTAAACCATGCAACCTTGGGCGACGCAGCTAATACATTATAAAAATTACTTCCGAAATACATGTTTACCTTACACCTGTTTTAATAGAGGATTAATAAAATGTGTGATATACTTTGAAGTATACTGTCTGAGATAAATTCGGACAAAGATGACGAAGTAGGGAAAGATGAAGAATTTCGTATTTACACTTTTAGACAATAGATTATAACTCGTTACATCGATCGGTGAATAATCAGGTGCGAGAGACCGTACGTAAATGTAAATCCAATAAAGAGGACAATAGTAGAAGTCAACATACCATGACCGACAGCTGAAAGAGCAATAGGTATAGCCAATAGTCCGCCCTTCCCTTTAAACACAACATTGTCTAAAATGAGTTTTTTTTCATTAAAACATTAGATTATGCATCCCACAAAACATTAATAGCAATCAAATCTACCGTAGAAAGAAAAAGAAACGACTAATAATCACTTCAGGGTGGTAGGATACCAGTTACTTAAAAAATAAGAAACATGGCTGTTTGGACGGATGAGCACTTTTTTTAAAATTAAATGATTTATTGTAAATTCAAGAATATCCGATCTTAACTTGCTGCTATTAGCTCTTGATTAGTGGTAAGTAAACGTGGGAATGTGTGTGTGTGTGTGTGTGTGTGTGTGTGCGTCACATTTGATTTTAAACTATACACATAGTATTTCTACATAATTTTCTATTCTAATTTCCCGCTTTAAATAATTAACCGTGAAAAACCGCTTATCATCTGACAGTTTGTAAATCGTTTTTACCTTTGACGCAGAAGAAATACGGAGGAAAAAATAAAAGAAAAGTTAAAACATATTATGACTCGTTTGAATCGTATTGAAGAATGTGTGTTCGTATGAAACGCATAGAAAAAAATTGTCCATTATGATTTTCATCAGCGGAAAACAAATAAAAATTTAAAGTGAGTGGTTTATAAATGCAAAAACATCTTGCCTTGTCGAAAATGTGATTAAGAATCAAATTGTAATGTTAAAAGATTATTTTAACATATATATAACTTATATGAATTTTAAACTTTACATTAAAAATAATTGAATTTTAGTTTTTAATGTTTATGTCTTGAAAAACCCAGAGAAAAGAAAAATGAGTATGTTAATTAATTTTTTACCATACATAAAAATTTTAAGAGATTTAAATTTAGTTAGAAAAATGTTAAAAGCGGAACGGGTGGTTTTCATTTCGCTGAATAGAACACTTGCAGACAATTTTTTATGACGCTTAACTTCCAGACGATTTTTTATGCATTAAAATCTTTTAAGCCGAGGTCTGCAAAGCAATTTCACAGAATCGGTGGTCTAAGCTTTCTCTTACTGAGAATTTTCTAACGTTTATATATATATATATATATATATATATATATATAAACTTAAGATAATTTTGTAAAATAAAATGTGAAATGTTTCCAAGAAAATGTGGAAGAGTCATTAATAGTTTCCTTGTATTTATTTGTATGATTTATTTTCTATTTTATATAAAAACTATGTATAAAATATATATTTTTTATTCGAAATAAATGTGTGCATGCACAAATTTATTAATCTACTCAAGTTAATGCTAACAAAAACTAACTAAAAGTGATGCTTTTGATCATAGTATAAGCCTCAAGAAATATTTAACATGCTTATTCTATAATTAAATTATTGACCAATGTGTTTAGAAATCAATTTTTTGTCGTTGTTCTAGGAAAAGATTTCACAGGTGTCGGCATCTATTACCATGAATGTCTACCTATCTATTATCCCTTACGTGAAGTTTTGTGATACGTGATAGGAAGAACAGCTGCAAATGTTGACAGTACTAGACATAGTAGTGACGAAAATCAAATCTTTGCTTATTTATTCATAACTTATTATCGCGTGGCTAGGTAATTTCCATTCGTTATTATAAACAGCTCACGCAAAAGATATGACAAATGTAAGTTAATAACTGTTTTGCGTAATCATATTACAAGTAATCACAATGACGTTTTTTGGCATTTTTTAAATGAAATATTGGTTTTCCATAAGCCTTTTCTTAAAGAGATTTTTGGCATATTTTAGTTAAAAGTTACAGGGCAGAAATGAGGAGAAAATGACGGGAATTTAAGAAATGATGTTTGTCCAAAATTCTTTGTATTGTTCTTCATCATAAGATATTTAATCATCGTTTTAAAGCACGCAAGAAAGTAAAACGATGAATTGATTGTTTCAAGGGTTGTCCCTTCGTCTCTGATTTTTTTTTTAACAAAAATATAAAGTTTTTCATAAGAATTTTAAAAAAATGTGGGTTAACATATAACAGGGTGTTCCGTTTTAACCTGCAAGACCTCTATTTTCGCAACCGTTAATCCTAGATATATACCTCCAATTGCAAAAACGTTCAAAATCAGACTGAGGGTTAAGATATTGAATATTTGAAGTAAAATTAGAAATAAGTCAAAAAATACCAAATTTAACTTTTTATACAGGCCCCAAGTCCCCTAACTCATCTTTAGGAAGCAAATCTCTATTGAAAAATAATTCCAACGCAAAAAGTTTGAAATTAATACGACCAATATCCACCGAGATCTGAAACGCAGAGTTTTGTGACTAAGACCACTTTTCACTCACCGACAATAACATCTTTTGTGGGAAAATATAGCAGGTAACAAGTGTTTAAAATTATATGTGTGCATAGAGTGTGGTTTTTCAAATCGTTCGAGGTTGTGTAGTGTGTTTTGCGTATCCGAGCACAACATTTGCATTTTTTTTGAATAGCAATGAAAAATATAAATACCTTGCTTTTCTTACTTTGACACTGTCATTCTTCTGAAAGGGCGATAAATTCCTATTTCATCTTTTGTATGGTCCCTTAAAACTTTGAAATAGAATATCTCCTTGAGTTTTGGTCGCACGAATGTCAAGTATTTTGTGTTTGTAATAGTTTATAAAAGAGATTATTTCTCGAAATATTAGTTAGGAGACCTAGGGCCCATATAAAAAGTTAAGTTCTGTATTTTTGACTCATTTTTATTTTTTCTTCAAACGTTCAATATCTTATCTGATTTTGAATATTTTTGCAATGGGAAGCATACATCTAGGACTAACGGTTGCAAAAATAAAGGCCTTGCAGGTTAAAACCGAACACCCTGTATATGTATAACCTGCAAGACATTTTGAATTTCACTGGCTCAACCTAATTTGAATGATCGCCGTTTGAGCATTGTTTCTTTATATAAACTCGGCAGAGCAATTGAAAAAAAAAAATATTTTTTAGGGCTTGGTTGATTAAAAAATAACGAAAAAGCGGAATTTTCTTTCAAACTTCAAGTTTTTGCCATCAGAAATTGTAACCAGATTTTGAAACATTGTTGCATATTTTTTTCAAACTTATATTTTCCGTTTTTTCGTATTTCTCTTCCCCACGGTTGATTACTTCGCACTTCTTAAAATTCTAATTTTGCATAAGTCTTTTGATATTTTTATTCGTACAAAATATAAAGCGACATATCTTTTATATCATGCAAACAATACTAAATATAATGCTTTAAAAGCTATACTGTAACACCAAACTTATTCATTAAAAAAATGTACTGTAAAATGTGTGTTCAGTGTAATGTCTTTGAACTAACCCTTCAGAATAATAATAAAATAAAACACTGTTGACTTAAAATAATAATAAAAAACACTGTTGCGTTATTTTCTTTCTTTTATTTTTTTCTTCTTTGTAATTCCTCATTGTTTTCCATTGTCTTTCTAATTGGTAGTTGTTTCGTTAAATTTCTCCTGAGAGAAATTTTTTGCAGCAAACAACAAAACATATTTTAAACATAAACTAGTATCCTTTATTTATTTTCTAGACACTTTTTAAAATTCATTTGGATTATATCAAAACAATATTTCTATACTATTTCTTACTATAACGTATAATATAATTTTAAATTTAAATGTTAACGGTTCCATTAAAAAAAACGTTAATCTACATGGTAGTTGACAAAAGAATCATAGAAGTTGAGCTATTTGCGTGAAAAGCAGCAGATAAATTATGTTCAATTAATTGCGCAATGGAAGCTGAAAAAAACAGCATGAGTCCTACAATAATAATAATAATAATAATAAAACAGTGCTATGTAGAAATCTAAAGAAAACTTATACGTGATTAAGCACGTTAAGACAGCCTCCAAAGTTTTAAATCACATGCTTTGTATACAGGACCACTATATAACTTTACTAACTGTGTACATAATTTTTGTTAAAACTGATCAGAAACTGGATCGTTTTAAACTAAACTAATCACTTCGTGCTTTGCATAAATTGTAATAGTTAGCATAAATGCATAAAAGTCATATTTTAATGTAAACAATAACCCTAAAACTATTTTCAGTTTAGGGAAAAAAAATATTTCCCACTTTTCCTTCCATCCGTCTCTTGCCGAACATAATTAGAGCACTTTCTCCTAAGCTCCAGTTCTTTCTAAATGTTCTACTAAATTCCAGAAGAATTGTTTCTACTTGATCACGAATTCCTTTTTATCGGTAGGAACAAAATCTTCAAAAAATCGGAAACTGGAATCATAGGGAAGCGAGGAGTGGTGGAAGCATTCTGGCTTGAAGAGTGATTTCGGCGAGCATGGCTGATCCAGGCAGCAGAGTCAATGAAGTGGACCTCAAATTTGGGCTTGCTGTCTTGAGCTGTATAAACTTGCATCATTTACCCCCCAAGAAAACGTGACTTTTCTTTATTTTCGTTTTGTGGAACGCTCACTTGCATTTACTTCTTGATTGAATCGAAGTTGAGCGGCAACACATTTTCCTATCGTTAATTTCCTCTCGAATTGTGCTTCCAAGAAAGAAATTTAAGTTTTGGCTTGTTAGGGAAATATTTGTTTCTGCGCAGGTGAATTGTTTCCTAGGAAATGTTTCTGTACGATTTTGCTCGTGTGCGTATTTATTTTCGAAAACGCATAGCATAGAAAAGAGGATATACTTGTTTAGATACATATGCGTATTTGTTTGTTTATATAATCTGCAGATTTTTGAAACGCACTGGTGCCGTACAACTTCTCTATCCTATATAATTATACTCAACTCTCAGTTTTCAGCGTCATTAACTACGTTTTAAACCTATGGTTGTCTTATTGTTGGTTTTTACCTTTTACATGTATGTATGTTTTTTTACATTGAATGTTAGTAGGTGCAAAGCAGCAATGTTTTTAGCTATAATTAGACTGTATGTGTGTGAGTGTTATTTAAATTTTTAGCCATTTTATACATTAGCATCGTTTTTATCTATTATTTGGATTATCCGCGATTTCCGCTTATCCGTGGTTACTGTACTACTCTAGTCCACGGATAATAAGGTGTTAACTTGTTTGGGACCAAAATTCATACAGTTATCTATTTGTGTCCCATATACTGCCGTGGGGAGGTAAAGGGCAACATCTGCAACTTTTTCAGTTTTAATGTTTTGCCTTTTTTGTCATCTATTGTACTTGAGCTTTATGGTAGCTTGCTTATTTGGTTTAAACTGAAAATATTGGACGAAAAAAATCATCAAATGCGTTTCGTAAAATATCTCAAACTCATTTCGGCAGATACTGCCCTTTGCCTTCCCACGACAGCATATTTTTCGCAATTACTCACATGAAGTAAAACTATGTAATAACATATAATTATGCTTTTATAGGTTATTTAAAGAACACTCTTTTGTTACATCCTTGTTGAAAAAAATATTCTATACTACTATGACTGTAGTACTGTGGAAGAAAACTTCTTCGCGTTCGATATACTACTAATATTACCGTATAAAAATGGGATTTTTTTCATTTTTGAGGCTATGACATTGCAACAGGATTTAATAATGAAATAATAGGTGAATGACATCGAAAAGTTCTACTTAACTTTTTAATATCATTTTATTGAAAGTTTAAATTGAAAAAGAAAAAGGCTCAAGGTAACGTTATTTGTTTTTTTAACTAAATCATTCAGTCTAAAGATCCATGCTTGTATATTCTCTTTTAAATGAATTGTAATTGTATTAAGAGGTCACATTACCCAAAAATGGAGCAAAATATCAAAAACTTTTTTATTGATTTTTTTTTAATACCTCAAACTGTTTCAAGTTCCCTGAAAAAAATTTCATCACTCTAGCTGCATTATTTAAAAAGTTATAATCTATTTAAGATCATGCTAATTGTCAAAATCGATCAACTGACATCTGACAGCTGATCTAATTTTCGCAGCAGACGGACAACAAACTGCGTTTTTATGCGATCTAGACAAGCCTTGCCTTATTTTGAATTAATTTTCAACCCCACTGTCCTTTTACCATGAAATGAAGTGAAGTAATTCATTCTTAGCTTTGTTTATCTCAGCAGTTTGTTTACATATTTTCCCTATCGAGTTTTCAAATTTTTCAATAAAAAAAAAGGTCTTTTTCAGGATCATTTGTCACTTTTATCTTTGTTTATTGTTTTTCGTTAAATTTTAGTTCATTATTTATTTGTTAAATCTCTTAAATATACTTTATCTACGTTATATTTATTTAAATGTCTAGGCCAAAGCGTACTAATGCAAAGGCAAATGCCAACAAACGTTGGTGTCCTGATACTGATAAATTAGTAACAACTCCAAATGATAATTAAATTCAGAATCAGAGGTTGTCAAATTTGGAAGATGTACCCGCAAATGAAATCAAATACGAAACTTCTGTTGCTCAATATGCAATGATTGATATAAATCAACTTTCCCAACTACTTGAAAATGTTGTCTGTAAGTCATGCAAGAAACCTACTTTGTGTCTCACTTTTAGAGAAAAACTGGGACTTGCCTTCAAAATGGAACTTACTTGCTCTAATTGCACTCCTAAAACAGATGTATCTTCTTCAAAGACAGTAGTGAAAGAGACAGAAAGTGTTATCGACATCAACCGAAGGATCGTGCAATCTTTTCTTAGCATGGGAAAAAGATATGTGACGTCAATTTTGCATGCTAATGATTTTGGACTTAATGTCAAGTCGGACATTTAATAACTATAAAAAGAGACTAAGCTACACCCACCGCAAGCTTTTTGAAGAGCATTCCCAAGATATTAGCAAGAAAGTAAGAGATGCATATTTTATTGCGACAGTTCTGAAAGTGTTGCGGACATCGGTGTTTCTTTTGATGGGACATGGCTCACACGCGGGCATACATCTCAAATTGGTGTGGGCTGCATCGACTTGTGCACTGGGTTTGTCATCGACTGTGAAGTGATGTCAAAACAAAGCCACGAGTGCGAAGAAGCAAGCAGAGATCTCGGTGCAAATTTTCACCCGAGTTTGACGCATGGTACAGTGGCCATTTGATGTCCTGCAGTATAAACCGTCGTGGCTCGTCAGGAGCAATAGAACAGCATGCTGCAATAACATTGTGGAAGCAGTCTGAGCAGCTAGGTCTACGCTAAGTGACTATGTTATCTGATGGAGATGCAAAAACACATACTTACCTAAACGAAAAAAAAGTATATAGTGATGTGGAAATAAAAAAAGAGAATGTGTTAATCATGTTAGTAAAAGGTTAGGGACTGCTCTTCGCAACACTGTAAAAGAATGGCGAAGCAGAGGTGTAACTTTGGGCGAAAAGACGTACGGGAGTTTGAAAGAAGATACAATAAAGAAATTAACGAGATACTACCAAAATGCTGTGTATCGCCATAAAGGTGATGTGTCCGCGATGAAAACAGCGATATATGCTTCGTTGTATCACATCATTTCCACCGATAAAAAGCCTCAGCGTTCAAAATGCCCAACTGGTGCAGACTCCTGGTGTTTTTATCAAGCAGCTATTGCCAAAAATGAAATTCCGGAGTTTCACATAAAGAATGTACACACGCCACTGCTGGAAGAACATCTCCCGAAAATTCTTCACATATATCAACGACTTGCATCAGATGAAATCTTAGAACGGTGTGTCAGGTGTGCTACACAAAATGCAAATGAAAGTTTGCATAGCGTCATCTGGAGCAAGTGCTCAAAACAGACTTTTATCTCCTTACGGCGAGTCTACTTAGCTCTATCTGAGGCTGTCATGGAGTTTAACCTAGGAACCTATTAGAATTTGAAACTCCTGGAGGGAAAATCAGCGGTACCTATGAGTGCCAAATCTGCAACACTAATCTTATATATACAGAAGGCGGATGTACTTTTGGAAACGCAGGAACACTGCTAATGTCAAATTTGCTTGTCGAACTGTTAGACTTTCAATAAAACGTCGCAACGCGAAACAAATAAAAAAGGAAAGAATAACTTATCAAGTAGGTGGATTTTAGAGAAAATCAGTGCAATAGATGAATATATATTCTTATCTGATTTTGCTAAATTTTATTTTAGCTTTGCTATGCCAGAAAAAAAATAAATTTGAATAACGGAAATTTCTCTCACGAATTTCCGTTTCTTCCCTATGATTTAAAAAATGACTGTTTTGTTCTATTTTTGCATTTTTTAATTGTTTTTGCTTGTGTAATGTTTAAAATAGCATGAAGTTTAATAGAATAATGTTTAAAATGCAATTTAGTTTCATAATAGTATCTTAACTGCAAAAGCAAAACTTTAAAGTGCTTTTTCTCAATGATCATTTTTTCGTGCTTTCATGTTTTTAGAATCCCTAAAGCTTTTTTTTTATTAAAGAGACAGCTTAAAAGTAATACTTTTTGCATTTAGTGTAGTACATTTAACAAAACTGTGCATTAGATAAGCATTTTAACAAGTACAAAAATTTTTAGAGTATATTAAACCTTTGTGAACGGAATTTTTTCAAGATTTTTTATGGTTTTCAATTTAATTATGCACAGAATATTATCTAATAAATATATTGACAAATGAATGCCCAGATATGTAGAGGTGAGTCTTGTGAATGTTTAGCAAAAAAATTTTTGAAATATGTTCAAAAACAAAAAAGCCTTCAAGTTTTAAAAAAATGATTTTTTTTATTTTTTAAATTTAATAATAAAAGAGGGCAGTTTTTTTTTTAATTTTTGAAAATATATTATGAATTTACAATTAAACATTAAAAAAAGTTTTAAAAAAACATTGTTTTTTTTTTTATTTTTTTTTTTTTTGTGAGGGTACCGTGACCCCTCAATTACATGCAAAAAATATTTCCCGGAAACTGTAGAAGATTTCGAGAGATATTTATTTACATATTTGTATCATCATTTTGAAAAAGCTGACTTTTACTAATCGATAATTAGTATTTACTATTCCTTTTCAATATTAGTGTAAAAGCGTTTTTTATTTAAATTCATTGCTCTAATTAAGGAAATAGCTTTCATATTAAAGTGCAGTGAATAAGGTCTCAAAGTTACTACAAAACACTTCTAAGTTTCCTTGATTATATATTTTTATCTTTTCTTAAGATGCGTAATTTCACGCATAATTTCATATCATCATTGTAGGAGAGGATCACTCGAAGTTGTAAAAGTTTTGGAACTTGAAAAGCATTCTCTATTCAGAGATGCAAACTGAAAATAATAAAATCTCAGGAATTGGTCCTTGGAGAGTTTTTAATATTAGATAAATAGCTTTAAGCGGTTGAAAAATCGATTACGAATACAGTGCAAACCTTTAAGTCCGATTATGATATTTTGTTTTTGTGCCTTGACATTAGACATTTTTTAACTGAGACGTAGAGACGTAAAGTAAGGAAATAACCGAAATAATTGGAATTTACAAGTCATTTTAGAAAATATATTTGGTAGATGTTAATTTTAAAACAAGATTTTCAATTTTTATTATTGTATTTTAAATCACTTAAAGAAGTTTTTGTTCATTTTTTTGTTTTGTTATAAGCTTTCGTTTTTAAAAGTAGAAAACATAGAAAGGGAATATGAAAGCCACTGCGATGTTGCCATTACGATATATTTTCGTTTCTCTCTTTTATTTAAATACCCGGGTTAATTTAAATACTTGTACATTAAAGGTGACGATTAACGGTAGAAGATACTATATTAGCCCCTCATCTTATTTTTTAATTGTTTCTTATGTTATTTTTTGAGAAAGGTTACCCATGCTTAATGAGAAAAACATTCAATTCAGACTGCTTTTGAGTTTTTGTAGAAAACTAATTAGCATTAGTCCCTTGTTGTAATATATCTAACTATCTGCAATCAAATTTAACAAGAAAACCGCTCCATTCCGTGCTCTTTTGAATTAATTTTAACCATTTCTTAATAAGGTCTATCTGAATACCAACTTTTACATGAGTTCCTGCTTCACTGTTTGGTCTAAAGCTGTAACGGTTAAAACATATTCTCAATTGGACAACTGAAATACTTTTCAGCACATGTCCATATTGGCATCGGTTGGTATATAAAGTTTATGCGATTAGCGGTGGTATCCCCCCACATGTTGACACACACAAGTAAGAGATTTTTCAAAGGGGGAAAAATAGTTTAGTATTCATGTGCTTAGTATTCGTTGTTCATTCGTGCCTATTCGTATGCTTAGTGTTCGTATTCCATTGTGCAATTAGAAAAAAGAAACATTTCGGGTCATTCCATGTCAAGTGATCCAAAATTTGGGAAATTTTTTCCCTCACCCTTTTGTATTTTTTTGAAATTTGGCTCATCGATTGTACCCTTCGTGGTAACTACAGGGCCAAATTTTTAGATTTTTATCTCAATTATTTTTTTTATTTATGACACTTTGATTTTTCGAAAAACCCTCTTTTTTTCATGGATGCTTGAACATAAAATGGACGATAACTCAGCACCAAAGATAGATAGAAAGATTTGGTAAAATGCATTTTTAAGTACATTATTTGCTGTTTAATGAGATATAAAACATGACTAATTTCAAAAAAATTTTAATTTTTAAAAAATTAAATTTAAATTTAAAATTTTATTTTCGCAGGAAAGGTATAATGATTTTTTTAAAAAATATTCTCAAAAAACTGAGGGTATTTTATCTTCATTTGTGCAAAGTTTCAAAGTTGGGATCTCAATGGGATCATATTTTTATGAATTTTCAAATAAAATTTGACTTATGAAATAATGACATTTTTCCGATTTTAACTAATTAAATATGGGGTTCTCTTACTAGAGATGGTATAGTAAGTAGTAATTGATCATGACTATGCTTGAAATGAGCTGACATGGATTTGTAAATTGGTAAGCCCCCCCCCCACTTTTAATCTTTTTTTTTTTTCAAAACTTTTCAAAATGTAAAAAATACATGTATAAATAAATAAATAAAAAACCAAAATGAATATTAAACTTATTAAAAGTTGGTAGATGTTCTTTTTTAAAACAAAAAAAGCCCCCCCCCCCGCTCCACCACTTTTGTTATTTTTTTTCAAAACTATTTTCAAAATGTAAAAAAAAAATAAATGAATAACGTAAAACAAAATGGATAGAAAACATATTAAAAGCTGGTAAATGTTCTTCTTTAAAGCAAGACGAAGTACATTACCCCTCTCCCCACCCATACGATTAAAACCATTCTAGTATCACGCATCACCTGATGCTTTTTTTTTTTTCCAGACCAAGTGTTTCTTTTTCAATTCGAACTTCACAAAGTGTACTTGATTAATTCACTATCTGATAAGGAAAGTTATGATTCATTTCATCCCGTACCCCTGCACCAACTTTCAATTTTGGAGGGAGGAAAGAAATAGTTTGCCCCAAAATCAAGGAAAATAGGAATGTTCCCCCCGTGTTGTTCCATTCTTTTCACACTAAACTAAAAATAATTCTAAGTATCAGATCATATGTCTATCTGCATAAAACCAACTGTCTTTCTTCAATATTTGGAGTGAAGCTTTTTTTTCTTTTCTTTAATGCTAGTTTTCTTTTTAATATCAATAGTGAAGGAGAGCAAAGCAGCGAGATCTATTTATACATATATTAAAAGCAGTTATAGAGAAAAAAAATTTTCGTTAGTTTGAGCATAACCTTCCATGTTGTTAAGCTTCGTTCCAGATTCCCCCCCCCCGCTTCCCCGTACCGTCCCACTTTCCGAAAGAAAAAAAAACTGCAAATGAGTGGTTCTATTTGTTTGTTAAAGCTTTTCTGACTTTAAGCTTTTATGACCCTGCCTTCCCCCCCTCCCCATTTATAAGCCTTAGACACTAGTGATGTTTAGCAGCGTGCGTCCCAGTTTATTATGATTGTAACTCTTACGTGCCAGCTTTTTTTTTAAATACAGTTTTGAATAAATAAATAAATAAATATATATATATATATATATATATATATATATATATATATATATATATATATATATATATATATATATATATATATATATATATAAAGTGGTTGTGTGGCGGGGGGTACTAATCTGCAACCATGTCAGCTCATTTCAATCATATACATGATCAATTACTACTTACTAGACCATCCCCAGTAAGATAAACCCATATTTAACTAGTTAAAATCGAAAAATGTCATTATTTTAGTAGTCAAATTTTATTTAAAAATTCATAAAAATATGATCCCTTTGAGATCCCAACTTGAAACTTTGCACAAATGAAGATAAAATACACACAAAGGTTTGAGAATTTTTAAAAAATCATTATACCTTTTCTGAGAAATTCAAATTTTAAATTTAAATTTCATTTTTAAATTAAAAATTTTTGAAATTAGTTATGTTGCATATTCCATTAAACAGCAATTAATGTACTTTAAAATGCTTTTACCAAATCTTTCTATCTATATTTGGTGCTGAGTTATTGTCCATTTTATGTTCAAGCATCCGTGAAAAAAGAGGGTTTTTCGAAAAATCAAAGTGTCATAAATAAAAATAATAGAGATAAAAATCTAAAAATTTGGACTTTTGATTACCTCAAAGGGTACAATTGAGCCAAATTTCAAAGAAATACAAAAGGTGAGGGAAGAAACTTTGGATCACTTGACATGAAAATGACCCTTTCGAGAATTAAATATTTCGTCTGCGTATTTTGGATTTAGAGCAGCAATTTTCTTTAGTAGTAAGTCTTTAGTTCTTCGTTTGCAATTTATTAGGTATGCGCTTTTTTAATAGTTATGTTTAAATCCAGGCACTGAGCTTTATGTTTATCACTGATATTAAATCATGCGTTGTAAACGATGCATTATCCATTGAAATACGTAACATAAACAAAATATTGGTACAAAATCTGGTACACTGCAATCAAGAAAAGCTTATGTTTGCACAAATCCTCAATGTCACATTTACTTTCGAACGCTATTTAAAGTTTGTACACTATTTGAGACGATCCATATTTAATTTTTGTATTTCAGGCTTTAAAAATTATTTTTCGTATGACAATATTACGAGCCTATTGAGGTTTCTTTTAATAAATGATTCAAGATATGATTAATCTAGATTTTCAGCCTGAAGTTGAATGGAAGATGACCATATGATGTGTTTTAGAGTCTGCCCCTCAGTTTCAATGGATCAATGGAGACTTGTTCGCATGAGGCGTATTTTCTGTTTAATATAAAATGCGAGATAGTCATTTAATGCGCTAGTGGTAAGTTACAGCAATTTTGACGAGATTTCTTAAACTCCCGTAATAGAAACTTGTTTGCGAGTACTTTAGTACATTATCAATGATAGGACTTTCATACATACTGCATTTATTCGGTAAAATAGTCGCAGAATGATTGGTAAAACATTCTGCGTGTTCATTTAAATAAATATGAATCAATATTTGTAATGTATGGCATTTGCTGACTCATTTATGCACACACGCACACATTATATATATATATAAATATATATATATATATGTATATATATATATATATATATATATATATATATATATATATATATATATATATATATATATATATATATATATATATATATATATTAGTTGAGTCTATACATGACGGGTAAAGCATACTAGGAGAAAAAAAACATTTATACAAGCGAGAATATAGGAACAAATACTTGCCTCACAGAAACATTAGGATGTCTTACTATTGCATGTAAAACACGAAATGCTGACGTGCTACATACACACAAAACCAGTAACTGGCGGATTAGAAGCAGGTCTATAAAATTTATTTCACTGAACTTATTCAACACAACATTTTACTTTTTAAGAAAGGTTTAAATCAGTTGTGAAAAAATGTTTGCAGTGACAAAAACTGCGTTGACGTGCGTTAAAAAATTTTTAATTGTTTTTCTCTTTTTTTTCAAGTGTATATCATGTAGCTTTTTAATTTATTACAAATGTCCATGTATGAGAAATAGAATCTAAAAATCGTACCTCAAGTCAGAGGTTAGTCGCTTTAATGCAAACTTATGACATGCTTGTAAAGCGCGACTGAGCAAATATTTTGTTAAACGCTACTCGTTATGTAAAGTTCACTCATACAAACACTATACATATAATTGCATTTTTGTGTATTAGCAGTATTTTCTCTTGAAACAACATTGTCAACTATCTTTGAAACTCATTACAATTTGTAACTACTTGACTTTCTTGTATTTTCCACAACACCTGAAATTTGAGCTGATAATCTGTTAGCCAATTTTCAGGTAAATTAAGTTTTGTGAAACAATGTTTGATATAACTGCTCTCTGTGGGAAAAGGGCTGTAGTTCCAAAAGTGTTATCTTCCGTTGGAACAAATAAAAAAAAATGTGTTTTTTTTATAAATCTTTAACTGATACAAAAACTCAAATATTAAGTCCATTTACGCCATGGAACCAAGATACAAACTCAAATTTTCCCGTTTGTTTTAAGGTTTGAAAAAAAAAATCCCTAAATAATTGTGCACTTTCGAGTTTGAACAGATTTACCAGTCTTTCATCAGGCGGAAGAATTAATACTTAAACGGTACATGTTTCCATCAACCGCAAAAGGGTGAATCATTTTATGTACAATATAATTAACTTTATTCGAATAACACTTGCTACATATGTTTGATGAAATTTTACTTCCTTTATCAATATCCTTTCGTAAGCGAAGATATCTACCATGCCCGTCCGTCTAAGCCCTCGAATAGGCACTTTACATTGTCATTTGTATTAAATGGGAGCCATCTGCTCCTGCTGTGGAATAGACGCAATAAATGATGAATATATGGATCTTCTAGGGGTTTCTTTTCACTCTCCCATTCTTCCCACTTTTCTTCAGATGAGGCTGAAAATGACAAGTGGGGTAGCGATGCGAGCCGTGTGCCTTTTGTCCAAATTCTGCCAAGAGCGGTACGGGGTGATCTACGGGAACATCCTTGCACTTGCATTAGAGATTTTTTCATACGCTCCAGGAAGAAAACTGGAGATGAAAGCTTTCACGATTTTTTTTTTCAGGATTTGCGAATAGACTGCTTTAGCTCAGCTCTTTTTTATAGTCTTCAATGATACCGCTCAAACGTGACGCTAATGCTTGTTGCTGTTTATGTTTACGCTGCGCGTCTTTCCGTGTGTTAAATAATTCACATTTAGCCTTAGAGCCTTGAACGTGAATACCTGTAAGAAGGAAATAATAAATGATGAAACGCAGTTTTATGATAGTACCGTAATTCAGCATATTTCAGCTTAAATATTAAAAAAGGTTCATTTCATCATTTTTTGTGCTCCACTTTTATTTAATTATAAACTAATAAAATACTAAATCTAAGAGTTTTAGATTAGAATATGGAAGGAAAAGAACGGAAAATGCGACCAGATTTTATGTTTACGTTTGTAATGTATTCATGTCATTAAACTTATTTAACTTGTTTTATATAAAGTGAAAGATTTTTTTTATACAAATTGTTTATTTTTTTCATGTTGAAGAAAGATATATTCGTTAGAATTAAGGTTTATAGATTTGGATAAACCTTAAATATAATAAGGCCTTTCTAAAAAAA
Source organism: Uloborus diversus (assembly GCF_026930045.1). Taxonomy (NCBI): domain Eukaryota; kingdom Metazoa; phylum Arthropoda; class Arachnida; order Araneae; family Uloboridae; genus Uloborus; species Uloborus diversus. The sequence goes on from NC_072733.1 coordinate 167,432,241, forward strand.
AATAAATAAAAAGTGAAATGAAAATAAAACTCATTTTGTAATTGTAAATAGGTACCTAGGCTAATTTATAAATTCTTCTAAAAGTAGCAGAAAAATAGTTTTGAACTTGAAACTATCATTCTAATATGTATTGAGTAGGCAATTCAGAAATATACTTTATTATTGCTACCTTAAGTTTAAACGTGCTTAACGATACATTGAAATAAAGCCAATAAACTTAAAAACATTTTTAAGTCTTACAATATTAGCAACCAATTGATATTTCCATCTACGAACTGTGCTAAAACATGTATTTATGACTTTCAAGTGGACGTTTGTGATCGTTTTAATTAAGTTGAAAATTTATGTATTCCTTTTGAACTTGCTCTGATATTTGATGTTCGCTGAAAAAAAATCTCTTTTTAGTAGTTTTCTTACTCTTTTACAAATGCAATTTTTTAAGATTTTTTCTTTTTTTTTTTTCAATTTTACTCTCATCTTTTAGAAGCTAAATATAATTAAACTAGAAAATTGCCCGTCACGATATGACGGGTGAAAATTGCTTCTACATTTGAACGAAGCAATTGTCTATTTGGTGATGTTTTGATGGTTGACATTTTAACCCTAACTCCAGTGGATTAATCCTAAACTCCAGTAGATAGCGTTCATTGTTGACCACTTTTTCGTTTCTCCATTCAACTGAAATGAGTCTTGGAAGTAAGTCTTGAACAGTTAAGTTACTTGATCCAGTTCAGCCTTGTCACAATAAAGCCTTTACCTGAATTTCAAACATTAGCAAAACACATTAACGAATTATCATGCTGTGGCGTTAGTTTTATGATGACGTCAGGAGTATTACTCGATCATTGGCTATTATATATATGAAGATAGCAACCTTTTTAAATTTAATTTTCTGACTTCCTTTTTAAAAAAAAAGGAAAAAAATCAAACCAATTATTGATGAAAGAAAATAATGCATACTTTTTTTCACTTAACACTTTAAACCTTATATATTTTTTAATGAAAAAGCAAAGAGAATATACTGAGTAAAATTTGGAAATACAAAAACAAAAATATACAAAACAAAAAGTTTTTGTATAAGCACGCGCCGACGTAGAAAGTTATAGAATAACATGCGTTTTTTCTCATTAACAGCCTTTTTTGTTTTTGAAGAAAAAACTTAGAAGAAAAAACTATTAAATACTTCTAATAGCAAACTTATTATTTTTTTATTTCAATGATCGTTTTTAACCTTAATACATATCAATGCAAAACAAGGACAATATATTTAGTAAACCTTATGAACTAACTAATGTAACCGAAGAGAAGAAACTTTCATCAAGCACATACTGCGAAAAAGAAACTTTTATAACTAAAGATGTGGATCTGGCATTGAACTTTTTGTGGTAATTTCGGAACATTAACATATTTGTAAAGAGCTAACCCACAGCAAAGTTGCGTCTTGACATAATGTTTAACATAGTGACATGAAATTATCTGAAATAATGTTTACCTTAATAATTTGCTATGGGAAAAAATATCTAAAATAATCTGGAAAAAAAAATGTTTACCTTAATAACTTACAATTAAAAAAAATGAGTGAATTGTGAAAAAGATATTTTTAAACATAGAATTTTTGAATTAAATAGATTATTTTGATCGAAGTTGAACAGACATTGTATAGATAACGCGTATAAGTTTGTACTTCAATTTAAAAGCACAAAAACTAAAAAGGTGTCTTAGAATATTCGCCGATAAATTCATTGATACAGTCAATGCTTGTACATGTATATTTTACGCATCATATAAACGAGTTTAGGGAAAAAGGAAAGGAATGAAGTCAATTATGTTTTCTGCTCTTAAGCACAGACCGACATAAAAGGTAAAAATAATTTGCTTTCCAGCAACACTTTAAATCACTTAGAAAATAAAGTCAACAACAAAGTGATGCTAAAAGGTCAAAGAAGCAAAAACACTGTTCCTTAATTCTTAACACCAAACAATTTACAAACTACAGACAACGTGGCAGTGATTTAATTCTTTTAATTCTTCACTTTCCTAATCAAATTAAGGATCTAGCGCCATTAATTAAGCAATTTCTGCAACGTCTACACCTCTGTGTGCCGGCGGCGAAAAGAGCTTCTAAAAATATTCCTCAAATCGTAAGGAAATATCAGGGAGATATAATCTTTTTGGATTTGTTTCTTCGTGATCTCCTGTCACAGTATGAAAAGGGTCAGTCTGTGCCATTAAAGAAAGGTTATTCCGTCTGACTTTGAGATAGAGTGGGAGGAGCCCATTTGGGGGGAGAGTCGTTGATATGGGTTTCAAATGATCATTAAAGAACGAAAGATTCTTAAGTGTTTTTGTTTCAATAATGTTTGTGTAGTTCCTAAAATATTGCTAGAACTTTGAAACACTATATGCATCTAAGACTTTAAATTATTTTCTAATGCGATAATTTCGAAATTTTGCGATTTTATTCTGATGCTAACTTAACCGCTCTTACGTGGTACCAATTTTAAGTAGAACACTTTCTGACTGAATAAACAGTTAAAAAAGGAAAATTATAAGTGTATTTGTAATTAAAATTTATTCATTTTGTACAAAAAAAAATCTACGTTTCTTGATATAAATTTATATATTTAATAAAATGGTAATTGTTTGCTACACTCCTGTTTGTGAAAATTGCAACACCACGAAGGACTTACGAGAGTGAGCTGAAAATTACAGGAAGTGTAAAGTAGGGCATAATATGCAAATGATTAGAACTGCAGACCGGTAGCGCATGCGTTTGCTGAGCAGTGCCCTCTGAACGGCGGATCAAACTGAGTATAATTAGACGACTGTAGCGAGTCGTGTATGATTATCGTTGGTTATATGCTAGAGTAAACGTTAACTGAATCTTTACTATGCCCCTTCGACGAAAGAAAGCGAAATTTGAGCAAATTTCGGAGTTTGAACGGGGCATTATCGTCGGCCTACGTGAAGCTGAATTGTCTTATCGTGCAGAAGCCGCTCGTGTGCAGCGTAACAGCAGTACAATCATGCGTGTTTGGAAGCAGTGGACGGAAGAGGGTCGGGCAGCTCGGGAATCCGGTAGTGCACCCCGAAATGTGACGTCAGCTCGCGATGACAGACACCTGGTGCGTATGGCGCTGACGGACCGCACAGCTTCTTCTACACAATTGGCAGCACAGTGGTCAACAGCTACAGTTGTTTCATTGTGTGCTTCATCAATTCAAAGACGTCTGCTGCAGCGTGGGCTGCGCGTAAGGATTCCTTTATACAGGATTCCTCTCACGAAAAACCATTGCCACCAGCGGCAACAATGGGCCAATGTGCATAGGAGCTGACGTGCTGTTTGGCAGCAGGTCGTTTTTTCTGACGAATGCCGCTTCAATTTGTGGCACCATGATGACCGAATTCGTGTCAGGCGCTATGCCAGTGAATGGCCCATTCCGGATAGCATTATCGAACGCCACAGTGGACGAACACCCAGAGTTATGGTCTGGGGTGCCATAACATATCATGGACGATTACAATTGCTACGAATTGTGGTCAATTTGAACAGTACCCGATACATAAACGAAGTTTTACAGCCCCAAGCTATTCCTTTCCTGCAAGGATTGCCAGGGGCTGTATTCCAGCAGGATAATGCCCGTCCACATGTCGCCAGGACTGTCAAATCCTACGTTGATTCGCAGCAGGTACAGCTTCTTCCTTGGCCTGCATATTCCCCGGATATGTCACCGATTGAACGTGTCTGGGATTTCGTTGGGCGCGTCTCGCTTGTGATTCTCGTCCTGTTGCTTCGACAGACAAACTTTGGTTGTGCATACAAACTATATGGAATACTCTTCCGCAGGCAGATGTTTAAACTCTGAACTCTGAGATTTTCACTCCATGCCGAGTCGTGTAGCAACTAATTTCTGTCTTTTTTATTATTTGTTTGGTTTGAAAATGTAATCATTTATTTGTACCATTACCACTCAGCTGTGTATTAAATTTCATTCAGCTATGATGCTTCCTTCATGGTGTTGCAATTTTCACAAACAGGAGTGTATTTCATTAAAGACATCAAACGTCTTGAAAAATTACGTAGTTTTTAATTTCCTAATAATTATATCAAAGTAAAATTTTAACTAACTCTTAATGTAAATTTGTAACTTTTTCAAAATTAGGTTGCGATTTCGGCATAAACAAGCTGTTAAATAACTTCCTACCTTTACTTCGTTAGGCGTTTACGTATTTGGGTCATTCTCACGAAAAATACGACGCTGCTGAATTAACTTTGTCAATTAAAAACAAATTAACCAAGTAATCATTTTTATTGCTTCTTCCTTTCTTGCCATGCAGTAAAGTATAAATGGTTTGTATTTAAGTGATTTATATTATAAAAGGCTTTTGGATCTAAAAATCGCTCAACCTCAAAAATAAGTTACGGTTTCAGAACAAGCAAAAAATGAAATAATTCTAAAAGTGTTATTGCGTCTACAATCTCAATATAAAAAAAAGAAAACAGTTTTAAAATCATTGAGACAAATGTAACAGACTGTTCATTTAAGACTATAAGAAAAAAATATTAGAAAAAAAAAAAGAAAGAAATTGACCTAGTTGGCAGTAGAGTTTGAAGTAGTCAACTTAGCACGGACGTTACAGTATTACAGTCGTCTTTAAAGTATAAATAGATTCGTTGGTACTAGCTGTCCCGTGTGATGTTTCACGCTCAACAGCGAAAATACTAAAATCCAGGTTATTAGTGCAATCTTTCGACAATGAGTCAAAATGTGAATAATTGTATGTTTATTTGTCATTGACGGAAGAGAACGAGCTATTGTGTGCATCACATGACTTCTTTGTACTCCAATTTAATGTCATTTCCCCATTATTGGCAATTTTAATGTACTCTCTAAATATCACCAACAGCGACCGAATTGAAAGCAAATTTAAATGTAAAAAAAAATGCCAAATTTGTCGCCAACTTGGCAACCAAAAGACTGGCGATATATCGTCAAGTGTCTGACAAAATTATAACACCACTTTAGTTTTACATCGAAATTAACAATGACTTCCCCCCCAAAAGGGGCAATAAAACCCCTTAAATGCATCCGATTGCAACCAAAAGGGAAGGTGCACAACTAGGCCCCTATAGGAGTCTACGTACCAAATTTCAACTTTCTAGGACATACCGTTTTTAAGTTATGCGAGATACATACATACGTACATACGGAAGTCACTAGAAAATTCGTTGTAATTAACTCGGGGGTGGTTAAAATGGTTATTTCGGGTGTTTGTAGGTTCCTAGGCATATATCCGCGTGTGGTCGGGTCAAAAATAAAAAACTCAACATTCATTCGGGGATGAGAAAAATGGAAATTAAGGCCGATTTTTGAGTGATTTTTTTTTTTTTTTTTTTTGCGAATACAATACTTCCTTTTTTGTAAAAGAAAGTAAAAAGAAAAACCATTAAGAACAATAAAAGTTTAATATAATACGTTAAAATATAGGGTGTCCGTAATACAATAACCCTTTTTTACAGTTGTCTATCGACGAAACAATTGCTCAGAAATTAAAAAATTGTGTGTACTCCATAATGAAGGGGTTTTTTTTTTTTTTTTTTTTTTTTTTTTTTTTTTTTTTTTTTTTTTGAGAGAGAGAGAGAGAGAGAATAAAAAATAGTTCACAACGTCCCTGCCAGAAGACTTTTTAATGTAATACATTACTTCTCGATCATGAAACTTCCATTCATGTGACTTTTAGCTTTGGAGGCTACAGAAACATTTCGTAAATCGTGATTTTTCTAAATTTTTACTAGATCTTAAATGCAGCTTTATAACGATGTGACAGTAGCATTTCCCAGAGAATAGTGCGGTCAACTGTAGAACATGCTATCTCACGATTCCAGAAGGTGGGTAAAAATCATAGCCGTCGTATTGAACATGTTCTGATGAATGATTTGTTTTGAACCTTCGTATATGCATAGCAAATGTGCTAATCATAAATAGCGCGTTTTAATGACAAAATTGTGAACTATTTTTTTTTACTTTCTCGAACAACTTCCCATCAATTCACTATGCACGACATTTCTTTTATTTCTGAGCAGTAGTTTCGTCGGTAGGTAACTTTAAATTAAGGTCAATTAACTATAGGAAACCCATACAAATATTTACATTTCTGATTTTAATGTAACAACAGAACTGTGGTTTAGGCTTCTGAAGTGAGGTGAAAATCTTGTTCCGAATTAAGTGGAGGAAGTCATTCTGGAACGAAATTTTTTGGCCTTTGGGATTTAAACCCATGGCCTTAGCTTTATTAGTGCGACACTCTAATCAACTGGATGGACATTCCAATCAATGGATCTCCGAATCGAAATTTTACACATTAAAGCAACGCGTAATGAAACAACAAAATAAAACTTTAATCTCTTTTCATCTATTGTTTCATTTATATATTTACTTTTTTTTAGAAACAGCCCTAATTTTTGTTGTATATTTCTTTTTTCACACATAACTGTAGAAAAAATGTTTAATATTTTATCGAACTTCGTCAGTACGTCATCATTTCGAAGAAGTCATGGCGTTACCCACAAACAAACGCGTATGAGAAATAATAAATATAATTGTTTATTTTTATTTTCAAAATGATTGTAACGGAGCAAACAATGCTCACAAAATGTTGGGTTAATCATTTACAACAAATTATAAAGATAATAATAACTTGAATAATAATTATCGTAAATATATCAAGTTGTATTGTATAAGATGTATTAGTACTGATTATGTTGTTTTTATAAGCTCAATCTTTGATCACATTTTAATTCAATCGATGTGAAGCTGGAACATGTAATAGTCACCTTCTTTTTCCGAAGAAAAATATTTTTGAACCCATATAAAATTACTTACGTACTAACAATAGATACTGGGTTACACACAATAAAATGGAGATACAATTTTAAAAAAAAAGTTTAATTGCTGGTAGTTGTTAAAATTTATTCAAAAAATTACAGAATCTTGGACATGATACCACTGCTATTACAATCATTAACTCTTTTTTCCCCAAATCTGAAATTAATACTTCAATTTTGTCTTGTTGGAACACGTTTTTTTTTCCTTAAAATATTCAACCTACAATTAGTTTACGTAACGCACGCTGATATGTACTTTTTGGAAAGATGTATTTCTTTGTCGGAAAAAATGGGAAATAAATAATTTCCGAAAGATGTACCAAGTTTGCGTAAAATGCATTTATATTTATGGAATCGGCATATAAAATCAACAGCTTTCGTTTAACATTTTGAGATTAAACTGCTTTTCTTTGATAGATTCACTTTACATTTACTGATTCTGTTTTTTATTTGTTTGTTGATTTATTTATTTATTTTATTTTTGGACAATCAAGATTTTACCTTACCAGAGTTTGACATTTTTTTATTTTATTGCATTCATGATTGCTAAATAGCGAGTCACGTTTTCCATTACTGTAAGCATAAAAATGCAGCTTAGGTCCGACGATGTGACGTTTCCACTGGTAAGCAACGAGTTGCTTAACCTATTGCTTTGTGCATGTTTTTTTTCACATGATAAATCTTTTATATGCGTATAGTTCATTCTTTTTGTACTTATTGATTGATTTTTTTAGGACGGTACACCTGTTTGCATTTGATTGATTTCAGTTTTTTAATTGGTTATATTAATTGTTAAGGTTTTTTCTTTTTGGCGAGTACCTCATAGTGTCATTCGTATTTCATCAAGCTTCATAAGTAAAGCATCATTTTTAATACTTTTTTAACGCCGGCAAAAAAAAAAAAAAAAAGAGACGCATTCACATTTTGGATGTTTTTCAAGGGAAAAAAAACTTAAAATAAAACCAATTTTTGAATTCCAGCTGTAGATCTATCACTTGAAATGCCTTTTATAAGTAAAATTATAAACAAATGTGCAAATTACTTATTACAACTATTTACGGGTTCAAAGAAAAATGCTTTAATTTAAGATGTGAGCATTTTGCGTAAAAAAATTAAATATAATAGCGGAAAGTATTGGTGTTCGAATTTAATAATTTTTATGTTAATAACTTTTACGCGTATTTCATTGTCTGCAATTGATCATCGTCACACAGGAATAAACTGTTAGCGTAAAATAATATAAAATCACTGGAATCGAGAACTCATTTAAATCAAGTACCCATTAGAGAATCTTTGTCACTTTAATTTTAATTATCTCGTGGAAAACTTCATATTTATTCGTAAAATTTTGATTCCTAACCTCAACAAAACTTATTGATCATCAATATAAATATTAATGCGACCCAATAGCTAAGAATGGTGAGAAATTCATATGCCTGAATGCTAACAAGGACCAAACTCTCCCCGCTCGAGATTCCCGCCCAATTTCAACTGTGTTATTATCAAATCCAAGTGGTGTCCAAAAGGATTGATAAAACGCGTTAAAACCTTTATCACTAAAGGCTTTCTGTCTTAAACAAATGCATCCTATTTCCAAAGAAGCTCAGCAGATAAACACTCCTGATGAATTGCATTAATTGGACATGGAAGACAAAGCGGAATTAGGACATAATAGAATGCTGAATCCATCTAATGATGACAGGATTTGGAATGGAAAGCTAGCTCTACCTCTATTATTCAATTTATGCCGCCTGTTATGAATTCTATACCAGTGAAAGCATCACTGCATTTGATTCGTCATTTACTATTTTTAACCAGTGAGGATACTGTAGTGAAATTGCTGCAGTTATATCCCGCCTTTAGAGTACCTATTTTGATACTGATGTGATCCAAGCTTAAGCATTATTATTGTTAGGCGTTATTTCCTAAATACTGTAAAAGCATTTACTTAGCAGCACCTAGACTGCCGTGTGCAGGTAAACGGCAGTATCTGCAGAAATGAGTTTTCGAGATATTTGAAGAAATGTGTGTCGGATTTAATACTAACAATTGGGAAACCTTGGAATTAGATGTTTTCTTTCGCGCCTTTTTTTCAAGGGAAGTCAAATGAGCAAGTTTGCACAATAAAGATAACTTTTAATTGATGACAAAAATGCAAAAAAATAAAAATAAAAAATGAAAAATAAAAAATTTGCAGTTACTGCCCTTTACCTGCACACGGCAGTAGACCATCTTTGAACAATAAAATGTAATTTATTTTTGTACTAATTGGATCTACACACACAGAAAAGGGCAGAAAATATGTTTAAAAATAGTTTTTTAGACCTTTCTTTAGTTACTTTTTTTTGGTATTTTTACCTAGTTTTTACTTGGTGTTTCTTAAGTTACCTAGTAGTTACTTTTTTTTTTTTTTGAGAAAAAGTAGTGTCTTCTGGAAAAGCGACACTAAAAATATTGTGCTCTAAAGAGGGAGAAGCAATATTTGATTGAGGAACAAATAATCTCTGAAAAACAATATTTACTTAATTCAGCAGCATATTTAATTATTTTCTACTGCAAAAATAGTTAGAAATAAGGACATTCCCATGTGCACATGCAAGATTTTTTTTAATTTTTTTTTTAAGAAAATGCTGTTTTTTTTTTTTTTTTTTGACTATAAAAAAGCTATGAATAAATATATGTCTACAAAATACCTTTTTTTCAGTACTGCAAATTTATCGGCAAGCGAAATAACTGATATTGTACAGCATTAACACATTTTATTTGCTTTTTTTTTTTTTTTTTTTTGTAAGTGTCGTTTCGTGTCTTCTACAGCCGACGACGAGGCTGAGGACTTCTCTGAAAAAATTCCGGAACATGACTCCATGTGTCATTTAAGTCATTGTAAGAGAATGGTCTAAAGAAATTGCAGAATGGAATAATTCCTGTTTATTTTAACTCACTACCATGCTACCATTTTAGCCGCGTAAGTTAAAATTTATGCAAGTTGTACGAGCTAAGTCTACCAATTTTCTTCCAAAACGCTCCAAAATGTTGAGTCATTGTATGCAAAATCTATACTAATAATAGAAGGTTGATGAGTTTTTTTGCTTGATCTCGCTAATCTGAGGAACTAGTGGTTCGAAATAAAAAATTCTTTTTGTACTAAATAGTCTTTGTATTAAAAAATGAAATATGCTACTCATTTTAAATCTGATTTACCGAAATATTTATAGTTGCAAATTAAATGCTGCTGCTATGACGCGTGGTCGGCTAAACTCTTGTGGCGTTTTGTTTTTCGATATTAAGGTACATAATTTGATTTTGTAGGATTTTTCTATTGGGTTCTTATCTTCTTCATCCTTATTTCTTCAGCGTTTGTTTTTGATCTTATGGTTGAAGATAGTTACTTAAATAAGTAAATAATTTGATTTGTCGTATTATTTAATTGTGATTGTACTTTAAACGAGTATTGTTTATTTGGCGGACCATTTTAAATTGCAGAAAAAAACCGCTTCACTCGCTAAAAAACAGGGTTACAGTAGCGTGGTTACTTGGCGCGTTCAGCGCTGAACCATACAGTTGAATTATTATTTTGAGTTTTAAAGCTACTGCTAAACTTTTTATGTGTTTTGGTGAATAGTTTTAAATTGCCAAGATATTTTAACAAGTTTTTTACCCGACTGCGCGTGCGCAAAGCAAAGGAGGGTAATGTGTTTATCAGTCTATGTATGTATGTCTGTTCCTATGTGGCGTTCTACAGGCTAAACGCCTTGGCCAATTTTGATGATTCTTACGTCAATCGATTTGTCTTAACCTTGGGAGTGTCACTAAACACATGACAGCAATCAAAAGTATCATTTCAAAAACCAGTTGCCATTTTATCAGTCCGGGATCGACTCACGTTGGGTGTTGCACACTGTGTCGCACGCTACCTGCGTGCGACAAATGCAGGTAGTTTTTGTTGCTTGAATTTTTTTGTTTACTAAGTCTACTAATTGAGGTCTCAATGGCCGAGTGGTCTAAGCGATTGCTTCTCCCACTTGAGGCGGTGGATCAAGACACCCTCGCTTCGGATGTACTTTCCCTTCTTTCTGATGTAAATTCTTTCATGTGTTCTTTATATGTATTCTGTACTGTAATAAAAAAATATCATGCGTAACAAAGGCAAGAAAGACACTCAGATTGTAGTCCTCATCAAAATAAACCCGTGCACTAAGCACCAAAAGAAAGAAAGTCTACTAATTCGATTTTCATCCATAACATGTTGCATTTGTTTTTGCCTTGATTCAAGGGACTGAGTTCCGCGACGTGTACTTTCTTGAGAGGCTTTTTAGTTTTGCGAGAAATATTTGAGTGACGGGGGAGGATGGAACGTTTGACGTTTCCGATTTTGCGTCATCATGAGATATACAGGCTCTTTGTATTGCTGTGCTGTGGTTGACTTAAGTTCGCTTATTTTTGCCGAAGGTCAAGCACATGTAGCTTTAAGCCGAGTTAAGTCCCTAGAGGGACTAATTATCGGTAGTTTAGACCACCGCAAGTTACTCAATATACCTCACAAAACAAACTCTCTCAATGAAATGACAAGGTTGTGAAAAGTACCGTCTTATAATCATAATAAGTAAGTCAATGAAAATTAGCTAAAAAGTGTAAAATATAAAAAGTTATTAAATAAAAACGAAAAAACCCGACTGCGTAAGAACCAAAAAAGCTAAAAAAAAATGTATAAGCCCAGTAGTTTAGAATGTTATTAAGTACTACTGAATAACCACACCTTTGAAATAGTTTTATAACCGTACACAGATAAGACAAATCATTAATTCAAAAGCAGAATACAAGGATCAACAGTCGGGGCCCATTCAAATTTTACGGGGTTCCTTGAATCAGAAAGGAATGGGCCTCGACTGTTGATCCTTCTATTCTGCTTTTGAATTTATGATTTGTCTTATTTGTGTATATAAGGTTATAAAACTATTTCAACGGTGTGGTTATTCAGTAGTACTTAATAACATTCTAAACTACTGGGCTTATACATTTTTCTTTTTAGTTTTTTTGGTTTTTACGCAATCGGGTTTTTCTTTTTATTTATTAATTTATTTATTTTTTTTTTTTGAAAATGTGTGTGCGCATTTAGTTGTAGGAAAAACATGATTTCATATCAGAAGGGAAGGGGGGGGGCGTGGATTTTTTTATCTAAAGGACTTTCTTTAAATTTTCAGCACGGGCACTACTAGCCCCCGAGCAGGTACTGCTAGTCTCTAATGTAAAAAAAAAGGGGGGGGGGGTATTGCTTTCTCTCCTGTGTCTTCACACCTGAAAACTTAAGGAAAAAAGCTATTAGTATTCTTTCATGAATTTTACATTTATTGAGGTAGAGACATGACAAACGATATTGAAATATATATGCACGAAACAGATGTTTGAAGAGCGATAGTAATTTTCGGTCAGTAATTCTGGACCTGCGTTCATCGTAAGACAGTACACAGTTCCTGAGTACCAATTGGAATAAAAACTGATTTTCTTTAGATTCTAACAGACAACCAGTAATATTAAAAGTTTCATTGTTAAATGTGCTAAGTGCTTTAATTTTATGAAAATTAAAGCACTTAGCTATCTTTCCTCTCTCGTTGGTTTATAATGACTGTGAAAAGTAGAAAAAAAAATCGGTTCGTAAAATCAACTATCTGCCTTTCGACATTTATTGTTATATTGTTCAACCCCTTCCATTTATTAAAAAGAAATCGAAATTAAATAAGTTTTTTTTTCTCCTTTTAAAACACAATTTGGCTGTTATAAGGTGAAAACAAGAGGGCTAAAATGGGACTACAGAACTTAAGAGGATATTTTTCAAAACTATGTATATGCCTATAAAGTGGTTCTTTTTCCGAAAGCAATGGAACAGCTTAGCTGTCAGAAAAACAAACATGCTTGGAAGAGTATAAGAAATATATAATGACAACATTTTTAAAAAATCTGTTCCAAAATGTAATTACGCTTTGGAACTGGTAGTGGTGGACTTGTCAAAACGTTTTCCTAATTGTTTTATTACCACACTTTATACCAGTGGTGTAAGTGTGGTGTAAGTGTTATACCAGGAAATTCGTATTGTTATTCAAATTGTACACTTAGAAGGACAAAAAAAAATAAAGATTTCGCGAGGGGCTTAGATATCAATTGAACAGTTTTCTTATTTGTTGCATACAAAAATGTTTAATGTTTCTTTACCAAAAAAAAAAAAAAAAAAAACACAATTAATCTGTCTGTACTACTTATTTTTAATTATGTAGAAGTTTACAGAAAATGTGTTTATTTAAGTAAAGTATGATAATTTTTTTAATATTTTAATTATTACCTGGCCTAATAATTAAAACCTGACATTATAAACATGAGAATTTAATACAAAACATGCGTTTATTTAATGTAAGACAGACTTATATGTTCTACTTTGGCACATGTTTTCTCGATAAAGAAAAAAAAAATCCCTCTTCATATTCATTTTATTTGACGACCTGGCTTCGAAGTTTTCACATCTGCCTTGATTCTTCAATTTCATTATACTGCTTGCTCCAAACTCGCATTCTCTTGAAATGTATGATCTTACAAGTTCATTCTTTCCAGTTTTCATCAGCTGAAAGTGGACATGAAATTTAGATGGCAACTTCGGTCTTGTGTCGCTTCACAATTTCACCGGAGGCTTTGAATAATCTATGTAAACAGCTTTCTGTGTCTCACTCTGAGCTGTTTTTTCCTTCTTTTTTCCGTGAAATATTTAAGAAGGGGAAAGAAAATTCCATCGAGTTTCGTCGTACGTTTTCATTTCTTTTACCGGTATCCTACTTTAGTAGGAATAGTGATATTTTGACTAGTCTTTAGAATGCAGTTGATTGGATTTTGCTTTATCAATTATTTCGATATTTTTTTTTGTTTATCTTAGACGTACTAAATTATTAACATACTTACACACACATTATAATATATATATATATATATATATATATATATATATATATATAATATATATATAATATATATATATATATATATATATATATATATATATATATATATATATATATATATACACACTAGCCGTACACGACGCGCGTTGCTACGCCAACAAAAAAATACATCATTATACTAATTTTCATGACAATCGGTTGAACGGGGCAGAAGTTAGTACTCTGCAGTGCCACCTGGTGGCGAGTGGCTTCAATGAGCATATTATGCACCTTCTCCGTGGAAAAATACATATATATAGCAATTTTCAAAATAATCGGTCCAGGTATCAAGTGAAGCCGTGACTATACTCAAATTTTGTACTCACGCAGTTTGCAAGATCCATCAATCGCTAAAAATATCAAATAGAAAAAGTTTTAACCCCCCCCCCCCCCCCGTTGCATGAAAAGCCATAAAACAATAAAGAAAGAATTTTTTTGTTCAAACTCAAGAAAAATGGCAACAGCTAACTTCTTATCAATGAGATCTTTCACGCGCATTAATTTCTGCAGCCGATAATTTTATTCGTATTTATCCAATGGATTGTGACTTAAATTGGAATAAAAAAGAACAATCTATCGGATTTTTTTCGAACTGGTCTATAAACATTCCCAGTACCAAAAATAACAAACGGTGAAAGTTTTCAGCAAATCTGCCGGGTAGTTTTTGGTTTTTGAGTTCATGGATGACATACAAACATTCATTTATATATATATATATATATATATATATATATATATATATATATATATATATATAATATATATATCTATATATATATATATATATATATATATATATATATATATATATAGAAAAAACATAAATTATCAAGAAATTGGAATATTGAGAAATATTCAAAAATTGATACATAATAACGATATCAAATATGAGGAGAGAAAAGCAAATTTACACCTTGATGACATGTTTAGTCCTTTCTTCCGTTATTTCTTTGCGTTAATTTGGTATTTGGTGTTATCCCTCTTATATTTTATTTTTTTTATTTCAGTTTCTTGATAATTTATTTTTTCCCCAAATATTTTTATACTGTTTTTGCTTGTAGCAGCTTTGTGCTGGCACTACAAAACACATCTCGCTATTTTTACATAATTTGTGTTTTCAAAAACCACCTTTTGACAATAACTCAGTTTCGAAAAAAAAGTGTAGATACGACTTTTACAAAAACAACACAGCCATCGGCAGGTAAATTCTATAAATTGTCTATTGTATTTTCAATAAATTGAAAAACAAATCACACTGGAGTTGAGAACTATTATAATAATTACACAATTAGTAATTTCGTCTCATATGCATAATTTAAAGGCATTATTTATTTCAGATAATAAAATGAATTCTAGGAACAATGATAAACTATCAATGTTTGTTTTGGGTATTGCTTTTCATTTTTCTCCTTTGTTTTCGAAAATGACTTGTTCCAAAATAATCTGCCAAAATAATCGGCGTTTATAAATAAAGTAAAATTGTATACGAATTTTTAGAGATATATGAACTCTTTTTTGTTTACAAGTTGTTTATGAAAAGAAAAATCACTTATTTGAATCCACAGTTTAGTTTTTCCTTATGATTGTTTGCTAGTTAGAAAAATAAAAGTGTAATTAAGAGAATTTAAAAGTAACGATTATGACATGGTTTTAATTATGTTATGAATTGTGCACTTAAATATTTAGAACCCCTTCAAGAAATTAGTGTAGTTTTATAGGCTATTTTTATCACTTGCACTTTTATTTCATTAGTTGTAAAAGATTTTAACTAATGAAATAAGTGCTTATATTAGGATATAAATAAACAATTTTAAAAGGTTAAAAACAAAAAGTTTACGTTCCGCGTACAGAAAATTCAAATATTAAACAAAAGTATACATATTTTTATTGATAAACATGTACCACATCCCAAACATCGTATTACTTTCCTCTTGTATCTTCTTTGAAACTGAATTTTAAACACTACGGAAAAAATGCAGTTTGAAAAAACGAAAGTTGAATTTATCTTTATAGACGTTGAAAGATTAAAATTTAAATCGCAGAGAATAGATCACGGTTCTTGCTGTCTCTCTCCTTTAAGTGCATTAAATCTTAACCATCTGCACCTGCTGCCGAAACATAAAGAGCTGAATGTAAGATTTTTTTCAAGATCTGAAGTTTCTTTTTTATTTTGTTAAGCTTTTCATCAAGAAGGATGAAAATGACAACCATATAAGGACTATGTTCTTGTGTTTTTAATCCTATTTGTGGTAAAATCCTTACTACTCCTCTTTTGACAGTATTTTTACTTGAGTTATTTACACTTTAATCATTTTAGACTATTTTGTTTTCAGTTAATATTACGTTGATATTTTACGTACTTTTTTTTTTTTAAATCGAACAGATTTTTTTTTTTTTTTTTGTTTGCATTTTATCTGTTTGAGTTTTCTAGCTTGTTGAGACAAGCTAAAAATCTTAAAACACAGGGTGGTTATGAAATACACCTCCAGCTCAGTCAATTCCAGGCGAAGACTGCAGTTACGTGCTTATAAAAAAATTGTGGTGTTCAGAGCCCTCTGGCGAGTGATATAATGCCAGCAAATTTGCTAATTTCATGGCATGCATTGTAGATACCGCATGCGTATAAGATTAATATTTCTAAAACAAAATACCAAAATTGCTACCAGGGTTGATTTCGGCGCTGAAAATTGGTATTACTGTGAATGTTGAAATTTGACATGCACCTAAAAAATATTACTTTATATACAAAAGATCATTTTTAATTTAATGAGGTTCAATATGACCACCACCTTGACGTTTCAATGGTGCGAATTTTCGAATTAATTTGTCGCGTTCTTGTAACTTTATTCGAGTTTTCAAAGTTGCGATAACGAGAATATGATATCGATATGTTGTCGACCTTTAAAAAATCTCCATGGTCCTAAGTCTCAAGCACCACATAGTGGCTCCAATTTGGGGTGATGAGCCATCCTTAGTGAATGCGGTCTAAAAGGACATTCTCGCTGGCGAGCCGAAATATCTTCTGGATGTGTTTGGTTTTTTCTTTGCTTTCTTTTTTTTCAGAAAATGATATCCAACCAAGGTTATATTGAAACTTTTTGAAAGCAACAACCATTTGTAATTAAAAAAAAAAACAAAGCGTGGGCATTGTTTGTTATTTAATTCACCTTTGCTGCGTACAAATTCTTCTCTGGTGGAAACATTTGATGCTATTTTTACTACAGAAATCAAAATCATATGGTCTGTTACACTCATGAAATTCGGCAACATTTTACTCAATACTTTGCTTGCTAGAGGGCTCTGAAGCTATTTTATAACCAATTTGTAAATCGGATATTGGATCTTAAAATAATATCATGTTGTTATTTGAAATATTTTACTTTCTATTAATTTCAAATAGTATGTAAATTTGCATTTTTTATCTCTTTTCATACTTGTTTTAGACTATAGCATTACTGCCTAACGGTTGATTCAACTATTTATTATATTCTTTTTAAGATGGTGCAATAAAATAGATGAAACTGTTAAGACTTTAGTAATAACAACGATTTATTTCACTTAGAAAAAGTTATTCTGTAAGATTTTCCGATGAATTGCAAACACTTTGATTCAGTTATAATCAAAAAGCAATGTAATGTTTGTGAAAGCATTGACTTTCTCTTCACCAAAATGTGTGTCATTAAGCTTAGAATTTGATGAGGATTAAAACATAAAAATAATTCAAGTGAAATGTTTAACCTGAAGTACATAACAACAAAATCTATCTAAATTGTTTTCTCTCCATAGAATTGGGTCCCATTTTATTTAACTAACCCGTCTTCGTACAAATAACATACTTCATGATGGGGTGTTCGTGCAAAACTCGAAAATATAACGTAAATTGATGCGTATGAAAATCATTAAAATACAAACTAGTTTTAAGAGCCACAGGTCAGTTTATCACTGCTGAGCATATAAGTTTTTTAAAAAGCATGATTTCTGAAAGTTTAAATACTGCCATTCTTGAACCAATACTATTAGATGTATAATTTGAAAATTGTAATATTTTTTCTAATAATTATTTTCTTTTAAAAGTGAAAGATGCATTGGAAAATACGCACATATAAAAAATTAAGCGGAGATGCAAACAAAAAATACAAAAAAATATCACTCGTATAAAATAAAGTAAAATATTGAAAAATAAACCGTCTTAATATAAAGCAATATATATTTTGACTATGTCATTCTTCTATCTACTGTTAAAAACCCAATATTTTTTCGTTAGAAATAGACTGCCCGCTCATACAAGATGGGCGCAACTGATTTCATTAATTTTTCCTCCAAGGATTATATAATAAGCTAACAATGTAATTATAATCTTTCTAGCAAGATAATTGATAATTACAAGGACTCAAAATGTGTATTTATTAAAGGCGTCATAAAATTTCTATCTGAAGCGAAGCGAAATTTCGATAGCTAAAATTAGTCTTGAGGCCGACTTTTCTTATTTAGTAAGAGAGGGTTGTGAAACACGTGACAAACCTGTTTTTTTTTTTAAAGCCAAAATCACTTATGAAAAAAAATTAGTTTAGAAGGGTACAATCTATGTCATGTTCCGAAGTACTCGTAATAATGAAATATAATTTGAAAGAAAAAAACCCGGAATAGTTTTATATTTTCATTGCCAAATTCGTCTTTTAAAAACTATGTTTGATTACAATATCACTAATTATTCTGAATAATTGAAGTGGATATGTTCATGTTTAATAATCAATGATCTTAAAAGTTTAGCATCATAAAGATAAACGTAGATTACAATTTTGTGATTGAAATTTATTTATTTTGTCTTGCTATAGCTTATTTTGTATGATACCAAGCAAATTATTCATTTCATCGAGCATCTGATACGCCTTTAAGCCTGACTGTTCCCTTTTGTTCTAATAACTGATAAGCGAAATGATTAATATTTACAGACAGCACGCTTTGTTTAGTTAGCACTAATAATGTCAGCATCAATTTTCATGCTATCTAAAATTGCTATTACACACTGACTGCGTTTAGTCTTTCGAACTTAAAAGCCATTTTGCTAATCGAGTTAGATACAGCATTAATTGTATTGAATGTAATTCTGGTATTGAATAAATCTTCCATTTGTGACCAACTTTGCAAATTTCCTTCCCTATTAAGTTATATCTGTTGAAGTAATCTGCTTCTATCTTGATGCAGCTCTAATTAGATGAAATAGGCTAAGTTGGCCTTTTCCATTTCATGGCTTCCAATTGACTGGTCTTGATTTGAATCTTGTAATGCATAAATGCTTTATTGATAACATTAAAATATGAATATGTAGTTACTTTAAAGTTGCTGTTCATAATGTAGTTACACTTTTTATTCAGATTTTTTTTTGTCACATTTTTTTTTTAGAAGCTTACATAGCCCTTACCTTTCTTACCACAATTCGCGCAATGTAAAAAACACGTGTTTGCAAATCTGAAACCACGCACTCTGTTATAGATAACTTCATTTTACAGAAGGTGAAGATCAGGTGGGTGATATGTTGAGTGCGGAATGAATATTGTTTACATTCAAAATAATAAAAAAATGTCGTCGCATTTTAAGCATGCGTCTGTTAGTGTAGATATAATCAAATGAGGTTCAGGAAATCTTAGATGAACCTTTAGATACAGGTTTAAGATCATACTGTCCACTTACAGTAAAAATGTGAAAGCATTCCGTTGTAAAGTTTTCTTTTTATTTAATTGCTTGCATTGTTTTTAAGCTTTTCACCAACTGTATGCATTACAAAATCATTGAACCGTTAATGTCAACGTATCGCTCAAAACAACGTACAGTAAAACTTGTAAAGTTGACCACCCTTGTAAGTTGACCACCTGTCTATGTTGACCACTTTTGTCGGGAACGGAATTTGTCCTATCTCATATAATGAAGGAAAACCTCTGTAACTTGACTACCTCTCTATCTTGACCACCTGTCTATGTTGGCCACTAATGTAATGTAAATTTGGTTTGGAGTATTGTAAAAAACTCTTTGTAAGTTGACAACTTGGTTTATTTTTTTAAACTTTCTTCAGAAATTTTTTTTTTATTATTATTAATTTACTTATTTATTTATTATTATTATTTGATAGCTTTTTGTATTCTGTTCAATAAAAATAGGTGTCAGTAGAAAAGTTAAAAATATTTTCTTCAGTGCAATATGTGGGCAACACAGGAATTGTGCAAAAAGAGCTGGCCCGGATCTATATATCTTGGGCCCCCCTTCCCTGCAACAAAATTCCCCCCCCCCCAACCTAGTAGCCAGCAGTGTCTATTTGTAAAGTGCATAAGTCTTAGTGCTGGTTTTTTTTTCTATTTTTTCTTCAATTTTTAGGGCCGTTAGCCCCTTTAAGGACGCGGGCCACTCGCACTGCGGGTACAATAGATCTGGGCCTGCTGATGAGTAAAGTTACATGTTTCTGGTGCGAAGGATTAAGAGATAGGACATTTTAATTTTGCCTTTATGAACTGGGAGAGTCGAGCTTGTTACTCATTGTGCTATACATAAAAGGCTTCAAAAAGAAAGTTAGTTGAACTTGTGATTAATAAAAAGTATGAAATATTAAAATTAATTGAAAATGGAGAAAGCCAGAGAAAATTAGTTGGCATATGTGGAATTTCTAAACCTACAGTGTCTAATACAGTTAAAAACAAGGGAAAAAAATAAAATTATTTGAATAGTATTTTTAATTATTGTTTCACTTTCAATAATATTAAACACTGAAAGTGAGTTGAACAGAAAGAGTAAGGGTGAATTCCTCAAAAAATGAATACATGGTGCAAGAAATGACAAAAAAAAAACGCCTTTTATAAGTTGACCACCTGTCTAAGTTGACCGCCAAAGTGCTGCACCGCGAGTGGTCAACTTACACAGGTTTCACTGTGACGTAGCTAGCGAGTCCACAGCAGCATCATGTGTCTAGTAAATAGAAACGAGTAAATATAACAGGTGTTTGACTTTTGAAAGCACAACTGTAAGTTCTGGGTAATTGCGAGACCATTTCTGTGTATTATGTGTGTAAGTATATATGTACATGAAATACATCGCCAGCTCAGTCATTCCAGCCGAGGACTGCAGTTTCGTGCTTATTAGCACTCATCAGCACAGCTTAGGAAATGACTGAGCTGGAGGTCAAAAACCTCTTAAGGAAGTCAAGAGTGCCAAACAAACTGGTAAGCTAATATAAAATTAGCATTGACCAGACGAGTGACCGAAGCAATGGTTCGGTTCAACTTGAAGATTGAAGGCAAGATTTAAGACTTGAGATTGAAGATTGACTTCAATCTTCGAGTTGAACAGAACCATTGCTTCGGTCACTCGTCTGGTCAATGCTAATTCTATATTAGCTACCAGTTTGTTTGGCAACTCTTGGCTTCCTTAAGAGGTTTTCCACCTCCAGCTCAGTCATTTCCTAAGCTGTGCTGATGAGTGCTAATAAGCACGAAACTACAGTCCTCGGCTGAAATGACTAAGATGGCGGTGTATTTCATGTATTTCTTCCTTAACCCTGACTATAAGGCGGTAACTTACTGAAAATTAAGTGTAGATGGTTTGAACTATTTCGATTTTTTTTTGGAAATAACGTACTAGTCAAATATTTACAATTTGCAAGCAATCATGTTTTTTTCGAAAAGTTATTCGAAATAGTCTTTAATCAATTATTCAAATTATTTCATTCCGAAAGTAGCACAACAAACAAAACGAACAACTAAGGCAAAACATGCGTGCAATCCATAGGTAGCGGTAGATAAAGAATATAATTGAAACAAATGTATATAAATAAAGCACAAATAACACAAAACTAATATCTGTCGCATTGAGATGCACGCATCGCTTACACTCGCTTCAGAAACTGCAGTAACTTTCACGCAAAACGCTCATAAACGCTGTAGCTCGTAATATCGAAAAACTCGTAAAACTAAAGCAATATACTGAATACTAACGCATCAAACTCATAAAGTATTGATTGCGTTTCACTGCCCCGTTTACAAGGAGGGTTTTCAATATTTTCAAACTCCTGGTTTAATTATTAAACGGAGTTACGATTTTTCGGTGCTAAATTTTTTTTCAACCCTTACGTTTCATTCTAACACACCTTAAATGGTGAAAAATATCGTTTTTTTTTTTCTTTTTAATTGGAACGTACCGCTTTATAAACGAACTCGAAAGTTTCCATTCATACAAGTCGTTTACACGAGTAAAAGGAATATTACAAAGCATTTTTTTTACTACACTAAAATGTAATTAAACTAATGCTGTGTTAAAAGAAAAAGATATGTAAGAAATTCGTTTTTTGTATACATCAATAAAATATATATTAATGCATATTTTATAAACAAAGGACAACAAAACGACAAGAAAAAAAAAACCACGTTGAATTAATATTCAACACCGCATATCTTATTTCTCTAAAAGTAACGATATACTGATATTTTTCTTGTGTCAGTAACTAGCTTCTAACTAGAAGTGGTGAAGCAAGATTAAAATTCAAAGGAATAAACATGTACTATATTTTGCGCATCAAAAACAGTGAAACAAAAAATAAATTAATCATAAGTCATCAGAATCACCGGAAATACTTAATACACCAATTTAGTCAATTTTTATGAGCTGATTTAGAATCTTCTCAAATTACTATTGTATATTAAGAAAACCTTTTAAAATTACAGCTACAATTAATTGAATTTTATTGATTTAAGTTATACATTTCATGTGCAGGTGTGTATTATCAGAATCAAAAATAAGCTTTTCTAGTTTCAAACATCAAAGAATAAATTTAAATTTTTTAAAAAAGTTAAGTACTATTTTTTTTAACAATCATATAATTAAATCCACTTTAACCACCAAATGGGAGAAAAGGCAATGTACCGGGCTGATTAAAGATGGTAAATGAAAAAAATATTTTTAAAGTATTACTGTGCTAAAATCGCGGTATTAACTGAAGAAAGACAATTTTTATTTTTTTTTTTTTCAGAAGGTAATCTTACCAATCTTACCTTGCACATAGTATTTAAAATAATTTTTCACATCGCTTACAGTTTTTTTTTATAAACCCATAAAAATAAGCTGATGCAAATTAGAATACAAGGGGAAAAGCCGCAAAAGCTGAAAAGTGTTGATAGAAAGCCAGTGTTTCTGGGTAATATAGGAAAAATTACATGTACTGTGTATGATTCAAAACATTTTACGGAAATTTAGAAGATTACGCCAAAATGTGCCAAAAGTTCGTTGAAAGATCGCAGTACATTACTACAGCTTAAGAACAAAGGCAAGAAATTTCAAAACAATTGAAGGGGATAAGAAAAACAGTTTTATACTGCCTATTTATTAAATGCTTTAGTACCGGTTTTAGTTTTATAACATTTAAAAAAGTTTTTTTTCATGGTAAATCATGTCAAGGTGTATGATTTATTAGCTGAATTCTTATCTGACAAGGTTTACTCCAGATGTTAATTAAGTTAAACATCTCAGTTTAATGAAATTTGGTACACTATTGTACTATTTTGCTTGCACTGTTTTTCTAATTTTCCATTTGCAAACTTACTATAAATTATTCATATTGTTCAGGGCGATTATCTAGTAAAGAGAAACAGTAATTCTGATTAATATGATAAGCTTCTTTAAAATTGCATTTAGAGATGCATATTAATTCTTCTGTTTCACCTCTTCCTTCTATGTTCTCCTGAGCCTTAGTGAAATATGTTAAAGCTTCATTATTATATAGATAATGCCGAAACAAATACAGCTATTTTGTACAAAACTTGTGGTTGCTTAGAATGTTCAATTGGATGGCATTAATTCTTTGTTATATCAGTGCGAACCAGGATTTCTCTAAAAGGGATTAAGATATAATGAACAGCTGAATCTCTCTCAGTGACAGGGATATTAAGATTGGAAAACAAGCTTAACTCCATGTATAATTCACGCCATTGTTTATTAATCTAGCTGCTAGCTTGAAGCGAAATCAGCAAATCACTATTATGTACGTTGAATTAGGATATTCTCATTTCATTTATTACAAATGAGAGCTCTTATTTTGAAAGTCAGGTTCTACTGTTCATTAACAGAATAAATGAAGAATTAAATGGGACAGCTTAAATTACTTAGAATTAAT
Source organism: Uloborus diversus (assembly GCF_026930045.1). Classification (NCBI taxonomy): domain Eukaryota; kingdom Metazoa; phylum Arthropoda; class Arachnida; order Araneae; family Uloboridae; genus Uloborus; species Uloborus diversus. Next base: position 167,456,257 of record NC_072733.1, read on the forward strand.
AATGCAAAATAAGATACAAGCTGTTAATAGACATTTGAATTGCTTCGAAATTTGAATATTTATTATTTATAAACTTGAGGCACATCTTCCAAAATTTTAGTTAACTTCGTTAGGTGAAATGACTTATATAAAGACGTCAAATACTTTCTTTAAACTCAGGTTTTCGAAATCAGTCCGCACATTTGTTTTAATTCTTGTTAGGTGTGTAAAGGTAGGAATTAAAAATGGAGAAGTGTTCTCCTAAGGGAATAACATTTCGAATAATATCATACAAATCGCTTTGTTTAAAGATTTTTTTAACTTTTGTAAAGTTTAGGCAGTGAAATATCCAGTGGTGTTGCTACGAAAGGGGGGGGGGGTAGGGACGGTCCGTCCCGGGGGTGTCACCCAGCTGGTGGGTTACATCAAAAATGGAATTGTAATCGTTTGAAAAATATAAAGCTAAAATGCATTTTCAAGAGCACAAATTTTAAAATTTTTGCTCAAGGCATCTCGTACATGTTTATTTTTGTAAAAGAGCAATAAAAGTTTAAAACTTTTAATTTGTCGTGCTCTCTAAACCTACACCAATTGATCCAATTTTCAGTTTTTTAATTCATTTGATTAGTCGAACAAGTGCATTCGGGTGGAGCCTAATATTTTTAACTTTAATTTTTCATATCATTTTGGAACTCCCTAATATATATATATACAATAAAATAATATTTTTTCCTTAAGCTTATAGCATTACTTCTTAAAATATTTATTCACACCTTGAATTTCAAGCATTTTTTTTAAGTCTTTTAAAAGTACAAGTGAAAAAACAAATATTTTCTGGCGTAGATTTTTAATTAACTTCCTTCTAACAACAAATTTAAACCTAATGCCAAACTGGGCGTCAAGTGAGGCTTAAAGCTTTAAAAATATGATTTAATTAGAAGGCAATTTTTTAACATGTCTTCGTGATACTTTTATTTCCTATTACTATAGGACTTCGCAAGCTCTTCAAAACCGAGAAAAAATAGTTTTATCTGTGTAGTTAAATTAATCTTTAGTCCTATAGCATACATTTCAGCGGTTTTTAAAACTCTTTCAAGCATACGTTGAATGGATAAGAAAAAATACCACAACAAGAAATAACACTGTTACTCTTAGTGATAAACAGCGGCCTGTAAAGCGGTGTTTTAATATTCCATCGTCGGTTGCTGGTAATAAATTCGTGTTTTAAGTGCTCATTTCTTGCCTCTGAAAGCTTTGTGAAATGAGACGATGTTCCATAATGGCAGCAAAAATCACATCGCAAATCAGCTTGTTGTTAAAGACCAGACAAAGATAAAATATTAAGCCTGGAGGTTACATCTTTACTGCTTGCGTTCCAAGGCGTGGATGTCAACAACGATATGGCGAAATGTTATTTTCATATGCTCTTACTTTTGTTCTAGTAGACATAAATAAAAATAGTGACAGCTAAGGGCCATTAATTTTTGGACTGCTTGTAGGCTCCTAAAGCTGCCCTAATATTGATAGAATATGTTTTTCAACCTTTATTTAGGAGGTGTATCATTGCTAAGAATGAGAAGGTTTTTTTTATTTATGTCCATGTACATTGTAAGAATCAATTATTCTAAGTAAGAGATAACAGTAGGAGTAATTGTTAAATCATTTATTGCGGATTTTTTAGCAATGGAACCTATATTGTATTAAACAATTCGTTATCGTTGAATTAAAGTAATACAGTATGACTACATCGTAATTAGAATACTTCAACAATTACAACTGAGATAAAGTTTAGTCTTGAGTTTAAAAGCTATACTACGAAAGAGAAGGAAAATAATTGTTAAACAACTTATATCGTCGCATCAGAGCAACAGTCAGACATCCAAATTGAAAACAACAGTATGCAATCCTACTGTTGCTCTGAGGCGACGATATGTGCAGTGCGAGTAAAAATTTCCTTTAATTACGTTCAGATCAAAACGGCTAAACAGTGACTAACTGACACAAAAAAAACATATTTTTCTCAGATGGTTTTATAACGTGTTATACACTGCATTAAGTTTAAATTTTGTATGGAAACTTTGAAAAATTCTTTATTCATTTACTATTTCTTTTAGAAATTTTGAGATAAACCATTGTGATTTTAGCAGAACATACAGAATTACTTTCTACACTTAAAAAGTGGAAAGGCTGAAATAATTGCTTTTATTGCACTGTTTGAGTCACTAGTAATCAAAGAAAATGAGCGTTATATAAGTTATGCATTCTTTCGCAGGTTTAAGACTACCAAAAATTTCAGTGTGGCAGTTTGGAAAAAAAAAAAAAAAACAAACTTATAATACTGTTAAGCATACGCATGAGTGGTGAAGCTATTAGAACTATATTTGATCCAACCGGTTAACTTTTGGCTCTATTAGAAGGCATCAGGTTATACCCCAGGTTAAGCGGCGATGGGTATTAAAAAACAACAATTCCAATAAATATACTTCGCGTTAATAATATACGTATATTTAAAAAAAAAGAAAATGAGTCCCCATTAATTCATTTTTTGAGAGAATGAAAATGCTGGCAACTAGACTCATGAGCATTTCACCAGGAATTAAACCTTACTTTTATAAGCACTAATGAACTACATTTTCTGTATATACGGTAAAAATTAAGAAAGCATGGCCAGTTGTATAGTTTTTTTTCTATAATTAAAACTAGCACAAAAAAGTTTATATTTTTGTTTTAATACATTTAAAACTGTAATTAAAATTTTCTTACAGTCGAAAAACTCGCAAAAATTATTTAAAAAAATATTTATAGATGCTTAATACTAGTATTGTCTAATGTTATATACTCGAATATTCCATATTCGAAAATTCTTAATTTTGGCTAAACAAGGTGCAAACAAATTCTAAATACCTTTTAATAGGAAAATAACGAATTATTGTTTGGAACCATGTAAGAAAAATGCAGTTTTCCTCCATCGGTTTCGATGTCCAGAACGCAAAACGTATGTAATAGGAAACGAAAACTAAAAGTAAAATATCTTCAAATTATGGTTTCCTTTAATTTTTCTGCAATGTTCAAAAAGATAGACAAAAATAACGGTGCCGATGTATTACTGTGATAAATACCGTACAAAGAGGCAAACTGAACTTTGAAGAAATTCCCTCACTCATTACATTTTTTTAATAAAAATAAAACTGCTTCAAAGTTATTTCTTTTCTTCAATCTTTTCTGATGGAAAAAGGGAACTTGAATGGGGGAAATGACAAAGATAGACACGAACTTGCCGGGCTAAGATTTAAAATTTCGAATGCAATGAAGCAGGTATCTTATCAGACGCGTCCAGGCTTTTACACATCATTGCACGGCTTCAATCAGAAGCAGAATGTAGCAGAACTCCAACTGCGGTATCATCACTCTCGGTCTTAATGAAAGTTGAGTGTTGTGATGAATGAAAGTGATGAACTGAAATAGGATAGAAAGATGATTTCGGTTTTTTGATTCTGTGAAAGATCATTTTTTCATTTATTGAATGGGGATAAATAAAGACTGATCGAGCAAAAGTTTTCTATATTTGTTGGCTGCTACCATAGGTTAAATTTCAATAATGAGATAATACTGAGGTGGTATGCATTGTTGGCGGAAGTCAAGGCATACACAGAAAGTACGGTAGAGTAATTTCTAGATCATTTCTACATTTTTAATTTATAAATTTGTTGGAAAAAATGAAAAAACCAACTAATTACATAAGTTTACATTCATTAGTATATTAATATAACAATTGAACAAATAAAACACGAATTGCGTTTTTTTTAAGCTGAAGTAAAAACGTATTGCTTTTGTTTTGCAGTAAACACAGCAGTTTTGCCATTTTAATAATTTTATGGGGGTAAAAAACCTAAGCAGGATAAATAACTTAAACAACTTTTTTTAACATGCTGAAGAAACAGCTTTTTTCCTATCAAAATATGTTTTATTTCGATGATGTACTTTTAGGTTAGCAAGAGAAAATAAGCATTGAATACTGTATGTCATTCAGTAGAAAAGCTCGTTTTTACAATGAGTGACCACTGGTGATTGCCATTGAAACAGGTTTATAGGGATTTTACTATTGTTACTAGTCAGAAATAGTTTTTTTTTTATTCTTCTTTTAAAAAGTTAGTTTGCAAATTAAATATGATAGAAAAAGACAATATTTTGTACTGGAAACTGACTGATCAGGAAAAGTTTCTTTTTCGATCGTATCTAATTGGCACATTTAACTTTTTGAAAGAAGGATAAAAAACTATTTCTAACTAATAATCAGTTGATAGTAATTTTACTAACTGTTTTACCATCCGTTATTCAATGTAGAACAAACTTTTCTCGTGAATGAGACAGCATATAAAGCTCAGTGTTTCATTATTGCCTAAAAGAACACCATCTAAAAAACCCGTTTAAAAAGAAAATTTGTTGTTCTTTTTTGTGGCTGAAAATTTGCGTAAATTTTCAAATGCATCTCTGTACCTCTCTAAAATTTCATTTAAATCAGGGAGGGTCGGATGGCGACCACTGGGTCACTTGACATAAAAAAGGCTCATTAGCTAAATAAGTACTACCCTGGAGATCAGTAAATGTCAATTAGTATTCAAAATGTTAATTACAGATACGTTATCATTACATTATAGCAAAACTTATTTTTGATAAACCTCAACACACTACAATATGCGCCGAAAATTTTGAAAATGACTTTATGAAAACCTTGATCTTTAGAGCTATTAATTTTTTGCCTCTAGTCAATAATGTGTTTAATAACATAGTTAACACACTGCTTGTTAGGGGGAACTACAAACTGCGACAGTGTTTTACCATTTCACTTTACTACACATTCTCTTGTGCCCCCCCCCCCCTTGAGTTTTTTTTAATTCTTTTATTTGGGCTTACAGTTTTTGAAAAATGAAAAAAACTGTCTCTACTTAAAACATAAAATTTAAAGAAAAAATTACTTCTTTGTGCAAAAATGACATAAAGTTAATTAATCGAGTATATTTATAAGTGTATCATTTATGTTAGGAGTCCCAAAATAGTTTTAACTATTGACTAACATTTGAAATGATGTTACGGATAAAATATCAGGTCATTAAAAGACAGACTTTAAGTAGCCAAGAACTCTGATTAGTTTGGTAAAGTTTGGTCCCTTGTATTGCTAAATAATAATGTATGAAAGGTAAGCGAGAGCGATATGAATTCAATTGAAGATACCATCCATAGCGGACAACTAAGATTCAGAAAAATTTTCTTTGAATTTCACCTTACAACGTTGCTTTAAGTGTAGTCAAATGTAATTCACTTGATTAGCAATGTAAATGTAAGTCATTGCTGAAGATGTCACTTTGAAAACTTCTTAAAATTTGAGATGGTGTCTTAAGTGTTTTGTTAGGTGCCCGGCTTGGTTTTCTGCCTACATTCACACTTCAGGAGTTACTATAAATACCTTATAAGCAGCAACGTAAATTTACATGAATTTCTTTTACCCGAAGTTGAATTTGCCGTATTCGGTGCATCAAATATACTGTCGTAATTTAGAAATTTGTGTTTATTAATTGAACAATGTTTTATTAAATAAAAAAGCATGAGTTGGTTGCATATACTTTCCCAGTTCATATTTAAATAAAGACATAACTGCGTTTACTTCAATAGAAGTTAATTTTTCTATATGTCTTAGTCAGTGTGGGTTAGATCAGCTATTTTAAAAAGTGTCAAGTGCGACAATATTGATATCAGTCTTATAAATTTAGTACAACGTTTTATAGCGTAAAAATTATTTTGAGTAAGACAAAGCAATCAGGTCAGTCTAAAACATTTTTGCTATTTTAAATCGCTGGTAAATTTTTAAAAAATCTCCCTTTTTAACTATATTGAAAACGATTTGAAAAATAGTTACTAAAACAGAAAAATGACTAACAGTCCGTAATCCTGATAGTTTAATTGACACGTAGAAAATTTTTCAACTTGTTTTCCTGTTTTCTTTTTCTGTGAAATTAAGTAGAACCTGCGGAAACTTTCAATAATGGTCAAATACTGGCGATTCACCCTATAAAGTTTTTTAACCCTTGTTTACTCTTACTTTAATACCGTTGATATTTGTATCTAATATTTTTATTGATAAAGATAATGATATACATTTTTAAAAAGACAATAGACTGACCTATTACTTTTTATAAACTAATAAATGAATGTTTATAATTTCTATAAAGAAAATTTGGTACCCAAAATTAGGTTTTCATTCTTGAGAAAAATCAGATAACTAAGGTAAACACAGCACTAGTGGCCACTTCAAGGTTACTTATATACTTTCAAAGAAAGAAATAAACAATAATAATATGATTAATATATCGGTACTTAATGTAACTATTATATTGAATTAATTTTATTCATCAGTTATTTGAATTTGAAATAAAGCAATGTAAATTCTTCGGATAGGAGAATGTCAGATGGACACTATTGAAAGTTTCAGGTTTTGGACTGGTCACTGCTGGGTCAAATTTGAGATTTGGGAAAAAATTGATAAAAATTGAACGCATTGAAATTCTGCCATTTTAAGAAAATAGAACGATGAAGGAAGAATTGATCTATTAGACACTCATTGAAATTGAAGAGATGTAACTATTATTGTAGACCCATACTTTAAAAATATACTTCAGTGTGGCTACTACTAGTGTGGTTTCAACATTGAAGTGGCCACTATTGAAGCACTTTCAACTACTGTTGTGTTTACCTAAGTTGATTCTATAGTTAAACAAAATGGAAAAAATAGATATTTATTTTAATCTTTCTTTTGAAGTTTTAGTGTTATATTTATTAATAGTGGGTACCCGAACGGCTTCGCCCGTAGTAGAAAATTAAAAGATCATTTGGTTCGCCCGTATAATTACAAATAATGGATGATGAATTTCTCGCCAATTTGCTATGTTCATTTGTTCGCCCATGTTATGGTAACTTACTCGTACACATTATGATAATTTTACTCGATAAAATGTTCTTAAAATTGGAATAGAAAAAGAAAAAAAATGAATTTTCGAAAAATCGCTTGAAGGTGCTCATCCCGATGCTACGAACTAATTTTGTGCAAATTTAAAGAAAATTGGCCGATATGTCTAGTCGCTATGCGCGTAACAGACATACAGAAATCCAAACATCCAGAGACACAAACTTTCAGTTTTATTATCAGTAAAAAAGAGCAATATTTTTACAAAGAGAGATTATTGCTCTCCTTAATTAAATCCTAGTTTCTATTTATTATGCAAGTGCTACATTTGCTACAAAAGAATGGCAGAAAAAAAAATTAACATGAGCAAGGTCGGTTCATTCACACTTCCAAAATTTAAGTTTTTACGCGAATTAACAGGAATACAAAAGGGCGAAATGCTAGCTTTACGGCACAATATTAAACTACCTTTTCATTAATAAAAACTTCCAGCGCAACAATATAAAGTAGTTTCTTTTCTTATGAGACAAGACAAATATGTCATCTGCAGTTTTTATATAAGTGTTGATCGTTTTACGTGAAAAGCGTTGACACACAAAAAAGGAACTTAATTGATGGGTGAGACACTATTTTCGCTACATTAGTCTTTTAAAGCATTTCATTTGGTTCAATGCCAAGAAGCGCTAAAATATTTTGTGTGACAGATTCCAATGGCTTTTTTTTTCTCTCTCTTTCAGGTTTTACCTCATTTCAAAGTCGAATCCATTCATCTTTCGTGCGTTTGTTGAGAAAACTAATTTCGCGTACTTCAGTAAGTTATATATATTATGTAATGTCATAGATAGTTTTGGAATTAGTTTACTTGAATAATTCTTAAGTTTATATATATATATATATATATATATATATATATATATATATATATATATATATATATATATATATATATATATATATATATATATATATATATATATATAGGGAGTGTTTTAGTTACGTCTAAAACTTTGCGTAATGTTAGTATTGATCAGCTTTTTAAGGGCTTTAAAATGCTGCAAAAATCAATTAAATGTGACCTTTTACTACGAGATACTCGAAAATCAATGATTTTCTGTAAAATTAAAGTAAAATCTTGGGATACTTTTTTTTTTTGATGATCGGAAACACTGTTCTGCACCCCTGACAGTGTTTACACAAGATTTCATGATGATTGGTTGAGTAGTTAAGATGTGAAAGAGTTACATCAAACAAACAAATTTACAAAAAAACAAAGTCACTTTAGAATTTATAATATTAGTAAGAACTCCTGATCTTGTTGTTTGGTTTCTACTTATATTCGAAGTCAAAGTCAGTCTAATATACTATATAGCTGGTACGAGCCAATTTTACCTGTCCATAAACATGCATGTCTCAGCAAGAACTGAGTTTTTATTTTTTTGGTTTCATTTGCATCAAAGAGAATAAAAATTCCTTTATCAATATTGAAATTTGTGAAGATGTTTTTTTTTTTTTTTGCTTGTTTGTTTCAGTGGAAAACTAACAGACAATTTAGGAATCATGGACCTCCGTGATAACTACCTTTTCTTTTCTGATTGAAGCTCACTTTGCATTTGAGCATAAGCATCAAAAATCCTTAAGTTGTTTGGAAACTAAGAAATGCTATTTGTAACAGGTGGTCCATACAAACAAGCATTTAAAGAACACATTTTGTTTCAGCAAATAAAAACTCAAATAATAAATGAATATGTCCTTCTAAGTTAAATATGACTAAAATTACTTTATTAATGTAATAATTTTTTTTACTTTCAATTAATTTAAAACTTCTTGGTTGCATATAAATTACTCAAATAGATATTTTCAATGCTTAATTGTTTTTTTAAATTGCCAGTCTCCACTTGTTTTTGAAGTATGTGATAAGACTGATTTCATAAAAACAGTCTGATGAAATAATCAATTTTATCTGAGAACATTAGTATTTTATATTTCAAATAATATATTATAACTTATTATAATACTTTATTAGTAAATTTTGCAAAGATGAATTCGGAAAGAGTTAATGTAAGTAAGGGACTTTTCATCGAACAGTTAACTAACTAGAATTTAATCCAGCTAACATATATATAGTTTACTTGAATGCCAAGTTTTTCTAAACAATTTTCATCAAAACACTCTGAACTGTCATTTGTTCTTATCCGCAAGCTTCTTCGAAAACCTTCTGCAAAATTACGAAATATTTGCACGCATTATCATCTATAATTGACATAACTAGTTATGTGTAAATAAATATTGCATATTTTCTTACATTCATTTTGCGCATCCAAGTTAATTTTATCACAGAAAACTTCCCAGAACTTGTTAATTAAGAATAATTGGGGGAATTTCAAGCTTAGTTTGTTAAAGTATTTCTTTACGGAATGTATAATCAAGGTATTTCCAGAGTTTTTAAGATTAGTTTAGAACAAGACAGGTTTTCCAGCAATTGAGTTAAATAACTTTCGTACTCTCCATGTTACTGAATGTGACAGGAAGGTTAAAATACACGTATTAATTATTAGGTGGCTTTTGCTTATATTTGCTTTTTAGGAGGTTAAGTTAAAATGGCAACTAAATGCAGTAGAAATGTATAATAGTTATAGTATGTAATAGTAAATAGTTATTAGTTTATCTTCGAATAAAAATATATAAAATAAAATAATTAGTTGGTAGTGTGGTCTTCCGTGTCTTTTGTTACCTCGAATTTACTTAACGCTCCGTTTAAAAATACTAAGTTTGATAAAGATCATCCTGTACTTTATTTAAAGTTACGTAAATGTATAAAAATGATGCAAAATGTTTTTTCTTTTTCTTTGCTTATCATAATTTGTAAAAATTTAGTTTACATCTTTAAAATATTTACACTGATTAAACTACAAGATAGGAAGTTATAGTGTCCTATCCGTTGAACGAATTCAAGCGAAATTTCCCACATAGTTATAGAAAAGTATGCGCTGATAATTGTTATGGTTTTAGCGGACACATTGCTCTCCCTTCCCGTTAGTGAAAGAATTTTAAAATTTTGGATAAAAAGCCCCATTTTTTCTTTGTGCAATTTGAGCAGCGTATTAAATAACACAAATCGTTCAAACGATTGGCATGTGGTGAAAAGTAAAGGAATAAAGCATTTGCAAAGAAGAACCTTAAAAAAACTATGACAACACAAGATACGATTATTTTAAATTACTTCACAGGGTTGTGCACTAGCAGATTCATTCCAGAGCTCCGCATACAAAGCATTATTTATATTAATATTAATTATACTAAATTATTAATAAGCAGTACGCTACTCTTCTTCATTTAGGTGTTCGACTCTGTCATTAAGTAACTTTCATCACACGCCAATCAATTCAACAACGTTATCTGTGCACTTCTAATGCGCTAGAAAAAGAGGGTATTGCATTTCGAAATTTTTACTGTGTAACTGTAACCGGTTTAAATCGTCCCAGTCACCAGCACTTACCTTTAACTATGTATTAAATTTTGCTCCCTTGGTTCAGCGGATAAACAAAACGCGATTTTTTCACACAGGGATATTTCTTTTGGATCATCTTGCACGCTTGCAAGAAGAAAATAAACTTTCAAAATACCAATGCAAAAAATAATTCAACAAACGTTACATCTAAGATGGAATTTCTAAGTTAGATTGTCAAATTATAAAGGACAACACGAAAGAGGATGATTTTAAATAACTTTGCATAACTCCCAGGGTTAGACAATGGTTGAAGTATCAATCACAGAACCCCGCGTACAAAGCATTATTTAGATAAAAATCTTAATCAGCGACACAGGACCCTTTTTCAGTTAGGTTTTCAACTATGCCAACGAGTAATTATCATCCAAAAATTAAATCATGCTCTGAATTTATGTAAAATGCATCTACAAATGAGGCAGTGACAAGCAAAGTGACGTAAGTGACAAAGTTAGAAATTTGGAGATAACCAGTACAAATGGTAGGTGGATCTCTCCTCTGTCTGGGGGCAAGAGATGGTATTAGTAGCCCTAGCAGGTGTTTTTTCAGTATCATGTCCAAACGATCAAGACGACTATACAGTTGTTTTGAAAGACGCGGAACTCTCAGAATATCTTCTATATGTTGGGTCATTCCATAGAAATGTCAACCTCAGCCTCAGAAATTTTTTTTCAACAAAGCCCTTATTGTGACTTATCATTTCATTCAGCATACTTTCTAGAACATTAATCCAGTAACAGTTTGCAAAAATTTCATTCGGTATTTTTCTTCTAGCTCTAAACGTGCGAGGTTGTAGAAAAGGCTTAAAATACGCTAAAAACATGCGTCTAAGTTTTCTTGTATAACGTAAAATTTTTTGCAAATTTTTAAAAGAACTATTTTTATTCTAAAAGATTAGATGTTGGCCCAATAAAATTGACTGTTCTTTTTGCACACATTATAAGATAAGTATTTTAATTAGTTTGGTTATTTCACTGAAAATATTTACGTTACGTTAGTCACGAAAGTGAACTATTTTCTGCAAAAAAACTAAACCAGATGATTGAACCAAACATCACTTTTTATTTTCTTACATCTATGTCATATCTACTTAAAAAGTGCAAAATATTTATTTTTGTATCAGTAGATATAAAATAATTAGTGTGACAAAAAAACTAAACCAGATGATTGAACCAAACATCACTTTTTATTTTCTTACATCTATGTCATATCTACTTAAAAAGTGCAAAATATTTATTTTTGTATCAGTAGATATAAAATAATTAGTGTGACTAACGTAACATTTGAGATGTGACTAACGTAACAGTTTGCATGTGACTAACGTAACATTTTAAAAATGACTGCTAATATTTAAAACTTATTTAATTTAATTTAATTTAATGTACATTTTCATGACAATTTTGAATAAGTAGGCATTCTATATTGATAAAAAATATAAAGGGTGAAAAATACCAGTAATATTACATTGTAGACCTTCTGTCTATTTAGAAAAATACTTTTTTAAAGGTCTTTAAAAATATACTTTCAATTTAAAGAATTATTTAAAAAAAAAGGGTGAGTAAAGCAAAATGAGTACTCTGCTCAATGTTCGTGCATTCAACACAAGAATCCAAGCTAAATAATTAAGAAAATATAAAGACAGTTTTAACAAAGAAGAACGACTATTTTTAGAAAATACATCTCCACCTATTATTAAAATGAAGTAATGGCAGCTCGTTGGAAAACATTTGAAGATGTTACATGATACAGTGAGAATAAGCACTGCTGCCATATATTTCAGAAAATGCAAGAATGATCATTTAGAAATTCAAACATTTCCGGTGATATCCGCAATTAAAATTCATTCTGCAAAAATGTTTGAATATTTTTTTTCAATGTTACATTTTGATTCAAGATGCACAACACTATTCGTTCGATGAATCAGTATACCTTAAAAAATAATATGCCGTTGAAAAATACTACGGAGTTTCTTATGACAATAACTAGTATATCGGCAGAATACTAGAATTTGGTGAAACTATCAACCTGTATAAAGTTAACTTTTTAAAGAGAAATATTTAGAATTTAATTAGCACAAAAATGAGGTTATTCAGTTTGTAAAAGCAGTTTTTTTATTTGTTTATTTTTTTCTCACATTCAAATTCAGTTAATTGAACTGAATCCTTCCATTCAATTTTTTACACTAATGTAGAAAAAAAAGTAAAGAAAGAACCATAATGCAACACAAAGGAGGTTCCTAAAAAGTGTAAAAGTAATATAAGAGCAAAATATTAATTACAAAAAGTTTTTTATCTGCATTCATTGCTTGTTATCCGATGGTTACGTTAGTCACGTTACGTTAGTCACACACAGTTTTTCGTAAACGCACCATTAAGAGCCAAAAAAAGAATTATGTGTAATAAATCTGTAGTAAATTTTTAAAAATAGACTGTTTACCTCTTACAAATATATCGGTCAATTTTAAATGCCTGCGTAAGTTTCAGAAAAATTTGCCTCGTAACATAAGCATTGTTTCTCAGGGTTGCAAAAATGTTACGTTAGTCACGATGCGTTTTTTGGCAAAAAAATACCTGCCAGCGCTTATTTTGCTTCAAATTCTTGGTCGAAATGAAAAATAGTCACTTTGTACATTTTGAATCTGCATATTAAATCAAAAAACATTTATTTTTACTCCCGGTGTAAGTAAAAAGAGTAAGAAAATCAGCTGCGAATGTTACGTTAGTCACTATGGAATGACCCTGTTGCCTAGTGTTTACTAACCAAGAGTTTATATTCACAAATTACCTCAAGTCACTGAGTTTGTTTTTAGTTTTATCATGTTTCCCCTTGTCCCAACTGATCCTAAAAAATTTAGAAATTAAAAAGAGCTTGGTCAAAAAACATTTCCCCCTTTTGTTTTTAATAAAGTAACATTCTTTCAGAACTCCTTCTGAAAATAACATCTTCTTAATACATAATTTAAGCACTTTAGACGGCATTGAAATGCTAACTCAATCATGGAAAATTTTTGCGATTCAGAATAGTATCAGGAAACCAATAGTTTAATTTTCAATTTTTTTTTAAATTTTTATTTGATTTATTTTTTTATATAATTATTATTTTTTACAAATAAATAAATAAATAAATAACTAAATAAATTCTTGATTTTTTTTTCTGAATAAAAATAATTTATTTCAGAAAAAAATGGTTTTATATCGAACTTCCTTACTATTCCCATGCCTAGTTTAACCATAATTTTCCCCACTAGCAGGAGAAATAATATGAGTATCCCTATCAGGGACTGACCACACAGTCGCACACTTACATTTGCGAGTTTGAGTGACATTAATCAATAGCCCATTTTTGATTGATTTTCCCTCTTTGTGACCTTGTCCTATGGGAGCGAGGGGCCGAAGACATTTATATTCTGAATATATTCCAATAAATGCATTACTTTGGGCTTTGGGTCAGATCAGCTAAATAAACCGACCCAGTTTATCTCATATATTTGGCCAAAGTCACCGTCCTTTCCCAGTTGAAAACTTTTATTCTGCTTGAATCGATACCAGTTGAAGTACGAGGAGTAGAGCGATTATCAACCTCTGTAGACTGATGAATGTTACTAATAATTCTAAGTATTTCACATACATTTAAAAAAAAATAAGTAAGCAATTTATACGCTAGTAAAAAGATGAACAGCTAACATAACCTCATTCAAAATTTATAAATAGCTACTGCTACACTTTCATAATACGTTTATACAAGCTGTGTGAGTGTAATAAAAATATGTTTAAATTACAGCAACAAAGATGACATTCATTCAAAACAATCATTTAAGAAAGAAAACTGGTCCTGTGTATATTTTAACTTGATTATTAAAAAAGGAATTTACTTAAAGTAAAAGCAATTAACTGCAAAAGGAATCTTTAATTTAATCCAGTTTTCAAACCATTTTTGGTTCAATAAGGATATTCATTTGAACCGAAGTTACTAAGTTATCTGTTAAAATGAACAAAGACGGTATCTACTAAGTTTCATCTTAACTAAATTAAAAATGTTGTTGTCAGCTATGAACGTTTTACTTCCATTTTCCGCAGACAGACTACATTCAAATTGCCAAGTAAATAAATAAGTTTTAATCCAGTGAGGTTGTTAAAAAATTTAAAAAAAAGTAGCAACTTGTCGCATTGTACATAACGGTAAAAGTATTTTTATTGATGTGTGTAGTTCCTTAAAAAAATAATCTGTGACAGTTTTATGGTATTGCTTTGTGCTTTTTTTCAGAAGGGAGGGGGGGAGAGGAAAAATACTCAATTACCCACCAAATGAACACGTCTAATCGCTCCGAAAAAATGAAAGTTTCTATTGATTTTCTTTTTATGGGGTTACAGTACCTTAAAAATGATCAAACTATCAAAAAATGTTTTATTGCTTATTTCAAAACTAACCACCAATCCAAACACAGGGAAAAAGTTTCATTGCTTTAGTGCAAATATTAAAAACATTATAAGTGGTTGTAGGTCTTACTCGGTATGTGTTCTTATGCAAAAGAAGAACTTTAAATTGGTTTTTCTCGATGATCGTTTTTTTGTGTGTGTGTGTGTGAGTTTTCATGTCATAAGAATCCCTAAGGATTTTTTTCTATTAACGATGCAGCTTTAAAGTAATACTTTTTGCGATTTGGATATTATATTCAACAAAACTGTGCATTGGATAAGCATTTTATAAATTACTTAAATATTTAGAGCATGTTACAAATTGACAAACCAAATTTTTTTGAAGCAAATAACGATTTTTTACGTAATTAATCACAAATTTTTTTCTAATTAACACATAAGCAAATGAATGCGCAGACTTTTAGAGATGATGATTGTGATCGTTTAGTAAAAAACTTTTTTTATATTACTTGAAAAACGAAAAAACCTTAAAAATTTTAAAAAATAGAAATTTTTCTAATATTTTTGAAATTAAAAAAAGTAGGCAATAATTTAAAAATTTCAAAATTAATTTTTGATTACAAAATATAAGTAAGCAAGTTATGGTTTCAATGAAAAATATAATTTACTTAAATTTAAAAAGAAGTTTAAAAGGTGCTGTGACCGCTTTACTTGTATATAAAAGAAGGTATATGATGCTAAATAGTAAAAAAAAAATTTTTTTTTCGAACTTAAATAAAATATACATAACAGTAAAGTTGAAACTGTTCGTTTACTGTGGCTTGCTCATTTACTGGTCTTTTATAGTTTAATTAAGAATAAAAAATGTATTTTTTTATTTAGAAATGATTTAAGTTAACTTTCACTAGGACTTAAGAGTTTAGATTCTAAAGAATCAAGATTAATTAATATTATTAAGATTAATCGTTACTAAATAATACTTAAAAGAGTGGCTAAAATCTAAACCAAGAAATAAAAATATGAGATTTGAAATCAAAATCTTTTATATTATCTATAACGTTAAATGTTATTTTGTGTTAAGTTTCTACATTCAGCAGTTAAGTTTTAAAATTTAATTAACAGGTACTATTTTGCACAAACTTGTCTCTGAAGTATAAATGAATAGCTAAAAGATTTGAACGAAAAAAACAGAAATTAGCCTTCGTACAGACATTTTGCGGAAATATTTTTTGGGTTACTGAATTTTTGGTCAAAAATTCGAGGTTACTTTTCGAACCAATCAAATGAAATTTCCCGTCATTAACACCCAACTTATTTATTGTATTTTTTAATTTAATTTATATTTTTTCTTATTTCATTTTTTCCCTTACATAGATACATATAGTACTTTTTGTAACTTTTTCTTCCTGTCAATAAAAACCAAAAAGGAATATATTCAGACATTTCAATGTGTAGAGAATTGTTGTTGATTGAAAAAATAGCGATGTTATACTTTTTTAAATTGACTTTGAAAACGTGTTTGATTTTTGGAAAAAAAATGAATAATTACAGAAAATAGTGAAATGCTTTATAGACTTTAGATAGAAATGTTTTAAGCAGCATATGGATATTAATGCTGCTTTGTTAAAATTTATGTGACTAGTCCGGAGCGAAATTGCATTTCACTTGAAGGAGAGAAAGCCATTGTTCACACCTTAGTTGATGGAAAGTTAACACTAAAATTAGCATTAAACGCATTATGTTCAACTCAAACCTGACCGCTGCTAGATGTTTTTCGATACGCATTGAATGCAGAAGAATAGATTCACTAAATAATTGTTTTCTAAAGAAAGAAACATCTACTGAACGGAAAAATACGTGGTTCACTTTGTACAAAAAAAGTATTGGTGTTTACATTTAAAAAGAAAGACATTGTATTTTGTTATTTTTTTTTCTAAAAAAAAAACAAGAAAATATACTACTTAATTGTTTAGGAAAATGACAATTTTTTCAGACTTTTTAGTAGCTAAGAAAATTTTTTTAAAATAAAATAGAAAAAAAAATATGTACCTCTTTGTTTCTATTAATTTCATAACTGTTACAGGTGACGTAGAAAACAGTAATTTTTTTACATTAAAATACATTGTTTTAATGATAATTTTTTTTTTATATCGTTAGTAAAAAAATACTACAAAATATTGACGTAAGTTACGTTATGAACTGAGTGTATATTTTGATACATTTAACAAAAGGTATTTATTTGCAAAGTCGATTAATCATTAAGCCACTTCGAAGTTTGTTTTAAATCAAGGTTCATTTCTTGACTATTCCTTTTAACTCGATATTACAATGAAATGTTAATTAGATTTAAAACAAGGACAAAAACTGTTAATTAATTAAGTTGTATCTAAGAATGAAAAACACTGAGGAAAAATAGCTGTATTGTTAAAAAGAAAAATATCATTAATCAAACACTTCAGTCAGGTAACTAAAAGTTAAGCTCTGCAATTTTATGATCTTGGACGCTAAATGTTATTTTGTGTAAAGTTTCTACATTCAGCAATTAAGTTTTAAAATTTAATTAGATACTATTTCGCACAATCGTGTCTCTGAAGAATAAATGAGCAGCTAAAAGATTTGAATGGAAAAAAAGAGTTATAAATGAAAGGACTTTGCAAAGAGTGAGAATTGTCTTTGTACATGTTATTCTAACTCGAGCACATATTAATGACATCAATTTAATCTTTTTTAATTAAGACCTAGTCTGATATATCTTTGAAACTAATTTTTGTGATGGGATTGGATAGCACAAGTTAATTTGCTGAGAAGGGCGAAAGCACCAGTCACGTGTACCATTTTCGGAAATATTCTCATAATTTTTCGACAATATTTCACTTTTATTTACACCAACAACATTCCTTTGTATTTTTCCAACAAGCCTTTCTTGATAAAACGGTCGGAAAGTTCTGAGGAAGAATTTTGTTTACAGCTAATCATACATTTCTCACTCTTTATTTTAAGAAAGTTAAGCTAATAATTGGAATTTGAAATTAAATATTGTTTTTATTGGGTAAAGTAAAAAAAAAGATATTCTGTTCATCAAGATAGCATTGAATTAATTTAAATAATTTCTCTAGCTTTAAAATATGGGTATTTCAAGATAATAACAGGATGTGTCGAAAGACACTTGATAGAAGTGAAACTTTTGTACTACAGGAAAGCATTTTAATTATTCATCATATACCTTTTGATTAGCTTATATTTTGTTTATCAGTCATTTATTTACATAAAATGATATACATATATGTCACTGTGCATCACCTTTTTTGTTCTCGAGAAGAGCAATTATCGTTTCGTACGCATACTAATCTTGCAGCACAGTGCAATCTGACTGACTATCACAGCGACTCAATCGGCTGAGCGCTAAGCTTCGAACCTGTCGGACCCCGGATCGAATCCCGGCCAAGACTTTTCAAGCATATTCACAACAAAATCGCATATTGGTAGTGACTAAAATAGATTATAAGCCACGAGAGCACGAAACAATATTGAAAATGATTTGGTTATACGCACATGTTTCAACGAATGTTCTGTTGACAACCAACAGGTGTACTCAACGCAGTACAGGCAATCACGGATATCGAGAAAGAAAGAAATCGAGAAGAGTGCATGTGCGACTTTTCGTCACTTGAAAAACAACTACTTAAGTTACTTCCGTCACTTAAACGTTCGCTGATCACGAGTTAAGAATGTGACACAGTTTATCAAGCATATCAGCATGCTTATATATACATTACTTCGAATTAAGAATTGCGTATAAAACGTTTACCTGTGTATGAGATCAGTTAAAAACTTAAAAACCACTTTTCAATTTCCCAATTAGAAATGATAACTCAAAAAGTAAGTTTCCGTGCTGCTAAAAGTATCGTTCTCAGTTCAAAAAAAAAAAATGAGCTGGCGCAGAAAAAGACACACACCAAACAAAAATTGCTTGAATTGTTTTCAAATGTTACTTAACTTAAAAGCTGCTTAAAGAAAATATTGACACACAAGCTGATAGCTTGAACTCAAACTCGAATATGCTTATTTATTCAAACATAACTTTGTATACATACTTAAGAAGTATATAAAACGTATATAAGATCCTACTTAAAACTTATGTCACATTATTCAAGATACTTTTTGCTGATAAGTGGGGTGGAAAATCATTCGCGGCCCAGAGTTCGCACAAAACAGTTTAACTTTGTAGGAAAGTTTCTTGATTATATGAAAATTTCGGCCATATGTGCAAAAATGCAAATCAAGAGATATATCACATTTTCTAATGGCATACATGATATATTAAACTTTATACTTAATAGTAACAATTTAATAGTAATAAAAAACCAATTTGCAATTAACAGAACATCAAAAACCTAAAAAGAAGAGCATTTGACGATCTTTTCAATATTAGCGGCCAAAATAAAAACTGCAAATAAGGACAAATACAGCAGTGTTTCAAAATTTTGACAATTTTTTTTTAAAGTGTAAACAAAATTTTTCCACATTTTCTACTCATATGTTGTAAATAAAAAAAAATATACAACACACTTTAATTTTCTAACTTAATCTTAGTGCTACAAACAAATACCTTTCCGACATTACGGCTCGTTGAAAAGAAATCGGAAACTTTTTTAAAAACATCAAATAACTGCCCTTGGTCACATATTTTTTACAACTGCGGCAAATCAAGAAATTGTCCTGCTAACTTCAAATTTTTTGTGCAAATTTTAATCCTCCAAAGGCACCTTTTATGTGTCATCCATATCGAAAATAAAAGTTTTTTTTTTTTTTTTTTTTTTGTAGCCTACCTTGTAATAACAGGTAAAAAGTTTCAATTATTTGTGAAATCTTTTAATGGTTGAAATTTTACAGCACAAAATGAAAATAAATGACACAATTTTTACAAAATACTTTCGAACAAACTAATGTATCATCAATCAAATAAAATTAATAGTTATTTAAACTTAAAACATGTTAACGCATTACTGAAATAATGAGAATACACAGAGAAAACATAATTTAGTGGAGTCAAACAGTAATGAAATTTGCTATTGCATTTGAAATATATTTGTCATTTTTAACAAATTTTATATCTATAATCATATTTGCCTGCTTGTAGTTGTTAACAAAAAGACTTTCGCCTAAGTGACAGCCCATTGAAAAGAGGCAAACTATCTATATACACTGAGTAAAATGTTTTAACTGGATTAGCATCACGTAGGATTAACTTGTCACAGTAGATTTACAGAAGTAATTCAGGCCATTTTTAAGTGTTTTTAAGTTGATTTTAATTGTCTATTAATTAACAAAAACAATCAATATGCGTTTTTTTTATTTAATTTTTTTATATAGTTCAAACAAGCATCGCTGAAATGTTTATCTAATTATATGACGCCTAAAACTGTGACTGAATTGAAATATTAGAGTTTTAACGAATTTTAGGATTTAGCTTAGAACTGATAGTTGATAATTTCCGGTATTTAACTCTATTATTACTATATAAACATAATTGCCTGAGAAAGAGTCGGGCGTCAACCAACAAAGATGAAATTATAATAAAAATCAGAAAGAGAAAATTCGTTGAATTTTTATTAGATATCTAGCTATTTCATAATTATTCACACCTCTTTGAAGAACCATTTTGAGACGAATGGTTTATCCACGGTTTTATTACGCACATTAACCGTGTTTTTGTAGTAAAAAAGTCATTTGATGCTTATAATGTACTTCGACTGATCATTCAAGAAGATTTACTGTCCTGGAAACAATAAAAAAGTGGCCCTGAAGTGTTATAGCACGCTTATATAAAGAATAATCATTTAAAAAGTGTGCGTAACCGAAAAATTTGAAGGGATAAATTATTCCTGAGGCTTTAGATCAATTAAGAGATTTTGGTTAAGCGGAATAGTAAAATACAGGAAGAAACAAAATAAATTATTGTAACAGAAAGTTACAAAAAACTTGCAACATATTTTTTTCCTCTCTCTCATCGTCTTGAAGACGAGAGGATACATTTTGGACGTTAAAATTAAACAAAAATATTTTTTTTCTATTTTTTATGTTTTTTTTCCGAATAAGGATTAACAATGGGGACTAACTTAGTATTACAAAACTCAAAATATTTTTTTTCGCTCTTTCGTTCTTGAAGATGAGAGAAGAATGGCTTCTGGATATTATGGTCTTTAAAATTAAATAAAACTTCGTTTTACTTTTGCTAAATTTTCAATGTTGTCTTTTCTTAATCATGGTTAACAAGATTGTGTCTTATGATAAACAGTTCTATTTAAATTTTTATTTTTAATGTAGTATTAGTCAAATGCTTCGTTACTGAACATAAGCTTTAAAAAAATACGAAAACTAAGTGATAGACATAGACAAAAAACAAAAGTTTTTTTTTTGTTTAAATTTAAATAAAGGAATCAAAATTTCTGATTAAAGTATACGAAACATGAATATGAGTTAATGTTACAGTTTATAGATTTCATTTATAATCTGAACAGATTTATTTTATAATCTTCGGAATAATGTTCCGGAAGGTTTATTAAATATTGCCAATCTGAAGATAGTTTAACTACACAGGACATCTGAGGAGTGGTACAATTAGCTGTAGTAAGCTCAAAACAGTTTTTCATAGAAAACTTTTATTATCTCTTGCTACGTCTGCCTCTTATTACGCACCTTTGCTTCACTTATTTTGAAATTTAGCTTAAACTTATTCGCATATGCTTATTTTTTTTTATCGAATTCGCTATTTACATTAGCACACATGTTGGATTAAGCGATATATATGCCTATAAAATATAATTTTTATTAGGATCGCAGTAACTTCGAATATCAGCAGATAAACAAGAGTAATGTTCCTCGGATACGCTTTTAGCTCTTTCCTTTAGAGTTAATTTCATTCTATAGTTTTATTTGCGAGGTGATGACTTTGTTGTGCCTTCAGTAAGGCGATCAAAGTTTTCAGAGCCAAAGTGGAGATGCATCCCAATTCTCAAAATGAAAAGTAGGAACAGAAAAAAAGTATAAATACAAATTGCACAAAAGAAAAATTGCTGTTAGAAAACATGGCAACAATTTACTATGAATAAATTAGTGAATTCGGCTAAGCTAAGAAAATATTGAGATAAAAATTTTATGCTTTTTCATTTAAGAGGAGAACTCCAAAACAACATGTACACAATTATCGTTACAACGCCTAAAAAATATAGATTGACAATGCATTCCTCTGCGCACATCTAGTGATTTATTCTGCGCAATGAAATTTAAATTTTATATTGTATGCATTCAACCAATGAGACGAATGTATGAACCGAATTTACCGAAAACTGAGTTTTAGAATGTATTTATTTAGGATTACTTTGTCCAGTGCTGAATTTTATGGTTGATTTTAAATTGTTATTTCTTCATTTAATTTTATATTTTAGTGATGGATTGTGTATTGTACGAAGGGTAAAAAAAATCCATTGAGGTATAGTATCAAACATTTCGCTACTAAACTCTTGTTTTTCTCTTATTGCAGTTTCGACAAATAGAAACTTGTCTTGAAGCAGTAATTCATTAATTTGTAATTTTAGAAAAAAAGTAATTATAAAAAAATTCCTGAATTATTCCCCTTGTGACACGGGTTGTAATGTTATTTACTAGCCAACTTTTCAAGTGTTACAAATTTTGTAGCAAAAAATCGGTAGAAATTTTAAAATGGGGACATATGGGACCGGGTTTCATGAATTGTGATTTTTTTATTTGGTTCACATTGTTAAAAGTGAGGACTCGCCACAAAATGTAGACGTTTGGTCTCCTGAACCTTAAGTAATGACTTTAATAATGTCATCAAATTTACCGAAACGTAAAGTTAATAAAACATACAGAAAATGAGTTTTGTTTTAACTGTACTACTAATTAAAATAAATTTAAAGGCTTACTCCCTTTTTGGTCGTTATGAGTTCTGAACAAGACCTTAAATCGTAGATAAGTCGAATAAAAACAGTTTTAAAAGTAAAAAAATTTTGTTATTTATCGCTAAAGTATGTTTATTAATTCATATTAGTAAAAAAAAAAAAAAAAAAAAAAAAAAACACGTTTTAGTAAAATGTAAATTATTGAAGAATTACTTGCAATATATGAGTCATAGATTTTGAACACGAATTGTTTTTCAAATGTGTGTCCGTTATTGTTTTTTCAAATATTTTCTGTATTCAAACAGTCACAAGTTTTTCGTAATAAACTTAAGTTTTTTTTTTCCTTAAATTGAAGTTTGCTTTATTTTAAAGAATAATTTTGAATAACTAGTAATAACACCCAAGAGTCTGAAACTCTAAAAATGTATTTTTTCACTTTTGGAAGTTAGAATACACTTGAATGCAAATCTGAGCTAAATGTGGAAGACAGTGTTCTGTGATTAAGAAGTAAACGAATCAAAACCGAAGCTCTAAAATATGCAAAGTACCTCAAATACCCTTTAAAGTGTTGCTGGAAATATTTAACACGAGCATTTTAAGCCGCAAATGCTACAGCAAACTTTACGATGTTATAAAAGCACTTCTCAGTCTAGAGATAATGCATTAAACTGCCTGCGACTATCGAAAAACCTATTCCCTACAGAACTCCCCCCGCCCAAACAGTAGTCATAGGAACTCATTTTACACTCGAATCTGCTATTCCGTATGTGTAATTGCGACCTTGTACCTCACAAGTTCACAATTCAGAGTTTATCGATCACGAAAGGATCTCCCCAGCCTGCCGCCAAAAATCATTCCCGAGGCAGGAACAGTAGCACTTTCCAAATGTTCAAGGCGTGGGTCGTAAACACAGAGCCCTACGTCCACCTAACTAATGTGCACCTCAATCCAAATAGTGGGGTATGCCTACATTCCCCTTGCTTTTAATGACTCTTTTCCATTAGACTGGCTTTCTGGCTGATATTTTATTCTGCGCTGTGCATGAAGTGGTACTGATGCAGACACCTATTAGACACCCAAATAATGTACTTGACGTTTGCTTTAAAATGTGCTTGTGTCACAAGAGGGATGATGCAGGAATAACTAGGGAAAATGTTTGCTCAAAGAGGAGATTGTTCAAGTGTATTTGCACATTTTAAATAATATTTACGTTGAATTAATGATTTTCTTTTTCATTCGTGGAAAAAATACGCAAAAACATTAATTGTCCAAAGGTTTTTGAAAGATGTTGGACTGTGTAGAGAGCAAAATAAAAAATGTTTCACTCATGTATTAGAAACTTTACAGACCGAGAAATATCCTAAGACAGCGGAAAATTATTCATGAAATATATTTAATCTGAACAATATTAATTTAAATTGCTATCAAAATCTGAAAAAAGAAACTTTTAAACATTGTTAGGCTAAATTATTTGAAATTATTAGTTTTTATGAATTTCCCATAACATAATGACTTTAAGGAGTAGCGTTTTAGTACATATGAATAGAAACGCTTACTTAAGGCCATCTGTTTATTTGTGCTAATAAGTCTCAAAATATTAATTCAAAAAAAAAAAAAAGAAAGAAAGAAAGTAAACAAAACAGGAGGGAGCCATGACTTTATATACTATACTTTAGCTGCATACAAAAGAAAACTAACTTGAAACCCATCCTCATATTCATACTAAAAATTTAAACGTTTTAAGAAAAACTCGAAAAAAATTAAAGAAAATCCTCGAAATCCGTTGAAAACTTTCACTTTAGGTGCTTACACCCAGGTTTTGGTAAACCTACCGAACATTAAAATGCTAAAAAAATGCAATTAACAATTATCGACAAAATTTGCTATTTTTGATGTTGAATTTTTAAATAATTTTTCTAAAAATATATTATTATTTTAAAAGAAAAAAAGTGGATAACTAACTATAATTGCTCATTAGTTCTATGTTCAATAAATCCCACCATATGATTTGATATTTTCAAATTTTGCAAAGCAATCAGTTTTTTAATTACCTGTGCATCAAAATGGTTGCCAGCGTCTTAATCTTGAATTCAAATCTTATATTTGAAAAATAAAACTCTTTTCTCTTTACTTATTGTGTTACTACTCAAATACTTTTCTCTCTTGAGTCAAGAAAAGATCCTTAAAAATCATCCTCCACTCTTCCTCCGTCCTTATTGTCCTCATTTTCCTCTGCTGCAACCAAAACCCCGAGCTTGCATTAAGCTCTTACATTACTCAAATACGGCAGATACGTGTAAAAGGTGATAGAGCGTAATTAACCAAACAGAGAATTAAAGGTAAGAAGTTCTCCAAGTTTGCCGAAAGATGTCTCCCTTGCTATTTCCTTCTGATTATTTTTAATTTTACGAATGAGCGAACTGCCTACCTGCTCCAAATTATAAATGCTGATCTTCCCCATGCATGAAATAACTTTCACATTTGAAAAGTTCCAGCTGCATTTTGTGTTCTCATTATACTAAGAATATTAAGGATTTGAATCTATGTGTACTTCTGGACTCGGGTGTAAACATCCAAACAAGCTAATCAAAACCGATTGCAGGATATTAATCAACTTGTCTCACCTGAAAATTGTTTATAATTGCTTGCTCCAAACAAAATGTGTTTCAAGAAGCTGTGCTAATAATAAAAGAAAATCCATCTTGTTTTACTTAGAATGTGAAGTTATTTATAAATATATTTGAAGCAGCATATTTCAAACTTCATATTTCAGATCAGGTGCTATAGTGTTCAAATCAAAATCTTCTAACGTTTTTGTGTTAAGTACTAATATTTATGATTATCATAATTTTCTTAATCTTTTCTATTAAAATTGCTGTAATCTCAACATATGTGTGATTTTACTCAAAATGTAAGGTTAATTATGAATGTATGAGTGATATGAATCTTCATATTTAATACTTCATATTTTAAAGGAGTTGCTATAGTGTTCAAATCAAAATATTCCAACGTTTTCATTTGAAGTGCAAAGATTTTGGTCATTCAAATTTTCTTGATCTTTAATGGTCTAATATGTTATAATTGCAACATCCGTGGAGCTCAACAAATGCACTTGAATTTCAAACAAACATTACTAGCGATTATCTATTTGTTTTCTTACAAATTCCTCTTAGTCCAAAATACTCAATAATTGTCAACTAAAAGTACAACATCAGTAGCCCATCCTCTTTTTCTCTTTATATAGGATGTGCATGAAAGAACTCCGGGTTTTTAAGTCGTTTTTTTTTAACCCAATTATAAAATTAGGCTGTTGTTATACATAATGAAACATTTTTTTTTTACCTTTCAGTAAATTTCAATGTGTGTCCTGTTTGTGGCAGAGCACACATCCAAACGGTATGTAATCTTTTCCCATGTCCTGTCTAGCGTATTTAGAGTAATTTGTGGAACACAAGTAATTATGCTTTGTGTGAGATGGTCTACTCCAGATTTTTTTTTTTTTTTTTTTTTTTTTTTTTTTTTGCGGAAACAAGACTCTTTACCTTTTCCCAAAGACAAAAGTCTGTTCGAGTTGGATCTGAACTTATCGAAGATCAAGAAATAAACCTTACCCTTCCACTCCTCTTCCTCAGATCCAAGCCCTTCCAATTGAATATGCAATGTTTTCCGTGCATGCCAACTAAGTGGGGTTTGTGCTTTTTCTTTCTGAAAGTAGACGTTATGCTTCTCCTCCGCAATATCAACTAACTGAGGAAAAACATAATCCTCTAACATTATAGGCATTTTCATGTATAGCTTTTCCTACGTTATTTTCAAGGTAAATGACTCGCAGTGCTACTTAGTGTTGAAAAACAAACTGAATCTAGTATAATGCTGAATCTGGCATACAATTTGATGAGTTAGTGATTTCTTCAAAATTAACTCACTGGGACAAACTCAAACTGTTAATTTGGTATGATTTTTTTTTAAAAAATATGTTCATCTTGTACATTGACACACTCAGAATTAGAATTCTAGAACCAATTTGAAGTTCGCTTTAGACAAGTTCGCTTTTTTGTCTTCGTTTTTCCGTCCGTCCTCTTTTATCTTTAAACACTAAAATAATATGCATTAATAAAAGAAATTATAAACAAATCGTCTGTATAGTATTCGTACGAATAATATACTAATAAAGTCTAAGATTAATATGTACAATTTTGAAGTAGCCTGATGCGCATTTTAAGGATTACTGGTCAACATAATATTGCCCTTTAATTTTTTTTTATAAATCATTTTTTTTTTCAGATTTTTAATTAGTTTACTTTTTAAATAAGAGGGTAATCATCTCAGTTTGCTCATATGTTTCGTAAAATTTATCAAGCATTTGCAATTTTTAATTAGTTAGAATTTGATGTCAGTATTTTGCAGACTAATATGCGGCATTTGCAAAGTACTATTCTAAATATTTTTTACGTGGACGTACTTTTGCATGAGAATTGGCCAGAATGATTTCGAAAACATCATTTATGCATGATATTGGAAATACCTTAGAGTAGGAATTAATAAATGGTGAGAGTACGTCCAATCATTTTCTTAGCAAAAACTGAGGGAAAAACCCCAAGTCACGTGACTCAACAACGACGAATGGTTGACATGTTTTTAGTTAAACTGGCGAAAGTTCTTCCAATGCTTTGCTTTAAAATATATCGCGTGACTACGGGTGTTTACCTCACGAATGAAAGTCTTCACTCCCTCCATTATATCTCTTCTCAATAGAAAAAACAGATAAATAACGATCAAATTAAGAACTTTATACGCATTACATTTTACGCTACCTAGATTTAATTATTGAAATTTTTAAGTTTTCGAGTGCTTGCAAAATCTGTAAGCAAATATAATAAGCGCATTTTTTTTCAAAGATATATTATTTATAAATCCATTATTTAACGAAATCATCAAAATTCTTAAGTTTTTTTTTGGGAGCCAATCACAAGGAGTTATCTCTAAATCCTCAGCAAGAAACATAAAAAGCGAACATAACGATCACGTTATTATGTGTTCCAGTGTTCCTGTGTGTTTTCTGCTTCACATCTGCCGCTGTTCCCACGCTATACTTATGAGGGAGTCGTTTGTTTTTGCTTTAACGTTCTCTGGACTTAGAAATATTTGGGTGGGTTGAGTAGAAGTTTACGTGCAAAAATAATTAGTATCTTCAATCACTAAACGAAATTAATCCAAAAATTAGGTTCATGCTTCTTCATGCGTATTCAAAAGTAAATCACTTATTTTTGGCATAAATCCGAAAATGTAGTTTTATATTTTGTGATTTCGTTTGGTCACCAGCTCCGAATTCTTCTGCTTGATATTATGTTTTAAAGCACGGGGGTAATTTGTGGCGTACCCCCCCCCCTTAAAAAAAGCGTTTTATGTCGTATCTAAATACGAAGTTCACACAATTTTTAGTAAATAACTCATTTTTAACGTATAACTTGAGTGTAAATTAAAAGGCAAGTACAAATTATAAATGCTGTTTAGTAGAATTTACCTTAAACATCTATCCCTGTTTGTGCTCATTTGCTCCGTTTACCGTTGAGATTTTTATAGTTCAAGTATAATTTAAGATTTATTGGGGGCTAGTTTCAGACTTGAAATATTTATGTTTTTCACTAACTCTTAAATCCATTTGGGATGTCATCTCCCAGAAGCGTATCAACCGGGTTGGATTGCTCCCATAGTGGACCACTTATTGTGCTGGTTGTGTAAAAGCGTACTTGCAATTAATAATTAACCTCTGAAAGCAGTAAGTACGAGGAATACGAATTTGGTATGCATGTTCTTCTCACATAATTAACACAGCACCTGCTTTTAGCATAATTCTAGTAATAAAGTACATATTTTTTTCAAGCTTTTGTTCCGTCATTGTCTTGAAATCCATTGTCTTTTTTTTATTATTATTTATTTATTTTTTAATGAAAGAGTTGATATTCAGTCGATTAGGGTTGAGTAGGAAGTTTACTTGCAATAAATAAGTAATATCTTGAAGCAGTAAATGCGAGCAATGCGAATTCGATATTTTTGTTCTTCCCGCATATTAAACAGAATACTTAAATTCTAGATAATTCTGGCAATAGAAGGACATATTTTGTACATTTTTGTCCCATCACTAGCCTGTGATCATTGTTTTTTTTTTTTTTTTACATTTTTATGAACGTGTTAAAACTCACAATATAGGAGGATTGAGTAGAAGCTTACTTGCAATAAATAATTAGCTTCTTAGAACAAACTAATGCGAATTTCCTGTTCATGTGGCACATACATGTTTTAAACGAAACAATTACTACTCTTCCTGCATTTTGAAAACTCAACTTACAATAGATAACGCAAATTTTAATGAAATCTTTTTTATTTTTTTCGTTCTCTTACTGTTGCTTCCTGTTTTTAAAAAGTTCATAAAATACAAATGATTAATAGCTTGTACTCAAATCTCTGTTTGTTAGTTTTATTGACTACGAAACCAAAACTAAATTAAATAACCCCTCCGTTTGGAAAAGAAATTAACTGAATTTTATTTTAATACACTTGTTCAGAATTTTTTAATGTATTTTTTTTTATTGGAATCCATGTTTTTAATGCATCAAAGCTAAGTTTTTTCTTAATCATTTTCAGATGTTTTCCTGCACCCGTACTCTTACATTTATAGACGAATAAAATAAGTACAAAAAAAAAAAACTTTTCCTTTTTGCCACAAATTCCCTCTTTTGCAAAACAACCCCGGAGGTAGAGCATTTCATTTTTATTTGAACTCAATTTTTCCGTTTTACCTTACACGACCAAAGGCTAAAAAGTGTTTTAGATATTATTTCTTTCAAATGTTTTTTTTTTTCTATATCATTTTATGTTTTAAAAAGTTTTCCGTCTAAAAAAAGTTTCAATCTTGATAAAAACCTAATGTCATGGCTTTGATTATACTGCAAAAAAAAAAAAAAAAAAATGTTATGCCACTCTAAAGAATTTTGCCTCAATTCAAGGACTTGAATGAATAAATTTCCAATTCGATAAGCATTGCATCGAAAATACTTGCTGTCGAATCGGTACTTTATTCTTTTGTTAATAATTTGTTTCAGTATTTCCTGTAAAATATTAAAGAACATTTTGCACAGATATTGATTCAGAGTTTCTGGCTACAAAATTTACTAAATTTTGGTTTGACAATATACCTTCTAGCCGAAAATCAGATACACATAGAATCGCCATACTTTGCACTCCAAAATTTAATCCAAACCTCCCCCCCCCCAAGACTTAGAGTCGGAAAAACAAACCATAACTTTAGTTTTAGTATACTTGAATGTTCTACTAATTCAGGATTCAAGTACATTTCAAAGTTTGTTAACTTATTTTACAAAAAAAAGTGTTTTAATAGCAAAAAGCCATAAATCAGAAAAATAATGCAACGGATTTTTTTGGAGCTGTGGGAAACAATCAATTTTCTTTTCAAGAAAAATGAGTTTCCGTAATCTTGAGGAAAATTTTGTAGTGTATCTTTCATCCAAACATATGTCTGAAATTATAATAATGCACAATGTATGGATCATAATCTTACTTTTCAGAAATCTAAAAGGAACCGTTATGACGTACCGTAACACATTTCTAATAACCTTAGCAGGTGATGTTGTTCAGGTTGGTTAATATAAAAGACGCCTTTAAAACATTAACGATCCGTTTTCTGGGCCTTTTTTAATGTGGTCCCCTTAAAAAAGACTCCTTTGTGGATGAAATAACTGTCTGTCAAAGGAATAGCCACAATGTGTTCACATCTGATGATGTTAAACGTGATTTATTTTTTTTTTATTTTGTTTATGGAAACATATTGTAATATCTATGTCGTTACTACTGAAAGCAAGAGAGCAGTTAATAATATGTATTGACTTTTAAAATGCCCTGAATAGTATTTATCTTGTCATGGAACCACATGAACAATCTAATAATGAAAAATGATTGAAATAAGTAGCAATCCAAAGAGCATATTACGATATTTTTTACAAAGACATTATTTGCCCTCGTGACTCGTTATCCAAATGTAAGATCTTAAACACTGTCGAAATATGAAGAAAAGTGCCAAATTTAAGGTCATGCCAAATTTAAATGGAAGATATCATATTTTACTTACTGTATGTGGCAAACATCATCTGCATAGCGTGTAAAAAATGTCTTCCATTCCTCGAAACTCTCTAAATTTTGGTGACTCTTCTTTACATTTCTGAAAACTTTAAGACATAATATTTCGATAGCAGGGATACGGGAGAAAATAAGTAATGCGCATAGAAAAACGTTGATCTTTCAAATGCTACTCATTTACACTTTTTTTTTCATTTCATACTATTTTCTGGTTATGGCTGTGTTAGAACAACCAATGTATTCCATGTTTCATTATGAAAATATCAAATACCTTAAACCTAGAAATTATTGAATTTCGGTAATGTTGCTAAATAACACCAATATTTCCACGAAACCCAAAGCATTATTTTAAAGAAGGATAATGCTTTTTACCTTTATTTCTTCCTTTATTGTCTTCTTCCTATGCTTTTCCGAAAGTTCGTAAACTTAACTGCTTTTTTTTTTAATTTTTGTGAGGACTTTTGTGAAAATCTCTGGTTTTCAATGTGTTCTGCACAAATTATCAAAATCTCTTGTGGTGCGATATTTAAAGGCATTGCAGGATGCACTTTAAATGCAATTAGTTACCTTGCTTGCAGAAATCATAGCGCTTAGGCAATACAAATAAGTTTAAATTATTTAATTAAGCAAAGGTGGATGAACGCGAAATTATTTTTACGCATTCTTAGAAAATTTTCACGAAAGTTACCATACATTAACTGGAATCCATCCTGAAGCTATGAACCTATAACTTCTCAGCCGCGCTGTAATTGCTAAGTAATGTAAACATAAAGTGCCAATGATGCGTATTATACTTGCCATTTTTTCCGGCAGAAACGGAAATTATCCAACAGACTTTTAAGCCCGAGCAGCTAAGTTAAATTGATCTATTTATCGATATAGTGCTTCCTTTATTAACTGTTTTACGTTTTGTATAATTACCCTCATCTGCCTAATCCTTTATTCTTAATTAAATATACGGTTAATTTCATTTCTCCTTAAAACTCGATATCCCGGTAATTTATCTTAACATTCAAATGTTGACCTTAAACATTTTAACAAGCCTGCGGCTAAGCCATCCACTCAGGCTGTTACTTTACAAGTAAATACTTACTTATCCTACTCTCCAGTTAGATAAGCAAATTAAGATTAATTTTGCGTAACTTTGCTTCATTGATCTAGCCATTAACAGCAAAGCGCAAAGACTTCCTTTCTGTTTTAAATCTTTGGCTCATTCACGCTCATTTGTTTTAACAGACTTCTTTAAATGACCCATTAATTAATTGCACATCTTTCTATCAATCGTAAATAGAGATTTGAAATTTGCAAATGGTTTTGTATTAATGACGCCGGCTCATCGACTTCCCAACATTTCTTATGGCTTCAGAAGCAAATTTTGCTTTCTTTATTTCCTTTTCTTTTGATTTTTTTCTCCGATTCTTCAATCGAGATTGCTTCTTGTTTTCACTATGCGTTGCTGGAGTTCGTTCCATTTATTTACCATGCAATTGGGGCATAGCGAGTCACAATCAATTTAAATCAAACATTCTTGATTTGTAAGATTATTCAACTATTTATAGTTAAATATGGAGCGTAAAATTTTGAAAAGAGAAATAAGGCAGAATCAAAAAATAATTATATATATATATATATATATATATATATATATATATATATATATATATATATATATATTGTCACGAGTTAGTAGCACACCAAAACTTCTTGTAAAGTGAGATTCAATGTGGAAATCCAATTAGCTGTTATCGTTTCCAACAGTTTTAAATCGTTAAATTTCGGAAGAGATTTCGTCTAAATGACATTTCTTTCGTTTATTGACAAGCATTTTTATCAATTTCGTGCTTGTTTGTGAATTAAGTAGTGATTTTTTTAGTTTTACCTATATTTTTAATCTTTTAAATAAAGTTGAAAAAAAGTGTTTTATAAATATTTCTCTTATGAATCTTTAATTAACTTAAAATGTTTGAATGAATAGTAAACAGAAATTAAAACTTTGTTACGCTTCATTGACACCCCCTTAACGACATCTTTAGTTTTCTTGTCGACTGACTACCGTAATCTTTGTTTTGTTTTCTAAGATAAAGAGCTAATTCCTTAATATAAAATCTAGCCACTGATTAATCTTGACCCAGTTGAATATTTTTTGATCAACCTTAATTAGAGGCTTTGGCGTTAGTTAAATAAAAACAATTCTGTTTTGACAAGAGCAGAATTAGGTAGCGAAGTTTTCGGTTTTTTTTTATTTTATTTCGTTTTGGTTATAATAGTAAATAACTTATGTTACTTTTTTTTGGTAATAAAACATTATCAAACTTTCAAAGAAATTAATTTCTAAACACTCAACGTTAAAAAAAAGCGCTATCGCCCATTAAATTACTTATCGTTATATTTAATTAGCAAATAAAAATGAGTTTTTATTAAATAACGTTTCACTTTACATCAAATTAACTGTCATTCTGAGGCAAAAATTTTGATAAATAATACAACCCAAATTCAAAATAATAGAATATCATAACTGTTTGTACAAAACTTGTCCCTGAGCCGGGAAAAATGAACGCACGCAAATTAAAATACTAAAACTCGTTATTCATGAATGGGTAAATCAATTTAAACAACTTTTCAGACATTATTTTAACACTTTATGGATCAATAACACATTGGAAAAATAGATGGATTTTTTATATGGGTCAAAAATTAGAATAATCTATTCGTTCAATGTGAATTTTAAAAAGTAGCGAAAATATTTGCATACCTGTTACCCTATAGTTTGTCACAAGTATGGAGCTTGGCTCCCGGATAATTTTACGCTCTTTTAAAAGCCTTTTATTGCTCAAAATGGGTCATCAAGGTGATCAATAGGAAAAAATGAAGTTACGTATTATATTATTTCTTATAGTTAGGAAAAAAACTATTCAACTCAATTCAAATGAACGTTTTACAATCTATGGTATGTAAGATTTTAAAGGAACTTACAAGGACTGACCAGCTAAAAAGTAACCGAAGTAACGATGTAGAAAAATTGTAACACCTGGCAGAGATGAACCCAAGTTAAAGTAAACTGTCCAAAACAATTGTTGAAAAATGCTTCTTACATCCAGAGTTGTTGGACAGAATGTATAGTTATCTTATCCACACCAACTACTCTTGGACGGTTGCATAAGCTGCATGCAATTGCGAATCTACGAAGTAAGACCAAAGATAAACTTGAAGCAGAAACGTGCACTACTCTCCTTGAGCAAAGAGAAGCTCAAACAGGGGCAACAAGGTTGGAAAATGTTACATTCAGTGATGAATCTGTTTTTGAAATATCTGTAAAGAAAAAAAAGGTGTTCGGGTTTGACGTTTAAAAAGAAAAGCGTATGAGAAATCTTGTGTAAGACGTTCTCTCCGCTTTGACACATACTTCTTGGTTTGTGGGTGCATGAGGGCTGCTAGAATTGGGAAGTTAAATATATCTTAAAATAAAACAATGCGTGACTTCCGCTGTTTATCAATAATACTGCATGATACTCCATCTGAGGCACAGCAGTTACACATTTAGTGACACATTTTATCTTTCAGCAAGATTCTACTCCGTGTCACATCTCTAAATCGACTCAGAGATTTTAAATAAAAAGAGGAATTTCGGTATTAAACTGGTCAAGCAACTCTACCAATCTTAATGCGATCAAAAATTTGTGGTACCGTCAAATCTAAAGAAACCGGTTCAAGACCTGGTGCTCGCCAACAAAATTGAGCTCGTTGCCGCATTTAAGAGGGTATGGAAACAGTGTCAGAAACGATTAATGTAAACAGGTGGTAGAATCCGCGTGAGAAAGGATTCAAGCATTGAATCCAGCAAAAAATGACGCATTCTAGTTTTTTTATTATTTTTTTGAAAGTTTTTTCCTCCTTTAGGTTGAATATTCTAATTTTTTGACTCAATGTAAATCTTCATCACTATAAACTTTTGAATTATTCTGCCCGAGACTATTTTTAATTGAGTATATTCGAAATGAAATGCGCACTTTAAGGTCTAAGAAACGTGGCGCGTTCATTTAAATACTTAATTTGCACTTATATTTGGTTAGAATAAACGTTTTTCTAAACTGTGGGAAGTATTCTATTATTTTGAATTTGAGGGTTGTGCTACTAGTTCCGTAACGAGTTATTTTATTGAATTGTCGCTACATTTTACACCATTGAATTACTTAACTCTCCAAATTGAAGAATCCGGTTTAAAAATTATGCGAAAACTCAAGATAAAATATTGCTTTAAAAAAAAAAATATTTCATACGCACTTCACTGCTTTCATAAGTTTTGGTGTTTTGCAGGACGGTACATGAACACGGTTGCTCTCCTACTAGTTGTCTTTTAAGAAAGTTTTCAAAAAATGAATACTTCTTTGACATGATTGGGGGTTAATCACATTTCGTTTTATTTTATAAACAGATCGTTCTACTTATTCTGTTAGCGAAAAGAGGTTTTTTTTTTGGAAACGTCTTCTTTTTCTTTTTTTTCGTTATAGAGTGATGGCCTTATTTTGTATCCAAATTAAGTTTTTTTAACAACTATGTTTGAAATACATGAATTATGTTTTTTTTTTTCATTTTTCGCCTACATGAGAGCAATTTTCATCTCTGGTTTTTCCCATGGACAAATGCCTGCACTTTGATTTCGAGCTACATTGCAATAAAATAAAACTCGACTGAAAAACAATTTCTCGTGAAGAAACACTCGTATTGGCTACTCATTGAAATAAAGCCTTGCTGCAATGCTAGCGTATAAAAAGAATAAAGCGGTGGATCAGATACTATTCAACGAGTTAATTTCCACATCACACATATTTCTATAAAATAAACTGATTACCAAAACTGAAAATAAATCCGTATTTACATTACAAAAATGAGTTTTTATTTTTTTGAAAATGTAGTCTCGCGTCGCATCTAAACTACTTATGATTGCACAAAACCTAATTAAAAGATAAAATGATGGAATTGACCACACAGTAATTTGTCCTCGTTAATTTGGAATCAGATTGAATGTACAGGATTAGCATAAAAGAATATCCCGTTTTTAAAAGTTTATATTTCATAAGCTTTTACATTTAACACTATGAAGGACACATAAAAATAAAGATAAACTTTGTCCAAGTTTCTTTTCATTAACAAAGGTTCGAGGTGTGCTCCTTCTGTAACACGACAAACATCTATCATACATTTTGAAGAGTTTCATTGTCGATTTTTCGTAAAACTATACATATGCGATCTATCAGTTCTTGCAATGTTGTAGGCAATGGTGGTGTATAAACTATCGACGAAATCCCATAAAACAAAATCACATGTAGTTTAGGTTTGGGGATCTGGCTGGCCAACGCATAAATGGTAAATCATTAAAATAATACCATTATAAATGGTATAATCTAGCTCAACTGCACGGCCAATCCAGTCAGTGGCTCAGCGAAGTCTGCGGTTTAGGGGTAAAATCACCCCCCCCCAGAGTTCTTGGTTTTAACCTTGTTGGCAATCCTAATACAGTATTTAATACACGTGTAAGGACTGTAGTGTCTAAAAGACCCCCTCCAGAAGGAATTTCTGCCTGCGCTAGTGCGGAACGTGCGCGTTTAAGTAGTTACTTGCGTTCAAAACAATTTACACAGTTTATTTTTATGTAGCATTTCTAATGGTTAGTGTAATAGTTTATGAAATATAAATTTGTAAAACCCGGATTTCTTTTATGCTAACCATGTATTTCTGATTAAGAAAAGCGTTGCTCCACAAAAGTATAATAAAACCTTTTTTATGACTTTACTTATGAATAAATGTTAGTACAAGCACTAGAAAGTGAGATTTAGGTGGGTTTCGCATTATCCATAATCCTTATATCAAATGAAATTGTTACGATAGTTCTTTACATCGAGAAACCTGTCCACATTATTCAAAAAACATAAAACTATATGTTATTTTCAATGTTATGCTACTTTGCAACTCTGGAATATCATAAAATACGGAAAATACCTTTTGATGTTTATTTAAAACTGATCATTTCAAACAGGATATCATATTTATAAATAGCTTAGAAGTTACATTTCTGCCATGCAGTCGAATCAAATATCGTAAATAGAGATAAGATATTAAAGGTTTATATATAGAAATGTTCAATCAAAAATCATGGATTTTGTATCATGTTCCAGCAGACATTCGAAAATAAAATTGTTTCTTATATCGTAAAGAAGAAATGTGGTTATTGGAATTGAAATAAACGATTTTATTCTTCATCTCAAATTTCTACCTCGACAACGCAAAAATTCATCCACCGGAAGTATCTATTTTATCAGTCTTAAAATCTTCAATAGCATTATCTTGAATTTCTTTACTATATCGTCGTAATGCAGTTTAGAAACTACGCAGTTTGTTTCATTTTCTTCAGCAAAGCCTATTTCGTCCAACTCAGTTCATTTTTATGACTTCAAAAAAGAAAAAAAAAACATTGATCTGTTTTATTTATATTTTTCTGCAAAGTAATTTCAAAATTGTCTTTAACGATTTCAAAAAAAAAAAAAAAAAACATCTTTAAATCATTTGTCTTTTTTATGCACAATTTTATGTTTTTTAAATTTTATAATTGCCGTGATTCTATTATACAATGTTTCTGTTTTTATCGAATGAGAGACATTTTTTTTAGCAACATGGCTCAATTTTCTTGCAACGAAAGAGGATTCATTAAAGTTTCAAAATATGTTTGCTCACTTCTTAGCGCAACTTTGTAACTCTTTGCAACGATTAATTTCAAGTGTAGGTATAAATATTAAAGTATTTCGAAATTTTGAAAAAACTTTTTCTTTTGAAACAAAGTATAAGTGAAAAAAAATTTCCAGTGATGATTTAAAAGAAATGATCGCAAGTTGATGATCTTGTTGAGGATTGCTGCTTTGTTTTGATGTCATAGGATAACACGGACTGCTTCAATAGCGAGGGTGAAATGAAACCTTAACAAGGTTACTATCGAGCTATACTCAATACGTTGCAAAATGCATGATGATAGACGTAAAATGAACTGTTATATAGGGAGTCTCCTATAGACCCTTGCTTCCCCAATAATTTCTAAATAGCTTGAGCAATAGTCATAACAGTGAGGCCTAGGTATAGTAAAGCTGGCCTAATGAAGCCGCTTATAGGGCCAGCTGGCAGAAAACTTGAAGTTTGCGTTCTTATCTCAGAAACAGTACGAGATACGGGGAAAAGATATTAACAAAGTGAGAAAGAAAAGTCATCTTCCGAGCTGTAATGTTAAATATTTTAAGCTTAATATGCATTCTCGTGTCCTTTTGTCTAATGTGCAGCGGGAAGTGCCTTCCGGTGTCCAGATTTGTATTTGTGCTAAAATACACTATTTTGTGCATTACAGATAGAGGAGGCTCATTTCCGGAAAATGCAGTTTTATTCAACGCGATCAAATAAAGGTGTATAAATTGTGGAATATTTTTAACTTTTGAGAGTTCGGAAAGCTGGCTTTTCTTTTTTAGTTTGAAAATACTGAATAAAGTTGTAATTGATTTTCCTCTGGTTTGTTGTACCTTTTCTAAGATTAAAACGCTAACTCCGAGTTTTGCCAGCAAATGGCGCTACAAGCATTGTGTAGCGCATTGCAACTTTATACCTAGACCCCAATTTTATGACTATTGCTCTTGTCGCTCAAAACTATTGGTATTGGTAGCGGACTTAGTGGGCACCTTTTATAATCTGATACCTTTCCAGTTCTTAATAGAAACGAGACAAATACCTCGCTTAGGACGCATTTAATGGGAAATTAAAACATTTGTCTGCATTAAGTTTTACACATTTAAAAAGTGACTTTTTAAATACGTTGTTTCACGTGTAGCAAATTTTAACAATAATGATTTTAAAAAAATAATAGGATAAAATGTAATTTTAAACATTGTTTAAATTACAAATAGATAAAAGTGTGGAGACCTGCAAAGAAACTTTATTAATACAATACCGGACATTTATTCCTTACCACTACAATCTGCACTGTCTCGACAACTTTTTTTAAAAAGAGTACAATTGTGTGGTAGGGTCTTTGCAACATTAATTGAGGTAGTGAGAAGCAAAGGGATGTAAGGGGCAAAATTAAAAATGTGTAGATAAACCGGTGCAAATGGTAGGTGAACCCCTCCTCTATCTTGGGGCAAGAGATAGTACTAGTAGCCCTGATAGGTGCTGCTGTACAGCATGATTTAGAAAAAAAATAATGAAAGCCTACCTAGGACGTAATCTTTATACGCGTTTCACTCAAAACTTGAAAATGTCCACTTACATCCCTTTGCTTCTCACTGCCGCAATTGTAAAATCATTTCCCGTCACTTCTAAATTAATGGCAATATTTTTATATACATTAATATTCTATTGTGTTACATATTACATTTTAAAAATCATAAATGATATTGACGTTTTTTACGCTGTTAATTCACTTCTATGTGTGCAGATTTCCTAGTTCTGAAAAGATATCAACTTCGGCGTCAGGCAAACGCGACACCAGAATTTAGTTTTTGGATTTGGTAGGAGTTCTTATATGGATAAAAACTGTCACATTAGGACTGACAATATGAGTTAAAACTAAGGGTGATGTTTTTCTCTTACAGATTCTATTTTTACTTTTTCACGTAAACGCCACCTTCATGTTTTAGTTAATATTTTACCAATGTAAAAAACACCTTGAAGAGACAAGGTTTAAAATAAATAAGTATAAATCTAAAAAAGTTAATTAAATTAATTATCTTTATCAGTGCAGGACTTTATAAACACCCACTTTATTAGTAGCCAGGTGTTTTAATGAGGAAAAATCAATGACTTTTTTTTGCTGTCTTTTAATTCTCTCTCTCTCTAAACTACGGGTGAAAATTATTTATTTGCAAAATATGTAGTAATTAAGTGAAATATATGATGAATGTTTATCTTTTAATCACATCACAGTAAACTGCACAGTTTATGTGATACACCGCGAGTAAATGGAAGAAAATTCCCCAATTCAATCAATTTACAAAGTTATGATTAATGCACAAAGTAAATGAATTTAAGTTTATTGTTGCCGATATCTCTTCTTCAGTTAATTCTTCGATAGAAACGAATAATTGTATTAATATGGTTTCTGAACTGGTATTTATTAAAAAAATCAAGTGTAATCAATATTTTTTCGCATTAAACACACAGAGTTTATTGAATCAAATGTGGTTGAATTTATATTCATGTATAAAATTGAGAAAAGTAAAACTTTATGAGTCTATAATTAAAGCTATTGAATGTATTCAATAATCAGATGAAAGAGGTATTACAGTAATTAAAAATTGTTACTTGGTTCCCCAATCATTAATTTCAATAAATGTGAGCTTTCTGCTGATTAAACAAGGCTGCGAAGCTGCTGGTAAAGGTATCTGTTGATTACGCACAGCGGAAAATTAATTAAAACGAACAGATATATCTAAATAATCATTAATCAACAGATATATCGACTAAACAATCCCACGGCCGAAATCTGTTGGTTGCGCTCCGATCAAATGTCTACAAATCGCGTTGTGTTAAGTCGATACTAGTGTTTGAATCCTTGATCATAATTGAAATTACCGCAGTAACTTTTAATCAATTTCGATTGCTCGACTTCGTGTCAATAGTATTTAAGGTTGCACTGTTATTTATTCCCTCGAATGCAAATTATTCAAAAGCTAATTAACTATGTTATTAATAGTTGATATTTTCTGTCTCGCACAGTAAAAAAAAAAGTTTATGTTTGCACACTCTAAAAAGGTGTTATTTACTTAAGATAAATAAGCATCTTTGTGCCAAAAAGTAAAATAAGAAATAACAACGTCGGAAAGCACAAATTGCAGATTATTGCAGACACGTGTTTTTGAGTTACAAGAAATTCGGCGGCATTAAAAAATGCGTTCCTTGTAACGCCAAAACGCATATCGTCAGTACTCTGCAATTTGTGCTTTTTTGATGTTGTTATTTCTTATTTTACATCTTATTTTAGTTATTTACTTATTTATAAGGGAATCATTATCGCTTATTTTTCAGTTTTTAAGTAAATCGCGATATTTTCAATACTATCATTATTTCAAATCATTTACAGGTCTGTTTCAGAGCTTGACACTATAGGTTTGTGTTTTACTGTTAGAAAAATATTTCATACAATTATTTTCGTTGGCTTTGAGCAATTCCAGTTACCTTGGAACCTATCCAAATATTTTAGTTCATTTGACATTCCAAAAAAAAAAAAACTTAGACTGTCAATAACTTGTGGAAGGTTACACGATGGTAATGTAACTATATTGTAACGTCTCACTCACTTCGTCTTAAGGTTACACCAGAATTTTCGATATGCTTACAGAGAAATTTGCTTAAAAGGTTAAAAAATTAAGCTTTCATTTGCCTTTCTTTAACGATTTTTATGCTTTATAACAACCAATATACGACAATCATTCATTTATTTTAATTTACAAACAAGACTTTTTATTGCGCTAGAGAGGAAATGACCTAAGTGGTGTCCGAACCAGGGCTGTGGAGTCGGAGTCGGAGTCGAAGAGTCGGAGTCGAAGAGTCGGAGTCGGACTGATTTTGGGGTAAAGGAGTCGGAGTCGGAGTCGTTGGAAAACATGCCGACTCCGACTCCGGGCTTCTTTTTTTCTTTCCTTTTCACTGACTCTCCTTGCATTTTTTAAAAATTGATTACCAATTGGTTCGATTACATGTATAAAAAGATACTAATGAGAAAATAACTGCCATTATGGCAATCAGCTAGCTTGAATGCTTACCGAACTTTCTGTAGCCGTCCCCTAGTTTGCTTGCTTTTTAACTTAACTAATAGCAACTGTCAGCAAACGGTTTTGTTGAATAACATTTTCAAGTAATCACTTTCAAATAAAAATAGAAATATAGTGTTTTGTTTTATCTCAGTTTAAAATAGTAAAAGAAACGTAACAAATTAGTAAGTCGACGCCTGTAGCTAAGGTTGAAACGTTTAAGTGTGATCGGCAAATTCAAAGAAGTTCTGGCTCGAAAGCACGAATCCAAAAGATTCGATGAAAT
Source organism: Uloborus diversus (assembly GCF_026930045.1). NCBI lineage: Eukaryota > Metazoa > Arthropoda > Arachnida > Araneae > Uloboridae > Uloborus > Uloborus diversus. The sequence goes on from NC_072733.1 coordinate 167,498,218, forward strand.
AATCTAATGTTTTTTTCTTTATTAAGAATATTTCTGTAAGCTTGGTTCTCACTAAAAAGTATGTAACAAAATAAGTGTAAAAAATTTCTTGATTACAACACTCAAGAATTGCAGTTAATCTTAAAATCTTCATATTTAGGTTAATTCTAAAGCAGCCAATAAAATTTAAATTAAAAATTTAGCGAAGAAGAAATATAGGCATAGTAAAAGCTATTCGTACAAATTTGTATACCGCCGCGTTTTGTGTAAAATTAGCTCCTGACGCATATGTGCCCTATTTTCGTTGAAATTTTATTGATGAAATAAAATTTAAAATATATTCGTGAAAATTTTCAGAATTAAAGTATTTATATTTTTTATAAACTCTGAAATTAACTTTGGGTGTCATCTAATAGATGGATGTCACCAGGGGCAAACCACTTCCTCTCAAGAAGTTGGATTTAGAAAAAAAAAATTTTCTCTCAAGTTACAGCTTTCAAAAATTGAAAGCACACGATTTGTTCAATATATATTTGTTAAACATTAAAGGGGGGCAAATTACAGATAATCATTTTCAAAATTTTTAAAAGGGATTTTTAAGTCATCTCACTTTTTGACTCGTAACTATTGGAAAGTTTGATTTTTAAATTGAATTTCTAACGTTGTATGACGTCTTGGGTTTACAATAAAAAACAAAATGCTAAATTTTCATAAAAAGGAATTAATATTTCAATCTCTGTTAAGAGGTTTTCCCCCTTCCCTTGAATGGAGAGAGGGAGTTTAAAAAATACAATTAAAAAAGTTAAAAAAAAATCCGGAGTCGGAGTCGGAGTTGGAGTCGGAGTCGGGCGTTTCAAAATCCAGGAGTCGGAGTCGGGGTCGGAGTCGGCCATTTTCCTTCCGACTCCGCAGCCCTGGTCCGAACACGCGCCGGGAGTCTCACAGAAAAGGCCGCTTTTACTTATCAGCCACCAAGGACGGATTTCGTTTCGCTAATAAGAGTTGACGTGCTTTGCCCCTAGTCTGCCGATTCTGATCTTTACGCATGCGTTTTGAATTCTACTGAAACCATATTGCAATTTTCCACCAACAAATAGAGTTTTTAAAGTAATGCTGCTACACACTTTAGAATTCTCGTGTAACATTACACTCATTGATACTAATAACCTAGCACATTTTTTACAGGGTACCTAAGATAATCAATCCAGTAATAGAACGATTCTCACATTTTGCGCACCCGGGAAGGGTCCTTCCTCTATTATTATACAAGAAAAACATCGTGTTAGAGAATTGAGATTACGTCCAGTTCGTAAAGCTCAGGAATATTGCATGGGAAAAATAATTTAAGACTAATGAAAGGTGGTTAACAGTTGACTTCAACGCAACTGATTACTGTGACATGATTCAGGGAACGCCCCGCCACTTTTGATTATTAATCTACCACAGGAAGAAATACATATGGACCATTCCACATCAAATAAATGAAAAAAAAAACCACTTTTCAGATTTATGTCAAGTAATTACAACAAATTTGCAGGTTTGAGAGCAGAATGTGTTCAACTGACGAAACCGTTATTATTACAATAAGCTGTCCATATAGTTGACGTCACACTATTTTTCAAAAAATGTAACCCCTGCTCCTACTTTGTCACAAAGTGTCACTCTTCACCATACACCCTCCCTTTCCCTTGCCATATATCTATTACTTTGAAAAATTTCAAACTGCAATACGAAAATTATTTGTTCATCTCACGTAGGGTCAGGTGGGGTTGAATGGATATGTGAGGTAGAATGGGTAGTTTATTAATATTTGAGTTACAGGAAAAAAAAAACAATTTAAAAAAAGAAATAAAAACACTCATGACTTTATTTTGGTTCAAGAAAAAACTGAATGGAAAAAGTCGGTTTATTGGCACCCTTCTTGAAAGTTACAGTGTAAAAATCAAAACTGTAACTGATAACTGTGAACTTTGTTTTCCGGATTTTGTTTAAATTTAGGTACACTAGATTTAGATTAGATATTCTATTACGGTTATTTTCAGTTTAGGAAGTCTTCTTTGTCAACTGAAAATATCAGAAAGGAAAAATTCCATACATTTTAAGAAATATGTTAAAAAATTTTGAGTGGAGTGGAATGGGGGTATAATATTAGGCTTAATGACACAGACTGTGGAATTAACATTTTTTCACATTAAAAGTTTTTTTCCGAAGTAAGTTGTTCATTTTATCGAAAGTTTTATATTCTGAAATCCTTATGTCATATAGCTGCTTAGAGTTGCACTAAATCTCGTTGGATGGAAGACACAATCTTTGAAGAATGGTTTTAACTTTTCGCAATACATCTGAAAAGACATGCAAGCCATCTGACATATGAAACTGTAAAGAATACTATCGATAATGAAATTATCATTTGCCTACCGCTTAATACGAGTCTTGCTCTGCAACCTCTAGACAAAGCCAGAGCTGACTAAATAAATTGAACCCAGTCTGATCAAACTTACATTCCACTAAGCTTATGTACAATTACAATATCTATTGGGTGCTAGTTGAATACGTTGGTAAGAAATTTAAAAAGTATTTTCTTGCTCAAAGTCTAGAATCTTTGGATACTTGTGCTTATGTTGTAAAAATTCTTAAGAAGTCTTTGATGGGAATTTTTTTCACCTTCCCCAATAATACGAAAATGGAGATTGAAGAAGAACAGATCATCAAAATAATAAGTCAGCCAATCCTCAATGATCGTGGGCATTATACCTTTAATTGCAGCGAAATTACAGACTATCTTGGTTAAACGATTTTTACCCTTATATTAATATCTTTTTGTGAAAAAATAATAAATAAATTAGTGTTTTCACTCTGAAATTTAATTCAAAAAATACTACCCATTTCACCCAACTCCATGGGGTGGAATAGGTATAAAATTAGACTTTAAAATAATAGCTCTTTCACTAAACAATAAAATTATTTCAGTAATAATAACTATATATAATAATAATGTACTGTTGAAATGATAAAAACTCAGTTATGGTTTTTCGATTGTTGAATATCAGATTTGAGTAGCTTGATAATCATTTCAAACAAATATCTGTTTTTATACCCATTCCATCTCACCTGATCATATATATCCATGAGCGCCGGCAGGGAGCTGGGAGAAAGTGCACTTTAAATGTATATATACACACATAATATTACTCCTTCACCCGGTAAATAACCTGAAAATTAGATCTATCTTAAGGGAGTCATGTTATTAATCAATAGAAAGGTCTACTTTTTTTACTTTGCATTTTTTTTTTTTTTTTTGAATTTTCATTCTACTATAATTAGGAGAGAAGTTAGTCATTTGTAAAAACCACGTTCTTCAATTTTTTTTTTTTTTTTGCATATTTTGAGGTTTTTTACAAGCCTATATTTCAAACAATTTTAAAAATTGGCAGGATTACTTATCTAGCAACATATGTCCTTCATGCTAAATTTTATTTAAATCATAAATGTTGTGGTCAAGAAGGTGATTTATCTGACTTGGAATTGCTCATAGGCAGTTAAATAGTTGCGTGACGGTGTGAGATTTTTGAGGGATGGTTTACCCCTATAAATAGCATTTTCAGAAAGATCCTGACACAATGCAACTTTAGTTTGTTTAGTTCTTCCAAATTTTCAATCGTTATTTGTATTTTTGTACAGTCGAACTCGCTTATAACGAGCCCTGATTTAACGAGAACCCGGATTTACCGAGGAAATCACAAACGGTTGGTACAATGTTAAGTCTATGGGAGCGTAACTCACTTTTAAAGTGCAAACCCCGCTTAAAGCGAGCAATATTTTTGTGATTCGTAGTATTTCTATTCACTTCCAACTCAGCTTATCATTTTTTGGTAAATTTTCTTTATTATTCCAGAGTGAACCAAAGTTAGTAATAAATCATAAATCCTTAACACAAGCCATGACATTACTTTTTTTAATTTGTGGAGTAAAGAAACATTTAAAAATTATATATGTGTATATCTGTGTCTTCCTCAAAACAATAGCATAAGAAAGAAACATTCAGACAGTTCCAAGCAAAGTAACCAACTTTTTTGGTACTGTATAGAGATTAAAAAGAAGCAAATATGAAATTTTTTTATGCATTCGATTATAACGAGCAAAATCATGGTCCCTTTGCACTCGTTATAAGCGAGTTCGACTGTAATTAAAATTTAAAACAAAAAATATATATATTGTGCCCTCTAATATCTCATTCATAAAACATTTAGGGGTGAATTTTACCCCATTAAAAGCGTTTGTTGCCGATAAAAAAAATAAAAAAAATAGGGGTTCAATATTTTTAAGTGTGGGATGAGCAAAGTTTTATTCGAATCAGTGATTCACACTTGGGTAGGGTTACCTGTTAATAATTTTTATTGTTTTTTCAAACTTTTTTTTTCTTGCAAATATTGATATTGGATAGGTAAAAATTAACGTCATTTTAAACAAAAGACAAAATTACAAAACAAGTCTGATTAGAGACTTATAAATCAAGTAATTTTAGCAAAGATGAAAATACATCTCGGTATTCGCTTGAAAACAACCAAATACGTAAGAAAAAATATTCAAAATAAATGAAACATTAAAGAAATAAAATTGAAATGATATATTTTTTTTTAGTGGTACACGTGCGGGTACACCTCCTGCGCATGATTCTGTCGCCACTCACGAATGTATACTTTTTCGCAATAAATACGTAAATGTGTCGTATTTTTTTAATTCTGACGGGTGAAATTTAAGATTTTATAAACCTATTGAAATAAACTATGTTTTCTCCGCATTATGTACGTCATTTTGCAAAAAATATGTCATTTTCTTCGTATTCCTTAGTACCTCAGGGGTTTCAATTTAAAGAATATATGCTCGATTTCATGATTTTCTTGAAGCAAGTCCTATCAATATTAATAGATGATTTATTTTCTGCTCGGCGCCAAATAGAAAGAAAACCATCCAAAGCTCAGATCTGAAGATCAAGTTCTACTGACTAATTTTTCAACTAATTTATTTCTTTATAAAAATAAAAGTAAAAAAGGAGAGCAATTGAATTACAAGTTAAACGATAGGGATTAAGTCATCAGAGATTTCCGGCCTCTATTGCTGGAATTTATTGGAAAGAGCTAATTTGACCTAACGTTGAATTCGTAAAAAAGACATTTTCCCCATTGCTAGTTAATATACATTTTTCATTCCTTTTGATTATTTTAATGGACTTTTTTTTTAGAACTGTCGAATTCTTCAATCGTAAAATCGGGAGTGTTCGTAAACTAGGGGTTCTTAAAACCAAGTGTGAACTGTAGTACGTATACCTATGCTACATGTGGTTGATACAGTAAAACTCGCATATAACGGGTGCAAAAGGACCGCAATATTTGCTCGTTATAACCGAGTGCTCGTTTAAAGGGAGTTCGTGAAAAAAAATCATAAAAGTTCATCCTAAATGCTTTTTTTTTTCTTCTTTTTAATCACTGTACAGTGTACAGTAGCAAAGAAATTAGTTACTTGACTTAGCTTTGAACTGTCTGAATGTCTCTTTTTCTGTCATTGTTTTTGAGGAATATACATACATGTATACACACCTTTGCAATTTCTAAATGTTTCTTTACTCCACAAAAAAAAAAAGAAATAAAAAGAAAAAGAAATATTAATTTGAATTTTGTCATCTTGAATTCAAATTATGTTTTTCGCAACCACGAGTGTGTGTGTGTATGTAGGCGTGTGGGGGGGGGGGTATGTGTGCAGGCATGCGTGTTGGTAGTTGTGTGTATGAGTGTCTGTGTGCGTGGGGGCGGGGTATGTGTATGTGTGTGTAGGCATATGTGCTTGTGTCTGTACAGGCATGAATGTGCGGGTAGTTGTGTGGATGTGTTTGTGTGTGTATGTGTATGCGTGTATATGTATGCGTGTGTGTATGTGTGTGTGTGCGCGTGTGTCTGTAATTGTGTATGTATGCGCATGTGTGTAGGATATGGATGCAACCTAGAGACGGTTTCCGCTATAGGAGCAGCATCGTGAGGAGCCGGTCGACGGTGGTACTGCAGAGGGTGCTGGCGGGAAAATAAAATGATAGCACATCAAAGCAATCAAGTAAGAACAATAAGCAATCGTGATTGCTCAAAAAAAAGATAAATTAATTTGAATTATAGCTTTTTGAATTCAAATTATGTTTTTCGCAATCACGAGTGTGTGTGTGTGTGTATGTAGGCGTGTGTTTGTGTCGAGGCATGAGTGTGTGGATATGTGTGTGTATATAGGTATGTGTATGTATGCGTGTGTGCTTGTGTCTGTATGCAGGCATGAGTGTGTGAGTGTGTGTAAGAGTGCGTATGCATGCGTGGGTGTTTGTGTGCATGCATGAGTGTGTGTGTGTGCGTTTGTTTTTGTCTTTGTGCAGGCATGAGTGTGTGTGTGTGTGTGTGCAGGTGTGTGTATGTATGCGTGTGTATGTTGGATATGGATGCAACCTGGAGACGGTTTTCGCTAGAGGAACAGCATCGGGAGGGGCCGGTCGATGATGGTGCTGAAGAGGGAGGCGGGGGGGGGGAATAAAATCAGCGCAACGTCAAGGACAGTCAAATGAGAACAATAAGCAATCGTGATTGCTCAAAAAAAGTGCTGTCATCGCGCTTTTTAGAATTCATGATTTATCACTAACTTTGGTTGACGTAGGAATGTTAAAGACAATTTACCACAAAAAAAGGATAAGTGGAGCTGAATAGAATTTTACGAATTGCAAAAATATTGTGTGCTTCAAGCAGAGTTTGATCATTAAATGCGAGCTATACGTTCCCATAGACTTAACACTGTACCAACCAAGTATTTCTGATTTCCTCGCTAAATCCGGGTTTACCTTAACTCTGGGCTCGTTATAAACGAGTTCGACTGTATCATCCCGACAACCAATCAGTAATTCCTCAAAAGCTAAACGGGGTGTGTGAACTGCGACAGCCGTGGCTTGACATAATCGGAGTCAATCCCTGTTGTGTCTTATGCAACTCATCTGTTGACCCGACCACACAGTTTGAAGTTTCTGGAGTGAGGCCGTCGCGTGTTCTGCAGTCTGTTGCTTTCTCGGGAGCCAGGCTATTGGCTGAACGGGGACGGTCTTCCCAACCGACTGCAAAGTGGAGGCGGCCTGCCATCCCTACGCATGCCTCAAATTCCCTATCCCTTCCGCGAGCCGCTCTTTTTCCCTACACTCCAAGCTCACCTGCCGTGGAAGGCATTTGAGCATAGGACTGACTATTTGCAGCACACGCGTCTCAGGAAGTCTCGCTCTTAGGGTAACGTGGAGTACTATCGAGCCGTTTCACTTACCTGCTAAGCTAGGATCTCTGATGTAAATACTGCCGTATGCGTTTCAAATCGGTAGTAGTTCTGAGAGATTCGTAGCGCACGTGGAAGGCTGAGATATATAAATCTTATTGCGAGAGATCCTATGAGAAATAAGATTTTTGTGGATAAAACTCTTTCTTCTTTAAAGTCCTGAACAGTTTCAGTTTCGTAGATCGTCTATAAAAAGAAAGATTTTTGCGGTTTGAGGTGTGGTGGAAGATGTAGAAGGACTGTGAAAAAAATTGTGTGTATGGGGTAAGTAAAAACTTTAGTTGTTTAAACTTTTTTTAAAAAATGTGTTCTTGCGTCAATTTGTTGGTGTGACAAACCGATATTTACCTTCATTCACAACAGCTGCTGATTTTTTTGCATTTTACTAACTCCTGAAATGCTTCTTCTGTTTTGATTTTTAAAGCTTTTGATAACATAAAATAATAGACTACAATAACAAATTTACATTCGGATATCCGATAATAAACAAATTTTGTTATGATGCACCTAAACTCCCCTGTTAAGGTATTCAGAGCTTCCATCCTTTTATTACAAGTTTTTAATGATAGATTCTAGTTGCTTTTACTATATCAACTCCAACTAATTCGTACACTGTATTCATTTTTTAACTTCACATTCAGATTGAGTAGTTATTTAGGACTGAGATTTTATCTGCGATGGTAAACTACTTATTTTTTTAATGTAAAGAAATTTATAATGTGAACGAAAATGAGTTAAGTTTTTGTGTTTCTTAACGAGTCATTCAATAATCGGTTCCATCATTAGAAAACGTATATAAATCGTTAATGTATACGTAAAATAGGGAAAAAAAGAACTTAGCGTAAGCATGTGCAAAGAATTTCATAGTATGTGCAACATAAATATGATGATTGCGAAGCTTCATGGAGTAGGTTTGATTTTTACAGATAACTCGTTTGCTGCGGATTACGCGATTTATTTTGAAAACTTCATAATAAAAAACAAAAAGTATGGATAATTTGAAAGTTTCTGCAAATATTTTGTTTCGATTACATTTATTTGATATGATTGTCCACTGCTCATCTTAAACGAGCTATGTTTTTCAATTTGAATTCCCGCGAACGTACATCAAAATTACTCTCACGTACCTAAATCACCTTCTTCCAGTTCAGTAACAAGTAAATGTGGATGTAATAGCCGACTCACTCTGGGAAAATAAAGATAATCTAGATATAAGATATTTTTGGACGGGAACGTTGTTTTATGTTTATGCATTTCATACCAGTTAAATCTAAATATATATATCGTTTTTTTTTTTTTTTACGGTTCTTAATTTCATGTGCACAATATTACGCTAGTCAAAACCGTCAATAAAATTCAGAAAATAAAGTTTTATTTGTCCAACTTTAATCAAAATACGCATTAATTTGTTGATAATGGCATTTCAATAACTTATCAGATTTCAACTTAAGTCGAAAGTTCTATCATTTTATTTTATTTTTACCCACTTCAATTTACTTGAATCAAATTCCGTGATAAATCGTCCAGAACGTAACACTACAATCACTCACCTGTTATAACATTATTAGACCCCGATAATAAGCTTTCTTGAAAATTCTATTAATCTCATGCATTAGACAGAAATAGGATCAAAATTTCCGAAAAGTGGCTATGATCGTAATTGTTGTACAACACCATTGAATATTTACTAAAGCTTCCCGTGAATCTTGCGTTACTTGAAGTACTTTTATGGAAATTTGTTTAAAATCAGAAATAACATTTCTTGAATACAGTAGCGATTTCACGATCACCGTCAATATAATTCAGAAAATAAAACATTGTTTCCGACTTTGATCAACATCTGCATAAATTTGCTGATATTGGCATTTCAATAACTTATCAGAGATGAACATTAATCAAAGTTTCTAGCAATTTTTATTATTTTTATCCGCTTAAATTTACTTTGATCAAAACCGTCAAGAACGTAATAATACAATCGCGCACCTGTAATAACACTATTAGAAACAGATAAATTTTCCTGAACATCATATTACCTTCATACATTAGATAGAACTTGGATCAAATTTTACGTAGAATTGCCATGAACGTGATTGTTTACATTCATGTACAACGCTATACAATATCTACCGTGAATCTTGCGTTACTTGCAGGTATTTGATAAGAATTTGTTTAAAATAGGCAATAAAATTTCTTGAACGTCGGAGGAATTTCACGAACACCATATAACGTAAGTAAAAATCTACTGCCGTAAACCGTTTATGAGCTGTCGTTTAAAGTTTTGAAGAATTTACACATTGTTGGGATTTCATCATCATCAAACTATTGTAAACGATCACGCACCCGATATCACATTGCTTCAAATAAATTGCAGTGGATTTCTAAGTTTACTTAAGCATTAACCATACTAGAAATCTTTTTTTTATTTCTCCTTCGACTGATTAAATGGGATTTTAATTTCATACCAACCACGGTCTGATATAATTTTCGCAAAGGGTCATAACAGGTGCATGATCTTGAAATAAGCCATTGTCGTATATTTACTGTTCAAAATTTCCCATCCATGAGATGTACTTCGCAAAATAACGTACTGTGAATATTTTTACTGGTAAATAAGTATTTCTTTTCTTTTTTTAGTACTTCTACTTTCTGCCTGAGTTCGTACACTGATTTTTTTTGTTAGAAGTACAGTAAAATAAAAAAGCACAAACAGTTGTTTTCATTATAATAAAAATTGCAAATGTTAAACACTAACCGAATTAATCTTGTAAATGAGTTTTGTTCATTTTTGAAAATTCAGGGGTTTGATATCAGCGCTTTATATAATTTTTTATCAAAGGTTTAAAACTAGTACATGCAAACACGGTTTTTGCTACAGAAGTAATATTCCGGGACGGCTGCAGTTACCTTCCATGCTTGTTTAAACGTGACTTATCGGTACGAAGTCTGGTGACTTGAAAGACCATGGGAGTACGTCATACCCTTGAATACGTTGTCGGGGGAATCGTACAGTACGTGAACGAGTGTTGTTTTGCTCATTAGTGACATTTCGTTGATTTGATTGCATAGCCAGTTCAGCCGGCGTAAATATGTTGTCCACGTAATGTTAATATTTTCTTAAAGGAAGACTAAAAGGGGTGGTTATGCGTTGCAACAAATTGCTTCTTACTCTACCGCACCTTGTGTATAGCTTGACCACATGGAGATGGCAAATGAAACGTACCCCTTCATGTTGTAATCATTAGCAAGATCGCGCAAGTAGTAAAAACCTTACTGCTTGCACGTTCTAGCTGATCTTACCTGTTTTAATAAAAATGAACACAAAAAGAAGTGGTCCCGTTTCCCTTTCCTGATCATACGTCATCTTCACGTGGTCAAGCTATAATTGCAATAAGCCGCTTGACAACAAATGCTGAATCAGTCCGTTAGCCTAGCCGCTACCTTGTCCGAGTTTAGCAAAACTCCAATCAACAGTTCTTGACGTGTGTCTCTGAGGTAGGCATGCTTAATGCATGTCAGCATTGTGTACCAGTATCGGCTAGTCGCCTCGAAATGGAACTTAAAACAACCGGGTGCCTGGAAGGTGGTAGGTAAATGAAGTCAAATCGATGTTGGTACGGAACTGTTCGTTGTCATTCCGGCAGTGGCTTAGAAAGAAGAAAAAAAATGGAGAGGGATATGGTTAAAGCTTGAGAGTCAGGGGGGAGGTAGTTTTAGTCTTTTTCGTCAAAAAGGAAATATCTAAGTCTCAGTGGGGTTATACTCCCAAATAACACCCCCCCCCCTGAATGCGCAACTGGCTCAATACGGGGATCGACCAACCTGCTTTTCTGAAGCTTACTGTACGCCACTTCTCAAAGTCAGACAACTTTTTCGTACTACCGTTGGTTACGTGTAAGAGTCGTCTCTACTGACAACACCGTCCAACGAAAGCGATAGATACGTTTTTATATCTCAACGATGCGTGAATTACGGTTTTACACTTTCCTAGCTGCACAACTCATGTGCGCTTAGAGCGCTTACCCTTTCCTCACTGGAATCATAATGCAAAATAATTTTCTTATCTTTCACCAGAGTGCATTCTTTCCGAGCTTCGAGATACATAGTTAAACTCGTTTATAACAAGTGTGAAAGGAAATCGAGTTCTACTCCCGTAGACTTAACATTGAAACCCAAATCTTCCTGATTTCCTAGCTAAAACCGGGTTTTCGTTAAATCAGGGTTCTTTATAAGTGAGTTCGACTGTATATATATATATATCAGGTGGAGGGGGGTGCCGAAATGCACTAGGACACCGTTCCAATACTGAAATGTATCCTTCTTTGAAGTAAAATTTTTGTAGACTCAGTGCTCCATTACTTCTAATCGACGTTCCGGCACTGGAAAACTTGCCAGTTCGCCTCTGATATATGTATCGGTCGGCTCTAAACTATATGTAAAAAATATGAAGTCAGTAGAAGGCAGATTTTGTTTTGGGAAGCAGATACAAAAATACAGTGTTAAATGCTATCCGCGTAAAGCAATGTTATTCATAGGTAAGTAAAAGGACAAAGAAAGCGAAACATGTTAGTTGTTTAAAATACCTTAGAATCCAAAGGCTTGCAATCAAGTAGTTTCATATATAGTTGTACGGAAGAATAAACATTAATAGCTGGACAAATATCACATTGGCGCATGGATGGCGTACATTCGTAAAACGTCTGGAATGGTATGCCCATTTCCCATTTAGACAGAAAATCAAGCAACCATATATTATTAAACTTTTTTTTTGTATGTCGTACACAATGTTTTTAGTTTGGCCACAAAAAAAAAAAAAAAAAAAAAACTCATGAAATCTGGAAAATGTGGTTACCAGGAAACAAATACGAACAGATTTCTTTATGAAATATGCTTGCTTAAACCCTTTCTACATGCCTGTATTGTTTTATCACACATAAATTTTAAACACCCTGTATATTTCGAGCATTTAAATGCCATACGCAGGCCTAAAATCAGTGAGATCATCTCTTTCTTTCTCTTAAATACGCTTGTCTACTCTTTAAGAAATATATACTTTTTTCGCAATTTCCGAAAACTTACTTTCTCCTGTTTTAGTTGAAATCTGAGAAAATGTGTCTCGTGCAAAAAGTAGTTCCATTTGCTTCCAATGAAGGAAAAAAAATCTTTTACTGTATTGAATCTCATTTTTCTCCCTGAACTGCTTTAACTTTATCTTTAGTTTACACTTGAACAATTATCTGGTCGTATTTTCCTGCAGACTTTCGGAATAACTTCCATTTATTTCTCTTTGAATATCTCTTTAATCTTCAGTTTTCGCTCTGAAAATCACTTCATCTCTTACTGCATTAACATTTTGAAGCATTTAATCACCAATTAACTTTTAAAAGACTCTTGGCCGGGAGATTTGTAATCGATCTGGCGAGCTTTAATCGGTTGCGATAAGGAATTAATAAAATAGGGTGCCACGTTTAAATAATTATTACAAGAAAGATTGTAAATTGTGTGCTTTTAATAATATTTTTATGGCTTCCTAAATGTCTTCGTATAACGTCATTCTTCATTGCATTTACTAAAAAGCAATCAGGCGTAGTCCTCGCACGTCCTTTGTCACCAGTTTAGAACCCGCGGTTCAAGTGTTCTGTTGATCTCTTGTCTAAATGGAGAAAATTCATCTGCGCCGGTGCCGCATAGTATCGATAAAAATTACTCGGCTATGGTAAACTCATAGTGCAGTTTCTCTTCGTGAAGACTAGATGCTTACATTTGGTGTGAAACTAGGCGTCAAAACTCCCTGTGCCATGATACTTGCACCTTAATAGTGGCACTCGAAATATTGAATGCCATACCGAGGGATTGATCCAGGTCTGCATAGGCGAGAGGCCTCAATGGAGAGGGGGGGGGGAGGAACCGTCTTCTTTCCACGAAGTAAATTATGATTGGACTGTGGGCATTATACTGAAGACTTTCTGCTGATTTTGACCGTTAGGCACGAACGCGCTTGATTTTCATTACTTGTATAATTTTTTATGTTGCAACTTTTCTTAGTTTCGTTAGAATGTAATACCTCTTATTTCGATAACAGGGACGGGCGGGCAAATAACGTATGCGTCCAGAAACAAGTTTTACATTGCTCTTTCCATTGCTACTTATTTCATTTTATTTCACTATTTTGTGGTTTCCTGGTTAGTCTTCCTAACTTCTTCTGTGCTTCGGCTATATGGAAAGAACTAACAAATTTATCTAACAGTGTAGCCAAATTATATCAATGCTACTCAAAATAAACACATTATGATTTATAGGCAGACTGTTTTTGAAACTGCTTGAAAGCTCCGGAGGGGTCCGCTAGTTATTTGGTCTAACAGGGTGCAAAGGTGCCCACCTCTTTGAGAGCAAAGGCGCACAGCCCCCCACCCCACCCCTAAATATCGCGAACACTCCCCAAAAGCAAGAGCCCTCCAAAAACGGAAAATTAACCCTCAAAACACCTCCCCTAAAAATTTTGATGGCGCAGTCTACGCTATGACCCCCCTCCCCCAGGTGGGCACCCCTGGATATAGTTTGCTATCGAAATAACAATGTATATAGTGCGTATCATTCTATTTAGATTTCATCGTCTGTAATAACGAGTCAGATGGTTTTTATGCTACATTTAAAAACAAAGTTGTGCAAAGTTAAAAGACGTCACAGATGAATTGTCACGTCTTTAGTATTTTTCCAACTAAACGACTACCATTATTATAGTATTTCCATTACATTTTCTGTAGCTTGAGAATTTTGTTTTTATTTTAAATCACTTGTATAAAAGGGCTATTTGCTTTTCAGTATATAATCAGGTTTTGTACTTGTACTACGTGATTCAGACGAGTCAGATGCATTTTTTTTAAGTCTAAAAGAATAAGTTGTTTAAAATTCCGTAAGGGCAATTACCTTCTAAAAATGGGAATTATAGGTTCTGGAATCTTTACTGTTGCATACCTATTTCCTACAGCGACTACCAAAAAAAAAAGTTTGGTTTTCTTGAAATGAGTTCACATTGTCCCCTTTTATAAACACGGATGTTTATTTTCTGCATATTTGTATTGATACGCTAGAATTAATTTATCTCATGATATAGTTATAAAACAAATTTTAAAAAAAATGCCTCAAATCAACCACAGTTAGCATTATAAATGTTTTTAAAGCTTAGACTTTGCGCTCCAATAAATATTCGTTCATTGTTGAAAAAATGAGAAATGGAGCATTCTTATTTTCTCTAAGTTGCATTATGTTATTTCAAATGGTTTTTTTGTTGCAATCGAATCGGATAATTTACTTTATTTACTTTGCAAGATTTTCAATTATTTGTGATAATTATTTTCCAACAATCTAAAGACTTCATTTTCTGATGTTTAAGTATACAGACAAGGCATAATCCTTTGCAGCCGCTTTTGGCTCTGGCTTACGGAATGTTTTTTTTTATCTATTTATTTATTTATTTTATTTTATTTTTTTTATTTTTTTGTATTTTCTTCATAAATATCGGCTTGTGTTAAGCAAAATGAAGCCAACAATAAAAGGCTTGTTAAAGGGTCTGTTGTTAAATTTGCAGTGAACGGTTTGCAATAGTTCATTATTCTTTTCTCGATATTCTAACAAATGGGGACATTACATATCACGAGTATTTTATAAGATTCAATAATTCAAGAGCATCCGATATTTTAAATTGTGAATCGAACATGTAGCATGTCAATTTAAATAATTCTTAAAAAAGTCGGTGTTATTAGGATTTATGCAATTAGTTTTACTTATGAAGCTATAAAACGAATGACTTACCAAAAAGAAGAAATACAAAATTAGCTATTATCATTTCCTTCTTGTGGTTTTTTTGTCAGTTCTTCAAACTAAACAAAAGTTGTACACTGAACTCCTGCTTCATAGGTACATTTTTTAGATGATCCCTCCCTCCCTCCCTCCTATTATTGAAATAATTGATTTTTATTTATTACTTAATTGCTCATTCATTTTGCCTCTACCAAGTTTAATGTGCACCTTTAGAAATTGCACTGAAAATCGCTTTTCGACTGTTGCTCAACATGCACTTCTTCTGCAGGTCTATTCCATAATTTTATTAATCTGTATAAAATAGCTCGCAAAATAAAAATTTTAACATGTGTAAGTATTATATAACTTTGAAATATCTACATCATATATGCAGTGCATATATAAATCAGTACATTTCATCTATGAGTTAAAATGCATAAATTCTAAGACGTAACCACTTGTTTCATTGTAGAGAAATAAGCGGTGACTGTATTTACTTTAAACGGTCACTTTTATTCAGCGAGGCAAAACGTCATTTTTCAGTTTGTTGGAAATACCTATACAATACGCAGCATTTGACCGGTTTTTCTTTTCTTTTTCGAGAAAAGTGGCTTTTTACTTCTGCGCGGTTCCTTTGTTTTCGCCACCGATTGCCATAAATTTGCCAAAAAGATTCATTTTGCAGTCTTTATGAACTGGGTTTTTAACACTTTTATGACTTCCTTTACTTCAAGTAAGTGCTATTGTTTAGTTTAAGGAAAATGAGTTTTCCGTTTTAAATAAATGTATGACACGTAAATACAACTGCAGCTATTTCAGCATTTTATTTGCATAATATTTTTATTGTCTTCGGTTTTCAAAAGCTGGTCTTTTTTGCAGCTTCACTAATTACTTAAAATTTTGCGTTTATACGACGTTTATGCACAAAGTCTTGTAAAGAGGTATTTAAAAACATAATTATAAATAAAACTCTCTAAGTTTCGATGCCGTAACTTTTTTAGTGTCTTACTTGTTGCGGCCAATTTACAGAACGTGATATTCCGACTTTGTACTTAATGTTTTTGAATCGTTCATTGTAAATATTTAAAAACTGGTTTCAAAAATACCGAAGATATTTAATGACACATTTTTATTAAAAATCACATAAGACAACTAAGAGCATTAAAATTTTAAGCTTAAATCATTGATATGCAATGGCGTCTCTGAGACGTCAGAGTCAGCAGTTAGTACATAAAATGAATAATGTTACCAGACATACTCGTAGCTGTAGCTTCCGTACTTAATGTTGTTTTCCAAATTGTTACAACTGTAAGTGGTTTTATTAGTGCTAGTATACCTTGCTGAAATTTGACCGAATGTTTTCAGTGTCCCTCCTTTACCTGTTAGCGTTTTTTTCAACCCCATAGTGCTATTTCTGAAAGCATAGCGCAAATATATTTTCTGCTCACTGGTGATGGATTATTAAAACCAGTAATAGATTATTAAAAAATTATTTCAGTATCAAGTCGTAAACACTTTGTATTTCCATCATGACTTTTTCGCTTTATTCGTCAGTTCTTAACACAGATTCGTAAATCTAAACTCCCCCATAGGAATGAATGAAACGTTGCAGAATAAAAAGACCCAACTTTTCAACATTACACGTAGTTACTACTGACGGGACGGAATGGTGATAAGACAATGCTGAGAAGTGTTGCCAATTTATGCAAAGGCCATGCTTTGATGATCAAATGAGACATTGCTGGAGTTTCTTCTGTTCAGGCAGCTAAATGCGTAAAAAGAAATACAAAAAGAATGCGGAAACGGAATAATGCTTTCTACAAAAGCAATATCTCCTCACTTATGTTACCTTGACTACGTCGCATTGTTACCGTTATATTTTAATTCCATTTAGTTATATGTTGATTGTAGTAAGTCATATGATATAGACAATTTCATTATTATCGCGAAGCTATGCATTTATAGATATTGTTAATTTTTGCTGTTATGTGATTTTCAGCATTTTTGGAGACAATGCTTAAAAGTATCAGAACAGCATGCATCTCGCTCTCAAAGCAAAAATATTTGTTGGTTCTTTTTTTTTTGCTCTACAGAGGGTGGGGGAGGGCGAGCTTTACGAACGGATAATTCAAAAAACTCGTCAGATAAGAACCCTTGCTAAAGATGTTACGGGACATGAACGTGCTAATGTAAACAGCACAATAGGTCAACTTTAATATTAACTTTTCAGTCACCAGCATACTTGTACGCCAGTACAGTGTTAAGTAAAAGATCTAATTTCTCAAGTCTTTTTTGAGCATTTTCCCAAAGCTTTACTGTTGAAACTTAAGCTTTATAGTTTAGTAAAAAAAAAAAAAAAAAAAGCAACACTACACTTGAAAATAAAAACGCACCTGAATATCAGATTGTACATTTCACTTTGTAACACAAGCCTCTTCTTCAAGTACTGTATCTCTGAAAAAAAAACATACAGAAAAATGTTAATATTTATTTTGCTGTCTTTAAGTTTTTTTTATATGATTCAAGATCCGCTCTGTTTCACAAATATATTTTGACAATATTGTAATCATCAACGCTCGATGGAGTCGTGTATCATATTCCTAAAGTATGTACCAAAATAAACATCACGATGCATAAACAATGTTTACAATGCATGCGACTTCTTTAAACATCAGTATGTCTCGATGCAAAAGAATCGTATCGCGAAAAACAAGCTTCGTTGAAAAGTATTAATACTTTTTTTCATGAACATTCGCGTTCGCTGCAAATTTCAATTTTGAAGTAACAGAAAAGATTTGAATAATGTTTATGGAATAATTTTTTCTCTTGGCCTGGCA
This sequence comes from Uloborus diversus, assembly GCF_026930045.1. NCBI lineage: Eukaryota > Metazoa > Arthropoda > Arachnida > Araneae > Uloboridae > Uloborus > Uloborus diversus. Next base: position 167,516,175 of record NC_072733.1, read on the forward strand.
TTGTTTGAAGAAGATTCTTAGTGTTTCGCCTTTGAAAATTTGATCACGACTGGGAGATGAATTCTATTTCAGCTAAAAAGCAACTTTACATTGAATATTAATACATTTCTAGAATCAAAAGAATATTTTTCAATTTTCGGGTTTTTAGCTAGATGTATTTTTATTCTTTATTCATAGTTGATGAAAGTTTAATATTTACTTCAGTTCATATTTTAGATAATTATTTTCCTTTTCCGATGAATATTTAATACCTAAAAGATATTTACTCGTCTTGCATATTTCATGATAGGAAAGAAAAAAAAAATCTCGTAAAAACGTTTTAATGCTTATAGTTATGTTTTTTTTCTCTCTCTTTTGCAAGAGTTAATGAAAAAAAGAATTTCTAAATATGAAACTGATTGTGGGATCGTTTTCATGTTATTGAAAAAATAGTTACTCTTTTTTCTAATTTGTGTTTGCTATGAAAATAATTTTTTAAATATATAAGCGATAATGTTTAATGTTGAACTACAAGGGGGAAAAACGTGAATTTTTCAATTTGCTTTAAGAATAAAGTTAAAAACACATTTTCGTTTTTAAAAGTGTCTGGCTGTAAAATGATTTATGCATAAAAAACCAATTAATAAATAAAAACGTACGCCCCATTTTATTATTCGGTATAAAGAAAACTTAAGTAAAATTGCATTGAAATGGAAACATACATTAATGTTGTTTTGAATCGTGATTTTATATTAAATTTATCTAAGATACATGATGCGCAAATATTATGTATATATATATATGAGGCACTGGCAATTTTGTTTTTTACTTTGCTTTGTAAGTTTTGATAGCTATTTTTTAATCTTATCTCGTAACTAATTGCGCTCTTTGATTTAAAATTTACTGCTAGGCAATATCAGGGCAAATTTTCTTTTATTTTTTACGGGATTTTAAAAAAGTTAACCATGTGTTTACTTGAGATTATCTTTGGAGGACAGATTTTTCTTGAAAAAATGTTTGTCTCCGTTTATTGTTTTTAAATTTCATTTTTAAAAAATCCTACTTTTTATGAGGAGGAGAAAAAATAAAAGGGCATATAAATATGAATTTATTATTATTTTTGTTTATTGATTTCGATGGACATTTTTTTTTAAATTGACGTTTTATTTTCGGAATTCAAATAACATAGTTTCAGCTTGACACTGGTTTAGATTTAGGCTTCTCTTTTCTTTGCATCGACTAAAATTATCCTTCCGACACATTATCTGTCACGAATCATGATACGAGCAGCACTCTGAGAACGTTGAATCCTATCACCAAGGTAGGATGTAATTTCTAGAGAGAAATCTCGTCCTCTTGGGTTTAGTATGGAATATCGTCAAATTTACAGATATTTCTTTGTTGTAAGAAAAAAAAATCAATTTTGCAAATAGTTTTTTTTTTCTGTAAATATTATTTTTCTTACTGTTGCGGTATATCTATACTAATATGATAAAGAGAGAGAGAGAGAGAGAGAGCGGGTTTTGTATATTTATATGTTCCGAGTAATCTCCGGAACCACTGCACTTGTTTGAAAAATTCTTTCACCATATGAAAGGTACATTATTACACAGTGACATAGGCACTATGCATATGTGTAATTATACTATTTTTTTAAACTAATTTTAAACTGGTATCTTCGCTACCAGTTTACGTTTCGTATTCTTTTGTTGTTATGTACGCAAAAACTAACACCGTTTGTTCCGCATTCGTGATGACGGGATAATTGAAGGTTCTCTTCGAACTGAATTATGATTAATAGACCGCAGGACGAAAGCTGAAAGATGCCTAGAAATCAAGTTTCGTTTACCACATTCAGTAACTAACAGAAAAAATGTTTTCCAGATGCCTAGATGTATAAAAGGTCAGAAAATGCAATGTTCCCACAAAAATAGTTGCACAGTATTTTTTTTTAGAGCCCGCTGAATAACGTAATAAAACAGAAAGCTTCATTAAAAATAAAAACCCTTAGAAATTAACAAATGTGTTGAAACATGTAACAATTCAAACTGAAAGCTTAGTGCCCTTATAAATATTTTTCTGATGAAAAATAAAAACTGCCTTTTCATTTAACTCCCTCATTCCCCTGTTAGTACTGTATTAAAAAAAAGACAATATAAATATGAAAATTAAAGTTCCAGAAACTTTCTTTTAATCTTATAAATATTAAATATTTCATGGTTTTCTGTTTCTATAAAACAACGCTGTCTCAAGTTTCATTTATTTCATATATTTAATTAATTTATTTTCATACATTATTGGGGTGTTTTAGTTTTTGCCTGGACTCCAAATTTTAACAATCAATGTTTTCAAAAATTCTCATTTTCTTACATATTCGTCAAAACAAGTATTACAAAATGACGAAGCTAAAATGATGTACTTCAAATATTTATTATTTCATAAACGATATATAGAATTAAATAAGTAAATTTCAATGATAAATTATTTAAAATTAAAATATTCTTCTATAAACTGAACTGCATCTTTCAGTTTCGATATTTTGAATTAGTTTCAGCTCTTCTGTAAACTGCATAAAAAGTCGAAGACAAAATTATGATGTGTTTATACTTGAAATGTTTGTTGTTATTTTTAATACATACCCATGTATTTTTTAAGTCGTTTTTTTATTTCTTTTTTTTTTTTTTGGTACTTATTCTTCGTGTTCTTTCCAATTTATTTCATTTTTTCCCCACTGGAAGAGAAAGAAAAGCGAGCGAACGATCTTGTTTCTGCCTTTTTGGATTTTGAAACAATTTAAAAAGCCCTGGTGAAATCAACAAATGGAAATACCGAGATACGCGTTTAAAGTTCGTAGAGATTACGTTATATTTTTCTTTTGAAGCTCTGTACAAAAAACGAATCGAGTTTTTCTCAAATGCGATAAAATTTTAGCGTAAAAATGCTTGTTCCGGTGCATGCATAAACATTTTAAAGTTTTTCTCCTACCCAAATACTTTTTTTTCATATTTCCTGTCATTTCCAGCATATGAAATTGTTTCGCCATAAATATTTTTAATACAGTACACTAAAAATTGCATTTAGTTTTTTGCCAGAGAATTTTGGTTAATTAATTTTTCAATCATTAACCGAATCATTTTTATTGGTCGTATTCACATTTTTTTGTGGTACTTTTCCTGTATAAAGTAAATCTAGACTCAAACCACTTCCTTCACTTTTTATTTAAAAAATAAAAGTTGACGTTTTTTAATTTAATTAGTACAATTATCATCTTTTAACTTTTTTTTTTTGCATGAAAACATTTTCACTTTTCCCACCATCCGTTTAAAACCAACTATATCTTAAAGTAAGATTTTCTGTCTGTAGGGCTATTGTATTTGTTACGTCTTCGTTTCTATTATATGTGTTAGTATTAACGTTTTGAAATTTACAAGTAAATTAATGTGTATAATCTTTACTAATAATTAAGCTGAATGTCCCTCTGTCGGGATCTCTGTGACGCGCATTGCGCCTAGACCGTTCGGCCGATTTTCATGAAATTTGGCACAAAGTTAGTTTGTAGCATGGGGGTGTGCACCTCGAAGCGATTTTTCGAAAATTCGATGTGGTTCTTTTTCTGTTCCAATTTTAAGAACAAAACTATCATAAGATGGACGAGTAAATTACGAAATTATCATAACGTGGGATCGTAACATGGGCACAAGCCAATTGGCGAGATACGAAATTATCATAACGTAGAACCATAACATGGGTAGAAGCCAATTGGCGATAAAATTCACCATTATTCGTAAATATGCAGGCGAACCAAAAGACCTTTTAATTTTTCTATTACGGGCATAGCCGTGCGGGTACCACTAATTCAAAACTAAAATTTCAGCCTATGCAAAAATACTAGCAAATTGAATTTTTAAAGCATCAAGTCGGCCTCCAGTGTTAGCTCTGAAAAGACTACGATTTTTTTTTTTTTTAGACGAAGCAAAATAACGTAGAGAAGTCACCTTTGTATCTAACCCACTGTACTGACAAAGGAAAAAAAGAATTTTAACTCACTTGAGTTAGTCAAAGATAAACAAACTATAGTAAAGGCTCGCAAGCAGTGTGCTCTTAGGTGGTAAGAACAAGCTCTAACTAAAGTCACTAATTTTTCAACAGCAATTAAGACATAAATCTGTATAACAGAAGAGATGACGTAATTTCATCTGATATTTTTCAAGCTGGTATCGTCAAATTCTTTTGCCCTCCAGCAGGTTCAAGTAAGTCCCCCCTCTCTTCCTACTACAGTGGTATTTAACTGGCTGCAGGGGATTTGAAGACAGTTCAATATTTTTGATCTGGACTTGGAGACGAGCAACCCCTGATGTAGAGTCCAAAGGGGTATCGATTTGTAATAAAAACTAGAAGGGCTATGGCTATGACCTATTAAATGTTCATCGTTCCCCATTATCTTAAAAAAAGGGGGGCTTCGAGCAAACGATATCGAACCCGCGACCTTTCGGCCACAAGCCTGATGTCGAACTGATAGATCCCTCTAGTAACGTTCACATTGTTTCATATTTATTTTGCCACTTCCTCGTAAAAACCTTTCATTTAATTGTCACAAGCTCGGAAATTATGAAGTGTAGGAAGGTGTAGAAAATAATGCATTTTATAAATGCAAAAACTGTGAAGCATTATCGTATTTTTACTTCCTTTTACAAAAAAGGAAGTATTGTATTCGCGAAAAAATTTTCACTCAAAAATCGCCCTTAATTTCCATTTTGCTCACCCCCAAATGAATGTTGAGTTTTTTTTTCGATTCGACCACATGCGGAAAAGTGCCTAAGAATGTATAGACACGCGAAATATCCATTTTGACCATCACCGAGGTAATTACAACGACTTTTCTCGTGACGTCTGTATGTATGTGCGTATGTGTGTATGTGCGTATGTGCGTATGTATCTCGCATAACTCAAAAATGGTATGTCCTAGAAAGTTGAAATTTGGTACATAAACTCGTAGTGGGGTCTAGTTGTGCACCTCCCCTTTTGGTTCGGATGTTCCTAAGGGGGTCTTTTGCACCTTTTTGGGGGGAAATCATTGTTAATTTCGATGTAAACTCAAGTGGCGTTATAATTTGTCGGACACTTGGCGATATATCGCCAGTCTTTTGGTCGCCAAGTTTTGTCGCCAACTTGGCGACAAATTTGGCGGAGTTTTTTTTTTTTTTTTTTTTTTTTTTGTTTCAATTTGGCCATTGTTGGTGATATTTAGAGAATAAATATTGAATCACATTAAAATAGCGAATAATGGGGAAATGACATTAAATTGGAGTAAAAGGAAGTCATGTGATGCACACATCAGCTCGTTACATATTATTAAAGTGTAAAAGAGAGAACGATTTAACGTTGAAACCGTTTTGAAATTAAAAATTGACTTTAATTTTTCATCTCCGAAGTATTACTTTTCTTCTTAAAAAATAAACTTTCTTTTTTTTTTTTTTTTGGAAGGTGATTGCGTTGCGCACTAACAACAATTGAAGCTTTTTACGAACAATCGGTGTAACGCATAACCTATATATCATTTAAAATATTCTTGATTTTTCGTGTGCATTTTCCTTCCAAAATGTTTGTCAATTCCAAATAGTTAAGATTACTAATAATAGTTTTAATTCCTGATTTTCTGACCCACATAGTTATTTGCAACTCCTCGCGAAATTGTCCTCTAGAAGTAGCACATGTCTCTTCTGCGACGTCATGGTCTATTGATTTCCAATCTCAGGTCCTAATTCAATCTCATTTAGACTGATAATGAGAAATACTTACCCCTATTGACACGTGATGATATTCAATTGAAATTTAGCCCACGTTTTAAACTCGAAGCAGTAAATTGCATAACATTTACAGAATTGTAGCATTTGATCATGGAGGATTGTCTACGGCAATGAACCAGCGTGGACGTGTTATACATTGCTATAACTACAAAGCTTTTGAAGCATATTTTTTATTGATAAGCTTTTTTATTAATAAGTATATTTGGGGGGAATCGGACGTATTTTAAATAATGCGTAATATTTTAATTCATATGTACTTCTAATAGGTATATTTTTTACTAGTAATAATCCACCACGTCTGGACTTTCCATGTTGTTTTATGCTGCATTGTTTGTGTATTTATTTATGATATACTACTCACAAAACTGTTCAAAATTTTAATAGGTTTTTCAAATTAAAATCTCTATTTGAATTTTATTTTCTTGATAAAATCATTTTTTTTCTTGGAGTCATATAAATGATTAATCCGCATTTTGTTTCTTTTATTATTTATTTTTACTTTGCGAGAGCTAACGAAGCATTTTCAATACGGCTAGTCCCGGAGAGTAATATTAAACACATATTAACGAAAAACCATTCGAATTACGACCTTTTTAACAGACTTCAAAAATGAGGCGGTTATCAGCTTATACCGTATGTATGTTTTTCCCCCCGCTTACAACCTCATATCTAGTGAACCGATTTCGATGATTATTTTTTAATGGATAGGGAATGCTCTAACTTAGGTCTATTACCTTTCACTGACCATAATTGTTTTTAAGAAAAAGTTATGGACAAAAAACAATAAATTTCATGTAAATGTCTTACTAAATGACAAGTTTATCCCCAATTTCGAGGACATTTCAAATTTCCTCCTCCCCTTTAGATATCAAAAGGTGTGATTGAGTCTGCAAAACGGGGGGGGGGGATTCGCGTCGGCGAGACTGGGGAACACCAAATGATTAAATACAAAACCCATTGTTACAAAAATTCGTTGCCCAACAAAAATAACATTCATGGTAATCATAATGAGAATTTGAACGAAGGTTTTTGAAGCAAAAAATGAAGTTCACTCACTACTATAGTGATAGTTGCGGAATTGTTATATCATGCCAAATAGTAAATAATAGGGCCGAAGTAAGAAGACATGAGATTTTTTTCACGAGTAACTTGTATTACTGTAAAATGTAGATTAGTAGGGGAAAAAATAATATTTAAATGGTTTTAGATGCACTGATAAGTTTTAAAGTATAGGGTATTTATATGACACTATTTCTGAAATACGTTTAATCCAGAAAGAGTAAAATAAAATAATTTTGAAAAAAAAAAAAATCAGTGGAAACGACTTCAAAATTGCTTTTGGAAATTGCCCTAAAAAATAAAAAATAATTTTATTCTTTGAACACCATCGAAAACCATCGATACTACTTATGAACGTATATTTTGAAGTCGGCGCAAAAACAATAAATAAAATCACACTTAACCAAAATTTAATTTGAAATTCAAAGTGTAATTGATCCAGGTTCTTCAATAGAATTCGTATTCATTACATTGATAACAACCTATCTGTATAGCGGTATCAATGTTTCGTTCATAATTTTGACTGTTTTTTACGAAAAATGCAAACGAAAAACGATAAAATGCATCGTTTTCCCTTTCGTTTTGCGTCGAATTCAAAATATATGTTTAGAAGTATAATGGGGATGGTGTTCAAAGAATAAAATATTTTTTTTTTTACTTTTTAGAGCGATTTTATTTTGTGCCCTCAATAAATGTTTAATTTTCCACTTTTTAAAAATTACTTTTCTATTGCTTTAACAAAATTGTAAAATAGATTTATCCTGATTTTGCTTACTTCTCTAATAGCTTATTTTAGGCAAAGGGCTGTAATATCTAATAGATATAATACAGGGTTGATTTCTAGCCTCTCATATAACGCAGGAAAACTGGTTTTGTCGGATTCTCACGGAACAGTCACGCTGCCAAATTTTAGTGGAGTTAATGTTACTACAGTAAAATCCCTCTAATGTGGACACTAACGGGACACATTTTTTTTTGTCCGCAAAAGAGGGGCGTCCGCTGGACAGGGGTTTAATAATGTTATTTGCTTTCGAATTGGGGAATTAAAAATTAAGAGCATAAGAGGCGTGTCCGCATTTGAGGGGAGGTCATTAGGAGGGGTTTTACTGTTTTTGCTTTTTCGACCAATGATTAGAGGAGATATTTTGCTGTTATTCTACGTAACTTAGTCTCAAGTTTTGAATAGAACAAAATTTTTTCGGAATGGCCGGGAAGTAGTTAAATAGTTTGGTCGATCTAAACATCAGGAACTCTTGAAAACATTGAAAATTTTAATGAAATAGTGCGTAAAGAGACGGACGTTTAAGTGTTAGGGTAATAACAGATAGTCATTGTCAGAGATTAAGAACAATTTTGGCCAGAATGCGCACAATGTGCAAAGAACTGACCTCGTGCGTATTTGTGAAACAGTTCTTAACTGAAAAACATCTCGCACCGTGAGATTTCTAACTGTTTTCAAAAGTATTAAATGCAAAAAAAAAAAAAAAAAAAAAAAAAAAAAAAACATCTTCAATCTTTAAAAGAGTTGAAGACAAAAATTGCAGACTTACTAAAGGAGCTGAAACTAAATGACTGACAACAAAAATTTGAGCAGTAGAAAACTTGTTTGCAGATATGTATTGATAGGGAAGGGGAGTATTTTGAAAGGGCCTAACTGCTATTTTTACAATAATGCACAACTTTATGCTATTTTTAAAGACTACTGCGGTTGTTTAATTTCCACACATCGTGTATATATATATATATATATATATATATATATATATATATATATATATATATATATATATATATATATATACAGTAAAACCTGTGACGTTGACTGCTATTTTCATGCACAGAATTAGGTCTTATCATGTAATTCAACCTCTATAAGTTGACCACTTCAGTAGTGCACTGCAAGTGGTCAACTTACCAGGTTTCACTGTAATATATATATATATATATATATATATATATATATATATATATAGAGAGAGAGAGAGAGAGAGAGAGATATGTCACAGATCGAGCAAATCTGGGTTGAATTGGGATGATAAGTTACAGTCTACGATTTTGATCGAATTAGCAGCGCAAACACATTTCATTTGTAATTTTTAAAATAATCAATTGTTATTTTGCTTTTATTTTTGCAATCATTTTCTTTTATCAAGGTTGCCCTTACATGTGTAAAATTTTGCTTCGAATGGTGCTTCGATTTTTTTGTTACAGAGTGCAATATGTAATCATATTACTTTTCTCTTTTCCTTTTAAATATAAAAACTATCCTACGCTATTTTTTTTCTTTGCATTAATATTTTTAAATGCAGTGCCTTGATCTGAGAAATAAGGCAAAACATACACCATGGTTTTAAATGCTTAAGGCAAAGCGGAAATGTAGAGTTTGACAAGCAGAAATGGAATAGAGAAAAAAAGATTCATCTTGAACAAGCTACGAGACAAAAATTTAGAAATATTTTTAAAATTAAGTTATCCTTGTTTTTATCAAAAAAAAAAAAAAAAAAAAAACACGTTTAGGAAAATGAAGTTTCTAAAATAAGTAACGAAGTTTTTCCTTTAAATTTTCTCTTCTCTAGAGCTTAAGGAACACTAGTATTTGAAAGCGCTGTATTGAAAATGGGAAATTTTGAATATCATGTTAAATATTAAAGTATGTACATAAGGGTTTAAGAATAAATGTTCGATACGTTTGTTTTTGAACATGTATCTATGCCTCTTCCTTGCTTTTAAAAGGCGTAAATATTTTATGTAAAAGAAATAAAATTTTCACTTAAGAGTTGCATTAAACTCAAGATCAAAGGGATTCATTGCGGAAAGTTTATTTGAAAGTTTAAAATTCAAATTTGTTTGAACATAAATGTTACAACTTGCAATGAAAGACTTTTCATCTTTGATTTTTTACGTATAAGTAAGACTTTTAGAAGGAATGGAGTGAATTTACTTTCTTAAATCGAATTGAATTTATTGAACATCATTGAAATATCTTCCCTTATTCGTTTTGTAATTAACATTCAAACGTTTTATCAAACTGAAATAAAAATTTGTAATTCAATATTACGCGTAAAGTATTATTCATTTGTACTATTAAAAACGTATCGTATTTGGATGCAATGACTTTAACGTTTTGAACTGATTACCCAGAACTTTTCATGAACGCCATTCTTCTCCATTTTTCGAAGTTTTTTTTGTCGTATCCGTATTTATAACAAAGCATTGGAGCAAATCATTGTTTGAATTTCTCTGACTCATTACTGCTTTCGACATCTTACGGGTTGCTGCCCTAAATTCCGAATAGTTTTCAACGATTTATCAGGAGTCATATCATCTTCCTGTATTTAATTATTTTTATAATTATATGCACACATGTGTGATAGCACGACAAAGTTTATTGTACAGTACACAATTATATTCAAAATATGTAAGAATATATTCTATAATGAACATGCATAAAATAAACAACATTTTTGGAAAACAAAAACATTTTTTTTTAGATTGCCATGCAACAGGTAGAAGACGCCATATAAAAAACCTAAAAAGTTATCTAAAATTCTGAAAAAAAAAAAAAGTAAATGAAATGTTCACTTATTTAAACTTCGTATGATGAGATGGTTGTTCAAATACCTTAGCATGCATTAGCCTCAAATACCTTAGCGTGCATTAGCCCAGGAAGGTAATCTTTTTTTTTTTTTTTTTTTGCAGTTTTGATGGTGACGTGGAAAGAATTTGTGACTTAAATCATACTAATGCTGAAAAAAATACTTTTATGAAAATCTTTTCCTGTAAATATTTAATTGCTTGATACAAAACGTCGCGTCAGTATACACAATACAAAGAAAAAAAAAACGCTCGTTTCATTCTAAAATCTTGAAAGCAGGTGTGATTTAGTAGAAGTTTAAAGGAACAGAAAATCTACAAAGGAAAGTACTATAAATTATAAATTGTCAACATTTTAATTGCATACTGAATTTTGATAAACCGATGAGCTTTAAAACAAAAAAGCTTTTACTTAGTTCTTTACGTTTTGATTTTTTTCTTGTTAAAATGTTGATGCAATATTGTCAAACCATTTTTTGGGGGCTCTCTCCCTGCTTTGAGCAAAAATGCATTGTTCTCTAACTCCGTGCACCTTTCCACGCTCGTAATTCGGTCCAAATGTCTGACTTTAATTGGAACATTTTATCAAGTAATGTGCTAATTCTAGTCAAACACTTGGTTATCATAATGAAATAACTAATTATTTCTGAATTTTTTCAATTGTCTATGAATAGGAGTTAAATTTTCTCAGCATCTGCAAGGGTTTTAAATTCCACAAGCACATTTTTACAGTTTAAAATCATAATCATTTCCAACCATGTTTCGGAAAAAAAAAAAAAAAAAAAACTTAAAATAATCACCCTTTTACCGCGACACATTTAGCTCTAATGTGTACATTATCAGAATAAATTTTACATCCCTGATGCAATTCTTTGCTATTTGATTACAAAATTATCTTTCCTTTGAACTCATAGATAGTAATTAAATTTTCTCGTCCGTTTATTCAAAACTTCGCTGTCACCCCTCAAAGTGTGTGAAGATCAATAATAATGGCAATTAAGTTTCCTTCTTGAAGAGCTTTTGTTTTCTTCTTATCTTTGCCGCTTACGTATTTTAGCGTCCACATTCCTTAAAAGTGTAGCACAGCGTCACACAAAAGGCAAACACTATAATTAGCCATAATTTCATTGATGGTGGCGGCAAATGCTTCTAGTATTCTTGTTTTCTGAATTTCTCGTTTGAAGGTTTGCCCCCACTGCTAAACTGAATTATTTCTTACAAAACAATGGACATCTTTGGAATACCAATTACAGCATCGCAATTCTGAGAAATTAATTTAAAAGTGGAAGCGACATTGATAGCGCCTGGGAGCCCTCAATGTATTTTAAAAAGTTATTTCATTAATTCCCAGTCCTTATCTTAGTAATTCCCGATCAAGGTTTTCAAGAGCGACGTTTTCGTAATTAATTTTCAGCTTGCTTTTGTCCTACGCGTCGTCTACAAGCAACTATTAGAACGCTGATTGCATTACGGATTGATCTTCTTTGCCCGAGTTTTGGGGAAATTCGCCCTCTTTGCCACTAACATATCCCGCTTGTGATAATTACTCGCCATTAGCCAAAGTAGCTTTTTAGAGGTGGTACTTTTTAAACTTTTTTGGCACTAAACCTTGAGCTCTTTTTAAATTCATTCTTCCTTCATTTCGGTTCCGTACAAGATGCATCCCACCGTTTCACTGTTCCTGACATTGATTATTTCTTTTCTTTCGTTTTGCGCAATCCGAAGGCGGATATCTCTGAAAGATAGCAATTAACGTGAAAAATGAAACCCAAATATGAGAAAAGGAATATAAATAGTTCCAGCTTCGCTCTCCAAATTTCTGCCACTGTCACAAAAATGAAGTTCCGACGACTCGAAATTGAATTGCTCTGCTATTTTTGAAAGATGATTTTATTACTTCATAGCATTCGGTTACTCTGAAGCAAATTACTGTAAAAACTCTGCTTTTCTTATTGGGAATTTTAATGCGGTTTAGAGTGTATTTATGTACAATCAGGAAAGCTAGATTATCTTTCTTTATTCCTGGAGTACATTATACGATAATCTAAATGCACTTCTCCATGTAATTTGTTTACAAAAGAGATTGAAAGTTTTTGGAATAAAAATAACGGCATATATGTAAGCGAAATCTCCCCTTTCAGTAGTCCTATCGAATAATTAAGGCAATTTTTAGAGACAAACATTTTAGTTTGTTATACAGACATTTCTTTCTAGTTTAATGATAATAGCAACTGTTGTGAAAAATGAAAATAAAATCATTTTTCTGAGTATACAAATAGCGTAGTAAACATTAAAATAACAAATATACATTTCCGTCTATAAGTATTTCTTTTTTATTTCCTAATCACAAAGGCTTTTTATATATAATAGCAAAACTTTTCTAGATCGTGATTCTATCGTCATCAGAAAAACTAGTTGATGAAAAAGCATTATCAACTAGCAGTTTGTTATGAACAGGCAAAAGTGTAGCTGCAGTTATTACAAGAGTCTTCTCAAAATTGCGTGATCTTATTTTATTGTAAATTTTTGTCCTTTATCGGTCACTGTATTTCAATAATATGTACAGGGTTAATTTTCTAGAAAGCTTAATTTATATAGTAGACGAGTTCAAAAAGAAAACTGAGACTCTGTGCATCACCATTTTTTTTCTCTGATTTTATAAGCCTAGAAAAGTAAACTGTAACCCATGGCATTATTAGGATACCAGTGCCCTTATTTTAAGACAATGAAAAATCGGATGAAGGATATGATACTAAGCTGCACAATGTGTAGGAGAGACCAAAAAACGGAAAATAATTATTTGACGCACTTACCTTGGCCATATTTGTCGCACTTACCCTGGCCTTATTTGTCGCACTTACCCTGGCCTTATTTGTCGCACTTACCTTGACCTTATTTGGCGCACTTACCTTTGCCTTTTTTGGCGCACTTAGCTTGGCCTCATTTGGCGCACTTAGCTTGGCCTTATTTGGCGCTCTTATCTAATGATGTGTATACTCAAAGCTCTATATTTTCGGATATATTACTTATACAAATTGGATCGATAAAAACTTACATTTTACAAATTCTTACATCCTACAAATGTGTTATGTTTGCTCGATTTTTCTTCCCAATATGTGTCCAAACAGGGACTTTTCTGTACATTTTGCCTCCTCCTTTTTAATGATTTTTACTCCAGCATTGTTGCGTTATATGAACTGCTCTAGTATGTTCAGCAGGCTAGTACTTAAAACATAATTATTGGTGTTCTCTCAAATAGAACAATGCATTTTCTTACTTGGCATTGTTTGAGCAGGCGCTACTGCCATAACAGGTAAAGATCTAGCATGCTTAAATAGATAAAAAAATATTTGCTAGCAATGTTGTCAAAATAAATCTATGGGATTTTAATTTTATATTTCAATTATGAACAAAAGCATTTACATTTTTAACCACCCTGTTTTATCTACGTATGTCAATATCTCATATTCCAAGAACTATATAATTCGAGTATTGATCTATCGAGATCTGAATTATAATTCGAGTTTTCTTACAATAGTTACAAAAACATCCTCTGTCCCCAAACTCAACAGTACTTGTAATATACTTGTAATAATTATACTGGTTGCAGTATTAAATTACATTCCTGTCTCGAAATAGAAAGGTTATTTTAAATTTACTGTAGATTTTTACGCATGATTTTCTTTATTTTTTTATTTAAAAATAATTTAGTTGATTGGTTTTTTAATTAAACGTCAAAGTTTTTTTCTCCTTTTTTTCAAGAACTGAAGTTAACTCTTCCTTTTTTCTTAAGAAATAACTTTTACATGCACGAATATTTAGCAATAGATTAATTTCCTCAACTGCTGCACAAGTAATCAATATTTCAAAGTTATTCATATCTATTTATTTACGTGTATTGACACGCACATTTTTAAAAATATTTCTCTTAAAAGTGCAAGATAATGTTTTATGACTTAGCCAAGGCGGAAAAAACGCATTGAAAAATTCAGGACCTACATTACGTAGTCGTGCTTCTGTACCAATGCTAATTTAAATTTTAATTGATAAACATCACACTTTTTACAATTGAAAAAAAATATTTAGTTTTCTCGAATCGTAACTGACATAAAGTAGAAACTTAATATAATTCCATTTTTGGAACCTAGAATTTTCTCAGGTGTTTTAAATTAGTCTAGCACTAGCATTTAAGACACAAGTAAAAAATTCAAAACATGTCAATGCATTATTTGAAGTCCAGGTAGTTGTTTTCTCAAAGCTATTGCTTCACCAATTGTCATGATAAGATGCTATTGTCTTTTCATCGTCCACTACACCAATCGAAAATGAATTGTTGAAATGGAAATGTATAGAAACATAAATCAAAAAGACAAGACATAAATATTTAACAGATGCCCAAGTCGTGACGAACAGTTCAGTTCTTGAAAAAGGATAGCGGCAAAATGGATGCAATAAACCGTCATTTCAGCCACCCAATTAGAGCTTGAGAAAAGGTTGCTATAATAATTGGTAAAAGCCATGGACACTATTTACTTCGCCTGTATTGTTTGGTCAAAAAACCTTTGCACAAAATTGTTACTAATCTTCCATCAAAATCTACACCTCTTTCAAATATGTAACGGGATTTAAAATAATTGCACGATTTGGAGATGAGCCTTGCGCAATTTTATGTGCATTACTTTGGTGACGATTTTATAGCAGGATTTTTAAAAACACTGATTATTTTGCGTCATAAAGGTATAAAGGTGTTTTTTAAGTAATTCATTTAGCTTTTCAATTAATATTTTAATATTTATTTTTTTAAAAATCAAAGTTTATCATTGAAAAACGGTATCAGTGGCAACGACGCTATGACAGGCGGAGTATATTAGTAAAATGGTCTTAAAAGATCATAAATAAACCATCCTACTATTTTGACAGTAATATAATTATAATAAATCTTATACAGTTAGCATGATATTTCTTATTAAAAACTCTCAAAGCTGAACAAAATTATAAATACAAAGCAAAAAATATAAATACTTTTTTTTTCTAGTTACTTAAAAAATGTATGCGTTTTCTAGTTACTTTATTACATTTTAAAACTGGTATTTTATGATCAGAAATTTATATAAGCTTTTGTAACACATATTAACAATAGCGTAAGCCAGTCTAGTAAACTGGCTTACCGTGTAAATTGAAATTGAGTGTATGTATTATATAAATGCAAGAAGTTTGGGAAAATCTAAAAGCCTTATGCAAGTCGCCTTATGCAAGAGTGGTGTTTCGACACTAAATTAAAATAGTGTAAAAACAGCAGTTTTGGGCTACTGTTTAAAATACATTTTTAACAAAATAAACGATGCGTTCAATGTAAAAAAAATAATTTAAGTGTGTTTGGCTGTTATAAATGTTTAGGATGAACACATTCATTAAAATTCACTTTCTTAGTGTCCTAATTTTTCCTTTGAAAGTATGGGAGGAAAAATTGACCCGAACCTGGAAAACTAGAAGATTTATGCAATGCAATGAAATCCGATATCAATCAGCAAAATATACAAAATAGCCATTTGGATTTCAGGGGGTTTTTTTTAGTGGCTTGAAATAAAGAAAAGCTTAATTTTGCCTTTGTTGTAACTCAATTAAAATTTTAAGATGTAGTTTTGTTTTGTATGATATTTTTAAAAAATATTTTGTTTTTAGTTTCTTTCTCTACATGACTAATATAAATGTTGAAATGTATTTACTGTTTTAACTAGACGTATTGTCCCTAAATGGGCAACATTTAATTAAATCATTTTGTGCACTTCGCTGGAGTTTCTTGACTTGACTATATGTCAGAACCAACAAGAAAAGAAAAACTAGCTACACAAATGTCACTCATGTCTAATAGCAAATCAAATTTACTGATTTATTGACTTGAGAAGTTGCTTATCTAAACTACATCAAAAATTTTATTGGATTATGTTGAAACAGTTAGAAAAATTATAAAGTTTCCCTTTATTACCTGCGGTATTTGAAAAAAAAGAAAGAAAAAAGCTGACCATATTGCAGTTGTAAAAGCTTACATCCGTAAGTACATGCATTAATCAAGAATACGTCGTTTAGTAGTGCATATATCTAAAAAAAAAATAGAATGATATTACTACTATTGCAAAAGTTATTTTTTTACGCATGACTTAGAAAAGTAATATTAATTGATGGAAAACGTATTTTCAAGTACACCTTTTCTTTTTTCATTTTTTCCTACCTATTTGTTTTAAAAATATTTAATCTTCTGTTCTTCAGTAACTATGATCTAAAAGAATATTAGCGAAGTGCTTCAATTGAAGATCAAAGACTATTTTCTATATTTCTTAGATAGCATTTGACTCTAAGACACCAGATAAAAAAAGAAAATAACGTTTTGTTTTTAGTATTTTATATGCAAAACATTAAATTTTGCGCATTGATTTAATAAGTTTAATTGTAAGTATCTTAAAAGAAAACTCTAAAAAAGGGGGTCTCCTTTAAATGCTGTTATTTGTGTCAGCATATATTTTCATTTTTATTAAAATGATTTTTAAAAACCTAGGAAACATTATCAAACATATTTCTGTACGTTTCGTTTTACCTTTTTTCCTTTCTATTGTTCCAGAAAAAATATGGCTTGTATAACTTTCATTTCTTAAAATATGAAAATAAAATATATTTGTGGTTTATATATGCGGCAGGAAAACCCTTTTGAAACATTAAGGTTTGTATTTAAAGCAACGCCTTTTTTTTAAACTCACAATCGCTTATTTATGCTAACGTAACTATTTATGTATTTTAGCTATATTTTTATATTAACTATTTTTCATATTACTCGTTTATTAAAAAAATTACCATTAAATCTCGTCAGAGCGTAAAATCACATTTTATCAACAGTGTTTCCATCTCTTTTTAATCTCCCTCGCTGCATAATTTATTTCGCATTTAAGATATATTTGAAAGGTAAATAATGGAACTCGCACATTTTGTACCTGCATTGCGTAATGTTTGCCCGGATTCAATTACATGGCTGAAATATCGTTTTACGTACTTAATGTCTTTCATTTAATTTAAACAACGGGTTACTGCAAAATTTCCATCAAACCCTCCGTTTTATAACATGTTGGTTTAATGATACATTAATTTATATTTTTTTTTTAGAAAAGAGTTGATGAATTACTTCAGATTTGTAAGAAAATAAATATTTGCCCTAAAAATTGTGAAATAAATGAACTGTACAAGGGAAACAACAGACATTTTTTATTTAATTATTTGTCATTGGTGTGAACTAGCTATAAATAACAAGGTGCATTAATGAAATGTAAAAAAAAGAAATGTTTTACTTGAAAGTTTCACCCAGAGTATTATCTGAAAATAAAAAAAATACAATTCATTTTATACCTCGAGTAATCGCGAAAATATATTTTCTGCTTAAAACTGCATCATAGAAGCCTGTGTCGAGTGTCTTAAAATGCAGCGGCAATATTTTAGGCGAGATCGATTTCGTCAAAAAAAAAAAAAAAAACGGACAATCGCATAGTAAACTTCCTGAGGGTAAAGAAGTTTTAGTGGTAGAAAATCTGAAAAAACATAAAACAGTAACTACCGAGAAACATTTTTTAAACTCAATTAGTACTATTTCGATCAAATTAAATTGAAACTTCTTTGAAACTTAACGCCACAGATTTGGTGCCCCCCCCCTCCAATTTTGGTGCTATAGACCTGTGCCCCATTGGCATATTTTTCCATCTAGCCCTGCCCCCAAAGGAAGTTTTGTTATTTAACTTTCGTATAATTTAAATAATGTAAGATGTTTCTCACTCTATTTGAATTCCTCTTTATCTCTCTTTATTTTATTTAATTCTTTTTGCAGGTCTTCCAAGCTCACGCATGTTTTTGTTTACCAAAATTAATTCAAAATGTGAGAGTAAATAAAAAAAAAAATGTTAAAGATTTAATGACATTTTAAAACTACTCCCATACAGCTGTGGATAGAGATTATTGCTGTTCATTATTTCCTTTCATTCAGCAATATTTTAAACTGTTGCGTTGCTTATTTTTTGGACGCAGAAGGCTTAGTACGTATTCTAAAAGTATTACTAAAAACTAAGTTTGATAATTTTACTGTGAGGAGAAATTGTGTTTGTTGGTCTTTCAGTTTTTCGGTCAGTCTCTTTGTCTGTCCTCTCCTTTGTGTTAAAATAGGTCTAAAACGATAAAGGAGTTGTTGGAGAAAACACATTCGCATACTTCATTTTTTCGTTTAAATTCATGTTTACTCAATTTTAACTACCCAACAATGGCAACTAAAGATAGTAGAATTTTTGTTGCTGATATATTTCGTTTTCATAAAATATTTTTTATTTGCTTAAAAGTTATATTTAAAATAAGTTTCCTCATAATCCAGCTGAGGGGAAGGGTAGGTAAATTGGAATTTTAGCTTTTTTTATCATAAAGAGGAACTTTTTGTTTCTCAATTAATCCCCGATGCAATTTTCAATTCCAAACCTCTTCTGTATTTCCTATTGTTTCATATAACTGGGCTAAAATCTTTAGAATGATGCAAAATACATTACTGTAAGTTGAAGTCACTCCGTACATGTTCATCTTTAAACTCTTGTTAGGAGTTATACCTTTTATAGCCCCTACGACTTACAAAAAGGTTGCTCCACTGTATTCTTTGCTCCATACATGTTCCTGCTTGATCTCCCATTTTTATTAATTAGTTCCATAGTCCCCCTACCTTTCCGAAAACCATTATCTACCGTTCCCTCCTAACAACATCACTAACAAAATTCTTAAAATAAGGTAAAATGCATTAATGAAAGTGCCATCCACCAATTTCCTTATTTTCCTTGCCATAAACCTACCACTTAAGGTCCGGCAAATGCTAAAAGAACACCCTTCAGGGAACCATCGGGCCCAGTTTTCCTCTTTCAGTGATCTGATCTCACCACTTACCTCCTCTGTAATGGTGGGACTCCTGAGCTCAGCCAAATACTGTTACAAAGCGTGATACCATATGAGGGAGCTATTAGGTCCCTGTGGAGTGTGTACGTGACTTACAATGGAGAATCAAAATCAGAGGTGATGTATCTGCTCTCCGTGACGTTAGCCTAACGAGCAAGTGCGGTTTGACCGACGTGAGCTTATGAAACGAAGGCATGGTCTTCGGATTTTTCGCTTAAACGCGGTTTTATAGGGGGGATCACCAAAGCTATCTATCCAGTTTGAGAAAGCAGTTTATGACAGATACGGTTTCCTTTTCTCTCAAATCTTATTGCGCCACACAGATTTTGCTTCCGAAATTCCTTTTTTACTCATTCTTTGTTTCGTTTCTGATAAGACTATCGTTTCATTTTTAGAGGTAAAACACGAAGTGATAATTCGGCTTTATCCTATTAAAAACCTTTATGGGGATTTTTTTTCTTCTATTGATATATTAAATGTTTTCCGGAGTGATATTGGTCGGTGTGATAAAGCAAATACTTGAGTCATTAAGTAAAATAAATCAGTTTTAAATTAATTACTGTTGATTTTGATACCATTTAATCCAGAGGTGGTGAAACTGTAGACAATAAGTTCAAAAATTGATTGATTTGGTGGGAAGAGTTCATCTCACACCCGTGTAAGAGGTTCAATCGTTCTTTCACTAACATACTTTTATTTTATTTTTGCTTTACTGTATTTATTTGCCGAATTTAAAACTACAGTTCAAAGTCGTAAAACCTATGCAGTGCCATTTCTGAACGTTACTGAAGCAATTTATGAGAAAAACGGACATCGCATAGCCCACAATTTAATCACGGTTTTCGGATTTATACAGAACTCCTTTTCCAATGAAACAAATCTTTCTTTTTCCGAGAGTAAAACAGCCAGATAATTATGGAGACTTCATTGAGGCTTTTATTTCAAATAGCAAGGCGTTTCATTCAACTTTGGATTGTGAGTATTCAATACAATTCGCATTTCTTACTGTAGAACGTTTTATTCTACACTCGCTGCACTCTCTTAAAAAAGTAAGTTACTAATCGTTAGTGCAACCTTTACTAGTACACTTTGTAACAAAAAAAAAAAAAAAATGCTCATAAAGAAATTTGAGCTGCAACCAAGAAACTCGGCGGGAATGTAGTCTGTTAAGATTTAATGATTGAAATTCGTCGCCAGTTAGACAAGGATAGGCGCGCTATGCAAATACAAAATGCGCACCTAGGGAAGATTTGAAGCGTGATTGCTCGTGCCGTATAGTTATTCAAATGAAACTGTAGACTTGTATTTACTCTGTTGTGATTTGAGAGATGGCCGGTGGAAATACAGTTGTTGTAGTTTGAAAAGGGACGGACGTACAGTAGGTTTCAGAGAAGCAGGTTGGTTGTACAGGCTTATCGGTCTCCACCTCAGTCGGAGCGATATGGTAGTTAGAAGCTCGGTGTTGGCGACAACGGATCGCAAAAATTGTTGCGGAGGGTTAGGTCGTTCTAGGAATACAAATGACCGCGAGGATTGCGCAATCATATGAGCGCTCACTTCGGTACAAACAACGTCGCTAACGTCAGTTTGATGCCATTAAACACCTTCCATGTGTCAGGTGGTATCATGAAAAAGCATTCGGACACTACTGGTACTTAGTATTGTGAGTCTGCGTTCATTATGATTTCTACATACCCGCATTATAGATAGCGTCAATTGGATTTTCGCCCCCACTTGGCAAGCTGGATTGCAACTGACAGGATGCGGCTGATCTTCAGCAATAATTCCCGATTTAGTCACAGTGCTCATGGCCTACTCACAAATAGAGGTGGTCAGGCTAATGGTCCGATTCGGCATTTATTATCGACCGGCATACAGTGATTATATAAGGTGTGACAGTATGAGGAAGGATTTTCCAGGTGACACAAAGATCTCTAGTCTTCCTTCTAGGCCCTTATCAGTGCTCGCATTTACCTGCACGACTTTTTAACGCCGTTGGTACTAGCTAAGTTATCAAGTCGATCAGGTGCCATTTATTAGCAAGACAACGCTCGTCCACGTACTTTACGATTCTTCTTATAATTTCTATAAGAAGAAGCTCCCATGGACTTGAGAGCACCAGACCTTACGCCAACAGGATCCGTTTGGGTTATGCTTGAAAGGCAACGGCAGCCATTCTTGAATACTGGTTAACTATCTGCCCAATTGTAACGATCATAGCATGATCTTCCGTAGGGGTCATAGGTGACCTACATCATTCCATAACAATCCATTCCATTTTGGCTGTATAGCTGCCAGAGGAGGCTATTCTACTTATTTTTTTGTTACCTTTGCCAAGTCATAATTGCTTAATCTTTTGTTCTGATTTTGTGATTATTTACTTATTACCTCATAGACCACATACAAGTTAAGTTTAGTGAAGATCGCTCCCTTCCTTCTGGGTGCATATATAGTTTTTGTGACAGAGTGACATCTTTTCAAATAATATTGGAACATTCAATGTGCAAAATGTTTTCCATGACAAGGGTTTACACTACCAATATCATTTTAACGCGATGCTACGTTAAAGAATTTCTAAAAAAACATTTTGTAAGGGAACATTCTGTTCCAAATGCAACAAGTCAATTGGGAACAGAGTAACTCATTATCGCACATTCCACGAGAGCTATGGAAAAAAAAGTGAGTGTTACAACTCTTTGACTTTTGCACACTTAATAAATTTTGAGAAGAAAACAGAGCACTTGGGTAACTTGGAACAAGTTTGAGACATAAGATAATTTTAAAGTAATCTTAATTTTATTTTCCATTATGATTAGTTTTATTGTGTAACTGAATGGGATTTAAATATATATACGAGAAGGACCCAAAAATAACCGGATTTTTGTTCTAAAATATTTGTATATTAGTTTATTTACAAAATTTCTTTAGTATCCTTCGAAGTGTTTCACCTTAGATGCAATACACTATTTAATTCTTTTTTTCCACTGTTACAAGCTTCCCTGGAACTCATTAACTTCGACCATGTCCAGTGCCCGTTGCGAAGCAGTTTTTACAGCCTCTACATCATCAAAACGCTTCACTTTCAGAATTTTTTTCATCCTCGGGAACAGAAAAATATCACAGAGAGCTAGGTCTGGCGAATACGGGGGTCGAGGAACGACTGGCCACCCCTTAGAGGCCAAGTAGCGGGTAATAGTGAAGGCTGCGTGTACGGGAGCGCTATCATGGTGAAGGAACCATTCTTCCGATCGCTCGCGCGAGCTCCAACTCAATCTTGTTTCTTCTAAAATTTTGTCAATCGTAAAGCGACGACTTTCATTTATTTTTTGGCGGATTTTTTCAACGTTTTTAGTATTTTGAAACGTTGAAGGCGCTCAGAGCGAGTATGATCTTCAACATTCATGCTACCACGTTTAAAGCGCCCAAACCACTCGAAAACTTGTGTACGGCTCATAGCATCGTTCTTGAAAGGTTGTTGAAGCATTTGGTAAGCTATTCTGTTGCCGACGTTTCAAGCAGGAAGCAAAATTTCAAGCTTACAGTTTGTTAGTTTGTTATTTTAAATCTGCTATAGCGAGTTCGCAGGCGGAAAGCAACAACACCTGAGAAAACCAACACTACGAGCAGACGTTATCAACTTAACTGACACCACTTGCACAGCTGGTTTGTGAAGGTCTCTACTTGAACCATCTAGCTGGAGAACACTCTACTACATCTAGGATTGGCATCGCACCATTAGTCCGGTTTCTTTTGGATCCCCCCCTCCTATATATATATATATATATATATATATATATATATATATATATACTTTTTTTCGAAATGGAAACTGATGATTTGACTTAAATAAGGAATGACTCGAGAACTATAGATCTATCTAATAGCGAAGGTTAAATAATCGGAAAAAGGTTAAATATTTCTGAAGATTATTTGATTATCATGCAGGACTCTAAAAATCCCTCACAGTAGATTTCTAAAGCAATGCTGATACACCTTTTATTCTTGGTTATATTGTTTACACAGGCAAGCATGAAGTTTGAATAGTATGCATGTTATAAAAAGAGAGATCAATGTGTTTATTTTCTTTCAAACAGTCCGGTTTTAACGAGGTGCTATTGACATTTTGGCGATTAGGGAATACTATCTTGAAACGTTAAGAAACAAAAATAATATTTTTTCTATAAGCACAAAGTATCATTTTGCTCCCTCCAAGAAATTTATTTGCAAATTTGGTAAATTAATGAAAAGAGTAGCGTTGCCTTCTAACGTTGAACTAATTGTTTTTCCGAAACATGCTTCAGCTCCTGTAGTTAAAATTATATTTTCTTTCAATCCAATGGGGCTTACATAAAAGAATAATTAAAAGCTACTTAAACTGCGTCCATTTTATAAACTGCAGTCAACATACTTCTTTTATTTTAAATTTTATGAAAGTAATTAATGTTGATATTCAGGTAAAAGCACTCGATTTTACATGCTGCATTATTATATTTAAATGGATAAAAACAAGGACCAAATTTATTTTCTTCTCAGTAGTTTTCCAACTTTAACGTGCAACTTAATTAACATATTAGAGGCAAGCTTATTCTATACAAAAAAGCGGCAAGAATGAAAATTTCGAATATTATTTCAACCATATAAATGCAAGCTACTTATTTCATATGAACCGTAGATTTTGTTTACTTTTTCAATCGTAGAATAACAACGGAAATAAAAATCAAACAGATTAAAACTTAGAAACAGTTGTAATCTTGTGAATTACTACAATCAAAATTTAAAAATTCTCATTGCACTCCTGGTCTGGCATTCATTAGAACTTAATTTTTTTTCATTCATCACGATAGGAGTCTAATTAATCGGTCAACTGATTAAAAATAATAAGTTTTGAACGATGGAAAAATTTTCTGAAAACTGATAAAAATTGCTGTTTTTCCTTTTGCTAAATTAAATTCGCTGAGATTATAGAAAAACATTTTTTTTCCTATTAAAGCTATTTACTTTGATAAAAATATGGAAATGGCTTGTTATTAACGCTAATCTTTCGAGCTTTAATTTTAAGAGCTATCATGCTTTGGCAAACAAGATCATTGTATTTTAAATTGCTTTTGGTATTAATACCAGTGAATAATCTAATAAAGCAATATAGAAATTATCAAGCATACTATTGTTTTGCTAAAATTGGCATCAACAATGTTTCTTTTAATCGGCCAAAAGTGAAGTAGCGTTATGCTTTTTGTAGGCTTACATAAAAACTGTTGATAAAAAGTGCAGAAAATATTGTGAAGTACATTGAAATCCAATGCTGTTTATATCAGTAGATTAGTAATAAAATATGTGTATTGATGTCTAGGAGTCGTTGAAAGCTCGTGGTTCAAATGTTCTTCATTTTCTATCCATGAAGAAAAGATTCCTTGTATATCTCAACCATTTTTGGTAGCTTTCATTGGATAGTCGCGCCACACAACATAAGGTAAGAAACACTGTTTAAAATTTTTGCAACAGGTGGAAAAAAAGGCTCGTTAAGGGGAAAAATATGTAAATATATATATATATATATATATATATACAGATGGGGGACTAAATAATATGAACACCTATGAAAAAGTATGCCGTATTTCACACCTATAGTACAGCCACGCCACCTGCAACAGAAGTCTGCCACCTGTTGAGCGTGAAGAGGAACCTATCAGTGTCTCAACAGTAGTCACAAATGTTGTGTGCTTGGTTCTAAATTTCTGTAATAAGTTGAGATGTCAGACCTTACAGAGTTCCAAAGAGGAATGATTGTTGGGGCGCGTTTAAGTGGAGCATCGGTTACGGAAACAGCAAAGCTTTTGGGGTGTGCAAGAGGTACGGTGTCAGAGGTTATGACAGCATACACGAAAGAAGGTAAGACGACGTCTTCAAAGCACCACAGTGGCCGAAAGTCAAAGCTTGCTGATAGGGATAGAAGAGCTTTGAAGCTCATAGTAGCCCGAAAGCGCAAGCAATCCTTATCCGAAATAATATCTAAAATGAACAGCCATCTCCAGGACCCCGTTTCAACAAAAACTGTCAAAAGGGAATTTCATGCTGCGAACATTTCTGGCAGAGTGGCAATTCAAAAACCCTTGGTCACAGCAACTAATGCTTTCAAGCGACGCCAATAGTGCAGAGACCACAAAGTTTGGTCCCCACAGATGTGGCAACAGGTAATATGGTCAGATGAATCATCATTTACCCTATTTCAGACTACCGGGCGCGTTTATGTCTGGCGAACGCCTCCAGAAGCCTTTAATCCTGAATGCCTCTTGCCGACTGTGAAGCATGGGGGTGGCTCAATTATGGTATGGGGTGCGATATCTTGGCGTGGTCTTGGGCCACTTGTTATTCTGCATGGGCGTGTCAAATCTAATCACTATCTGAGCATTCTAGAGGATCATGTCCATCCGTTTGTCCAGACTGTTTTCCATGGAGAGCGACCGCTCTTTCAAGACGACAACGCCCCCACCACACAGCCAGATGTGTCCAAGAATGGTTCGAAGAGCATGATAGTGAAGTTGAACATCTCGCCTGACCCCCTCAGCCTCCGGACTTAAATATTATTGAACATTTATGGGGATATTTCGTGTCCAAACTTCGTTCCCGATTTTCACCTCCATCCGGACTTTCGGAATTAGAGACCATTCTGCAGGAGGAATGGCTTAATATTCCTTTAAATATTGTCCATGACCTTTATGCATCTATCCCCCATCGCATTCAATCTGTTCTTCAATCAAAGGGTGGTCCAACCCCCTATTAATAAAGATTTTTCCTTATTTCACAGGTGTTCATACTATTTTGTCCCCCATCTGTATATATATATATATATATATATATATATATATATATCACAAAATGTGTTCTTTGAATTTCCCACTTAATTCAATCATATGCTCAAAGCGTGTTTATAGTCTGTTCAAGAGCAGCACGAAAGGTTTTTGTATCAATTACATAAGTTTGGTCATTAGAATTGCAACCGATAAAAGAAGCTAAGAAGTCCTTATCCGGCGGTAAAATGAAATGGTCTGAATTTTTCTGTTTTCAAACTTCTTTTCCCTTTATCTATTTAACTTATTTAACAAGTTTCAATGATATATGGTTCATCAGAATGAGCTATAGGTAGATCTAAGATATTTTTCTCATACACCCTATTTCTTGCATTGAAGAAAAGAAAACTTGAATCTAATAAAACGAATGTGTGTGTGTCTATAAATTTCCCCCAAGCAGCGATGGGTGTGTTAATACATGTAAAATATTAAACTTAAAATCTTTTTTTTTCGAGGGGGTACGTACCGTACGTGTTACAGGATTTTTTGTTCTTTTTTTAATATTAGGTTCATTCCTATTTTCTGAAATTCAAACTCGGAAATTTCATCTATTTTTTGTAAAAACAAAGTGTAACCTGGTAAGTGTCTTCGAATATTTAAGTATGGTTCGTAGATTACAAAAAAGTAAGTGAAGCATGTTTTTTTTTCAAGTAACGAGTTTTTCAATATGACCCAAATTGCATTATTTGAAGTTCCAATTAACACGATGAAGTAGTTAAATACGACGTTGATCTGCATTAAGATAACCACCATGCCTTGTAATGGAACAATGGTTTCAGAACGACGAAGCATTAAGCCTTAAATCTCATTGGTGACAATAATGAGTTTTTGAGGAACAGTACTTTCATTTGAATAAAACATTTCTTTCTTCAGTCAACAGTAGCTTCAAAAATATGGCGCCTCAACGAAGCCACTACGCTTGAAGTGTTACCGCAAAACAATTTTTCTGCGTAATATTATTGGTTTCTCCATGCCTTTTTCAGTGCATTGCAAAAATTCGATTACGAACTATCGTTTTAAGAAGTCTAAAAAAATAGAGCAGCAACAAACAAAAATAGTTGGAAAATGTTCCCTTATTTGTCTAAAAATAGCTACACATTTTAATGTTATTAAAATAGACATGGAAAAGATATTTGAATGCTCTAACAATGGTATCCATTTTACTTAAAAAAATAAGATTACACTCGCAGTAGCATGTTAAAGATATATTTACAAGCATAAATTATGTTTTTTAAACCTATGACTTATTAGTAAGTTATAATTCACCACTGTTTCTTCAAACACACGTAATGGAGCAAAATCTGATTTACAATTGCGTTTAAACGCAAGGATTTTGTTTTCTTCCTTGTAAAAATATTTTGCAATAATTGTAAATAATTAAATTATATACATGCGCACAATTTCGTGAAATAGTGAATTTTTGCAACTGTCATGCTGCAGCGAAACTAAATGTTTTAAAGAGAAAACTATTTTTCTACCCAAGTTGGCAATATTTGTAGCGTTGATCAAAATTCTGTTTTGAATTTTCCTTCAAATAAATGCAAAAAGCTTTCGCTGCCTTTCGATTTTTCATTTTTCTTTAATCGATCAGATGCAACTTCTATTACAAGCGCTACATTTGAAATTCCAACTTTCTCTCTCTTCCTAAAGCAGATACCATTTTATTTCAGCTATAAAACCTTGTCTGTTTTTCCGATAAATTTGATATGGTGTTTTACTTTTTCGTTTTAAGCAGATCATGTTTTGTTGAAAATATTTCGAAAAACTCTATTACAATTTTCTAGTAACAGGATTGCATTATTCTACCTTGCATGTGGTTTAAATTTTTTTTTTAAATATTTTTGAACGACATATAAAACCTTCATACATGGTAACAAAATAAATGGGATACAACATCATTTAATGATTAAAAAAAACTACTTAAGTGTAAAAAAAAACCTTTGACGAGATATTGGTATAAAATTGAAGTCTGATAAAAGAAAGCAATTAAATTAAAAATCAGAGCGTAAAAAAGAACCTTTAAAAATATTTTGGCTAAAAAAGGTTATAAAATTCTACTGTTAATTGTTCTGCCGTGGGAGGGCAAAGGGCAGTCAGTATCTGCATTTCTTTTTTCTTTTCTTTTTTTTTTTTTCATTTTTTATTTTAATACATTTTTGTCATGTATTGTACTTGAACTTTATTCTACAAGCTTGCTTATTTAGTTTAAGCTGAAGATAAAGCCTGAAAAAACCGTCAAATAGCAACATTTCATTTTTGTTGGTATAGAATCCAAAACGCGTTTTCTTCAAATGTCTCAAAAACTGATCTCTTCAGATACTGTCCTTTACCTTCGCACGACCGCGCTAATTTGAAATACATTTCACAGTTGTGGTGATAAAATTAATTATGGATGTTTGAAGGTTTTGCAAATAAAGAACTTGGTGATTATAAATATTTTAACATTTCAAAAATTTCGAAACGCAATAACTACTGTCCTTTTTTCTTAATTTTCTTGTCAATATGTACATGAAACAAAGCTTTCTAAATACATTTTTATGTTTTGTAATGCTTGGTATAAAATCAGCCGAAAGAAAACATAAGCGATGTATGATTGCCCGCCCAGTGAAAAAAAAAGTTTATATTATTTTTAAAAATAATATTTTGCAAAAAATAAATCACACTTTCGTAGAAAGCACTAAATTTCTTTCGATATACTTCAGAAATGGAAATAAAAGTTAAAAGTAGTTGAAAAACATCCATTAGTTAAATCTCATGAAGTTTCTTTTTTAGCCAAAATTAGGTATGTTTAATTAAATGCAATTTTACTGAACATAACTAAATTTCATTGTTTTCAAGTTTTAAATAGATCATTAAAAAAACTTGTTTTGTCGCAATTGAATTTTATAAATCATTTATGTTACCGTTTATGGATGGATTAAAAACTATCGGTGAGAGGAAATACTAGCTTCTAATCTCTTTAGTGCTACACTAACGGCTGTGAAATTTTATCTGGAAATTTTCTTTTGAAGTTTTGATTCAAGGATTAAGTTTTATAATACTTAAATTACCTTCTCTCTGAAAATAAAGCATCATTGCATATATTTTTTAAATATAATTAATAAAAAACCTCTCACACATGTATCATTATTTCAAAAAAAAAAAAAAAAAAACGAGCTGATGTGTGCATCACATGACTTCCTTTTACACCAATTTAAATTTATTTCCTCATTATTAGCAATTTTAGTGTGATTCAATAGTAACTCTCTAAATATCTTCAACAATGGCCAAATTCAAACCAGATTAAAAAAAAAAACGTTGGCGACAAAACTTGGCGACCAAAAGCTTGGCGATATATTGGCAAGTGTTTGCATAAATTGTAACATCACTTGAGTTTGCATTATAATTAACATGAATTTCCCCCCAAAAGACCCTCTTTGGAACATCCGAATGCAACCAAAAAGGGAGGTGCACAACTAGACCCCACTAGGAGTCTACGTACCAAATTTCAATTTTCTAGGACATACCGTTCTTGAGCTATTCGACATACATCCGCATATACGCACATACATACATGCGTACATACGGACGTCACGAGAAAAGTCGTTCTAATGAACTCGGGGAATCTCAAAATGGATTTTTCGGGTGTCTATACGTTCTTAGGTACTTATCCGCGTATGGTCGGGTTGAGAGAAAAAAAAAAAACCTCAACGTTAATTCAGGGGTGAGCAAAATGGGAATTAAGACCGAATTTTGTGTGACATTTTTTTCGCAAATACAATACTTCCTTTTTACTTCCTTTTGCAAAAAAGGAAGTATTGTATTCGCAAAAAAATTTTCACTCAAAAATCGGCCTTAATTTCCATTTTTCTTACCCCCGAATGAATGTTGAGTTTTTTTTTTTTTTTTTTCGACCCGACCACACGTGGATATATGCCTAGGAACCTACAGACACCCGAAATTCCATTTTGACGAACCCCGAATTAATTACAACAAATTTTCTCGTGACGTCCGTATGTACGTATGTATGTGCGTATGTGTGTATGAATCTTGCATAACTCTAAAATGGTATGTCCTAGAAAGTTGAAATTTGGTACGTAGACTCCTAGTGGAGCCTTGTTGTGCATCTTCCCTTTTGGTTGCATTCGGATGTTCCTAAGGGGGTCTTTTGCCACTTTTTGGGGGGAAATCATTGTTAATTTCGATGTAAACTGAAGTGGTGTTATAATTTGTCAGACACTTGGCAATATATCGCCAGTATTTTGCTCTCCAAGTTTTGTCGCCAACTTGAGTACAAATTTGGCGATTTTTTTTTAATTCGTTCATTTGGCCACTGTTGGTGATATCTGGAGAGTAAACAATTGAATCACATTAAAATTGCCAATAATGGGGAAATGACATTAAATTTTAGTAAAAGGAAGTCATGTGATGCACACATCAGCTTGTTTGTAAAAGGAAGTAAAAGGTTGTGTATTTTAGCGAAAAATAGAAATTTTTTTCTTACATAAAATATCTTTTACATTCTCAAATAATAAGTTACAAGGGCTATTTTTTGTTAAAGTTCTGTATACTTAATCATCTTTCGGAGAAAAAAGAAAATAATGTTGCAGTTAATATTTCGCAATATAATTATTAAGTCTCTCGCATACCTGCTATTTTTCAAAAAAAGAAAGTATGTGTCTCACACGTATACCATTATTTCAAGAAAAAAAGGATGTGTATTTCAGCAAAAAATTTAAAAAACAATACATAAATTATCTTTTACATCCTCAAATATTAAGTTACAGATGCTAATTTTGTTAAAGTTTTGTGTACTTAATCATCTTTCGTAAAAAAAAGTTAATTAAGTGGTGTAGTAAATATTTCTCAATATAATCATTGACAGCCTATGACATACCTGCCTATTTTTCAAAAAACTGTATTTTATAGACAACGCAATAATAATAATCGTGATTATATTCATTTTTTGGCCCCTTATAGCCATCAATCTGTAACAAAATAGCCTAACTTGACTGTAGTTGATACTTTAATCATGCCATTCTGTCTCAAACTACAGTGTAAACGATTGTTGTTCTCAATCAGTGATGCTAAATATCACCCTAAATTACAAGTCAACACCACCTTATATTTTATTGGGAAATTCTTGGTAGGATCCAACTTCATGGCATTTTTATCAAGCCCTCTTTCCTGAAGATTGAAACATAAGTAGTAAGTGCTAAGATAGTTAGTCCCCAGATACCGTATTACAGCTATCATTTAGGTGTTATCTGTCAGGCTGATGCATTTAGAGTGTTATCCTTCTTAGTGTCTTATCATGGGGATTAATGTTACCCAATAAAAATAAGAACATGGACTAAGCAAAATGGTAAACTCTGGGGAACGAATAGGGATAGCTAATATAATATTATCTAAGGCTTTTTTTGGTTCATCGGATTACTTCATTGGCTTATTTCAAGAAATGTGTTATTAAGAACTAATTTGTGCTAATGTTTTATTTTGTTTGAATAAAAATATTGAAGGTAACTTATTTCTGATTAGCTGTTATTTAGCTCTACTTTATTCGAAAAATTTATTTTGTCTAAACCAATACATGACGACATTTAGCCAAAAGTTCAAAACTCCATTTTATAAATAGTGTCATTTCGAGCTTTTAAATCATTATGAAAAATAATAGAAATTTTCCATTTAACTTTTACAGTAGGTTTGCTGGTTTTAAAATTTTAAATTATGCAGTTGCTTTGTATGATTAACTAACCAATTATCATATTAGTTTGCTGCAGTAGTCTTACAGTTCTTTTTTTTTTTTTTTTTAGTTTATTGTATGGATTGGTAAAAGTGCAAATGCAAGTTATATTTTGTTGCCAAAAGTAATACACGAAAAATGAAATAAAGGAATAAAATAAAATATAGTGGACAATTTTCCGACTTGTACTGGAACCATTTTCATTGCAAAAGCTAATCCAAGGAACATGTTTTTTTTTTTCTAAATTTTGCTATTTTAGCTCGTTTTTTGCTTTGATTAAACGTTTTGTTGAAGAATCAGCTACAAATTGTTTCGAAGTCGCTGTGTACAAGATTCCTTAAATGAGTAGCTCTTTATCAATGTTAAAATGTTATGCAAACTTTCAAATTTATTTTGGGAAACATCCCTGGCAGTAACACTCAAAGACATGATGAGCTGGAGCTACTCTAAACGCTTTTTACATGTCTTATGAGAGCAATATATATATATATATATATATATATATATATATATATATATATATATATATATATATATATGAATATGAGACTAGTGAATGAGCAGTCCCCAATAACTGAAAAGTTCGTAACTACAAGAAGCAAAAAATGTACACATTTTTCTCACATTAGTTTTCCATAGTAACTCCCTTCCATAGAAGTCAAAAATGTACATGTATCAAAATTTTCTAATTCTCTGCTGGTTAGTCGTTAATTTAGTGGACTGCTGCACCACTTGTAATTTAAACTCCTGAAAAGACCTAAAGCATAAAAGTTCACCCATGTTTCTTTTTTAAGTGGTTATGCATGTCACAAAACATGCTTTTTATGTCATGTTCCAAGCACTAGTTTTAAACGACATTTACAAAATTTTTGCTCGTTTATAATCCAGGTTAATTTAGCAGCTTCTGTATCGAACAAAATGTGGCAACATGTAAATAAAAAAAGAAATTGTAACTGATATGTCTTAAAACTGTCCTGGTTATGCATTGTGTGATCATGTCCAAATCCTGACGAAAAAAATCTGTATTGCTAGCAAACAGCTGCATGAGTGAGAAGGGATTTGTGTCTGTAAAAATTTCGTGTTGATTGTGTATCATTTATGGCCTTTTTTATATAAAAGATAAGAGTTGTAGCAAATATTTGTCTGTTACAACTTCTCATTCCTTATGTATCATTTATGGTTGTTTTTTTTTTTAAATATAAAGCATCTAGAGCTTGTGCTTTTAGCTCGTATGTCATTAAATAGGTTAATATGTAAGAGCAGAATACGGTACAAAAATATATTGCTTCCCCTCAAAAATAAATAAATAAATAAGTAAATCAATAAAGTAAATAAACAAACAAAAATAAAAAACATACTAAATAGATGTAAATTGTCCCTTCGTTCAGATTTTTTTAAATTGTAGCTCTTGCCGTTATCTTATTTTGTCATATGTCTAACATGATCTACAGTAGAATCCCGTTCTTCTGCCCCTTCGTATGCCTTAGACAAATTTTAATACGTAATCGAAGATTTTTTTTTTATTTGTTTGACTCTTCATACACACACACAATGCACAATTTGTACAAAGATGCACTTTTTCAACGTTCGAAACTGAACTACTGCCAAAAACAAAAGACGCGATTAAAAATGTTAAATTTTGACAATGCGAAATTTTTGAAATATATATTTTACCCCCATTTAATGCTTACCTTTTTCTGATTCTATAAATTAATAATTTCATTGTTTGTTATGTATCATTTAAATGGAGTGAAAAATGGCTCTTAAATGAGAAGGGAATGTTTCTGGAAAAAATCAAATACGCTTTTTTTTGCAAAAGTGAACAATATATTCCAGAAAAAAACAAATTGAAGTGCGTTTTTCCACCCTCCAAGGTTCTGTAGTAAGACCTTATGAAGTGCCTTTTATACCTTTTAAATGTATCCCTTTTTTTCTGAAATCCTTCTCTACCGGTGCAGTTATGTAAGAACGTCATTTACATGAAGATCTTGAGTTATTATAATGGATTTTTGTTGTTATTCTTGGGTTTTGGATTGTACTGATGAATACGATACATTAATTTAAAATGTTACCTGTTAAAACACAATGTTTTCTATAAAATATAATAAAAGCTAAGCAATCTCAAACCGGGGTTTCTTTGGCGCACAAGCAGTGAATATAAAAAAATAAAAATTAAAAAAAAAAAACTGTGTTGGGAAGGGGTGGGGTGGAAAGGAAAAGAAAAATCCACCACGTTTTTTTTCACTTTCATCACGCACCACTAGCCTTGTATGTCATTATGTTATCACTCTATATAATCATTTTTCAGTAGCAGCAGACGTAGTAATCGTTAACGTGTGTGTAAACAAGTGTAAAAATCGTTACACTTGTTTAAGGAAATTGTTCCAAAGAAATAATTATTGAGCGATAAATTTAAATGTCTCACTTCATCGTTTTTAAGATTACAAACTAACCAACTACAATGGTACAAAAAAGAAAAAAAAAAAGTGAATAAGTTTTCTTTACCAATTCTTGGCAATTTCATGAACCCAATCTCGGTTGCTGCGAAAAATCTCAATAGCAGCCCTGCCATGTCTTCAGCACACTCTCGTTAATCACCAATTCCCGAAACCCGAGGGAATCGATTAAATGCGAATGCATAGCAACCTAAATGCAGCCCGATTGCATTTGTATACAGTCCTCCAAGGGATCATTGGGTCTCTGCGTTCCATGTGCCGAGTCACGTCCCGCTGGCTCGTGTGCTGACGTGCCCACCCCGTTATTGTTTTCCTCTTCGTGGGCGGCGAGCGGAATGCCAACTTCGCTCCTCCAAACCCCCGAGAACGGCTGGCTTTTTTAACTTCTTTCCCGAATTTCGATTGCCTCATTTGGGCCCACTAGCCCCCCGACAACAGTTGCCGAGAATTCCTAAACAATAGATCCGCCGAATATTTTCCTGTTTCGCGAGCTTTAATCTATTTCAACTCGAAGATATCAATTTGCGTCATCATAAATCAATCCCTGCAGCTGTTGTCTATTTCATGGGATGCCTTCAATGCGCAAATATTTCTTCTTCATACCTTCCCATTTTTTTTCTGGAAAAATGTTTTCAAACTCTTGCTACGCATGCTTGTTTCATTGAAAACTTTATACGTAGAAAGTTAAATGTTTCAAAATTTTCAATTGAAACATGATTTTTTCTAATTTCAAATTTTGAATAAAAAACACACACTCTTTCTACTAGCAGCGCTCATATTTGTGTAGTTATATTTTCTTCCAATTTGTAATGCTTTTTTCTAACGTAAAGGTACCTTGTAGATGTGTAGATGGATTTATTTTATTGAAGTTTAAAAGAATCCGCATTTTTAAGACGAATGCTTAGTTAAAAAGAGTTTAAAAACGTAAAAAAATATTTTTTCCTTTAAGAAATGTCCTTTGGTATATGATTTTTTTTTCTGGTAGTATATTCTTAAGTTCTTATTATAATGACAGGTATTTGTTTTATTCAAAATTAAATGATCTCACTTTGGCTTAATTTTATCAATTACAGTTTTCTTAAGTTTATTAGTTTTTAATTTTTAGGTTATGTCTTTGGCTTATTGACGATTTAATTTTGATTCAGATTATTTTTTCCACTCCGATACTTACACATTTTTCATACCCATTTCGACGTCAATCCGTTTCTTAATTCAAAAATAATTCCTTAAATTTAAGCTTTTTTTTTTTTTTTTAGGACTTCTCCACAAAGAGTGCATTATCATTTCTTCATGGTCTAAATTTTCTTTTTTTTTTTTTTTTTAAATTTAGCTGCATCAATTACCATTTCTCTTTTCATGTTGGAATTGCTCATATTGCGATGATTCTATGTGTTTATATGAAGCAGTGTCATGATTTTTATGAACATTTCAATATTGAAATTTCCCTTTATTCTCCTGTTTTGATATCCATCGTTTTATTCCATCTTACTTGGCTGAAGCTTGTTTTTCAGACCCCTGATTGGCTGTTCGTTAAGTCTAGCACATTTTTGGCCATACGCCAAAAAAGAATGAAAAAGGAATTTAGAATTTCACTTCCGTGAACATCGAACATTGTGATAAGTCGCTAATTCTGTCATTTCGTGACGCGAGTCGTTGAGAAATTTTTGCTTGAATGTGTAATGAATTATTTAAACCCAGATTTTGAATGAGAAGCACGAATTTTTCAAATCGCTAATGAAGCGATCCCAAAGAGTAAAGGAAAAAATAGCTGTTTTTGCTACTTGTTCTGCCATTTTCTTTTCATTGTTTTAATGCTAAATTTTCAATATCTGATTGCGTTTTAATTAAAAATACTGCTAACATTTTTATGTGTTTTATGATTTACAGCGAGTTTATTGGTGTGTAGATTTTAGGTTTTGCTCTACGAGGCGATTAATATTTTATTTTAGAATGGGAGTTTTCAGTCGAATACTTTAAGGGAAATTGATATTTAGTTAAGAGCCTTTCGTGCCATTAGAAAAGTAAACTATAAATATTTATCATTCCTTTGATTCATTATTCATTTTTGGCAGTTTGTTCATAAATTGTTATTGTGATTCATTATAGCAAACAAAACCAAAAACGTATGGACGAATAGAAACATGTTTTTAATGAAGGTATAAAGTTTTTTGTACGATACGATATGAAGCCAGGCGTGAAAATAAATTTTTGGGACGGCGGAAATTCTCAATTTGTTGAAGGTAACTCCACATTTTGAACAATTATTTTAATTTTGCCAAATGCAACTTCAAATTTCACCGACTGACGATAATTGTGCCAAATAAAACTCCAAAATTTGCCGAATGATTATTTTGCCGAATCATCAGAAAAAAATTGCCAAATGATAATTTATCGAATCGTCAGACAAAATTTGCCGAATAAGGAAATTTTTAGAAGCACACTGTGACTTCTCCTGACCTCTTATCGGGTCGCTCCTAGCAAAAATCTTCAGTTCATTTGACTTATGGGCTGTGGACGATTCGCTGGTGTGCCTAGTGAAATTAAGATCGAATACCTGTGGAGCATCACAAAAACTTCACTATCGTTGTATTGGTGATTCTTTCATAGCACATTTTTACTTCCTTTTGCAAAATAGGAAGTATTGAATTCGCGGAAAACTTTTCACCCAAAAATCGGCTTTAATTTTCATTTTGCTCACCCCTGAATAAATATTGAGTTTTTTTTTTTTTTTTTTTCAACCCGACCACACGTGGATATGTGCCTAGGAACGTACAGACACCCAAAATATCCATTTTGATGATCCCCGAGTTAATTAGAACGAGTTTTCTCGTGACGTCTGTATGTACGTATGTATGTGTGTATGTATGTCGCATAACTCAAGAACGGAATGTCCTAGAAAGTTGAAATTTGGTTCGTAGACTCCTAGTGTGGTCTAGTTGTGCTTCTTCCTTTTGGTTGCGTTCGGGTGTTTTAAAAGGGGTCTTTTGCCCCTTTTTGGGGGAAATCATTGGTAATTGCGATGTAAACTCAAGTGGTGTTATAATTTGGCGGACACTTGGCGATATATCGCCAGTCTTTTGGTCGCCAAGTTTTGTCGCCAACTTGGCGACAAATTTGGCGATTTTATTTTATTATTATTTTTTTTTTAATCTGGTTTCAATTTGGCCACTGTTGGTGATATTTAGAGAGTGAACTATTGAATCATATTAAAACTGCCAATAATGAGAAAATGACATTAAATTGGAGTAAAAGGAAGTCATGTGGTGCGCACATCAGCTCGTTTAATAAGGTTTACTTCGGCTGTATTGCTTTTTAATTGGTGAAAATTCATTGCGTCATTGTTTGAAATTTGAGTATAATGCGAAAAAAGGTGTCACTTTGCTCCGTCGTGACAGCTCGTATGTCTCCTGAAAAAAATCATAATTTTAAAAGGTCATTTCGTATTTCTGGAACTGGTTTAAATTAAAGAAACCGGTTAACAAAAAAAAAAACCTTTTATTTTTATTTATTATTTCTTTAAGTTCGATGAAAAATGATCAACAACTTATTTGTTAAATGTTTAGTTAGGGTACTTTTTTCTGTAATGGTTATTGACATATTTTAGGAAGAAAAAGATGGATTTTAGTCAAAATTCCAAACAAAGATTTATGAACTAATTAAATTCAAGGGGCACTAGGTGGCTCTTTTGCATCCTTTATATAAGGCACAGATATGATGAGTTCAATGTACGATAGCGAATGCTAATATAGCTCATATTAATTTGAATTTTATAGCATGATTTTAGATCGTGTTAAAATTGTTGCATTTTCTTAAATTCCAGTGCGGTAGTATACCCGATTGCGCAGTCAACATTCAACTGTAGAGTAAAAACTATCTATACTGAATAGTTCATCTGGTCTTGATTGACAGCTGACAAAGAGGTGGCACGTAACACGTGTTTTTTATTTTTATTTTTTCTATTATTTAAGCCTTCCATAATTATGATTGTTTCTAATATATGAACTAGTTCTTTTCACAGTAATAAAGCACTTTAAATAGAATTAATATGTTTCAATTTATTGTCCATACTTCCTTAATAGCAAATTATATGCTCAAATACTATTTTGTAACCACATTGACATTTTTAGTAGAATAAATGAAAATACTAGTGTATTTTACGCAATGACTTTGATATTATGTCACTACTTTAAGTGGTTGCTTATGATTTTGTAAATACTCTTCGGATACTTTCCAAATAATATATCAAAAGCTGTCTCTTATGACAGCATCTACAATAGATTGAGCATTTCATCAGTACCCCCGTCCGATAACGATGGATCATGCGAGGTACCGCACTTGAATCATTAAAATAGAGTAAAGAATCTCATTAGGTGCATTCTCACGTTTCGTCCGCTAAAATGACATTCGCTTGTTTTGCCTTAATATGAGTTGTGGTCGATGGTTTGCGTGTGGTTGCACTGAGACACATCGGCACGATAACATGTTAAACTGTTGAAAAAAGGCGGAAATGGGTGGAACCTTAAAAGCATAACGTTGGGTCCGGAAGGAATAATATCAACGAATGAAGTGGTAAAAGTGTCAAAAAAGGGCAGCAGAGTCAAGAGCAAAACCGTGGGTAAATGTGTATCACTTTCTTAAAAAAAACACGTGTTTAGTAGCGATGGTTTAGCATAATAATACACGAGTAACCGTTTCGCTTTTGTATAGTTTTCGTAGCTAAATTGGGTTTTTGACATGCCGAACGTAGGTTAAGGGAAAGACGTTTTACTAAAGGCAATTAGTGTATTTGTCATCGTATGAAACTTTTCGATACTGACAGGAGTTAAGCAAGCAGCGGAGACTTGACAAAGCATAAGTAAACGAAATCTACTCGATCCCACAAACGAATTAACTAAATAGAGGAACAAAATACATTGATGCATTAATAGAATAAGAAAATAAGGTATAATTAAACCAATAATATAATGGCTTTTAAATGTCCGCACAATCCTCTTTTAGTTCTCCAAATGCATTTTCTATCTCGTTATTTGCTTGTAGGTTTATATTACACACATCATCTGTTTACACATGTAATCATGGTGGTATTCTTTTGCTATAGGTTTGCTTTCTCTCCAGTTTCCAAATGGTGATCGAAAATTGTTCCTGTAACAAAAATTTGTGTTGATTAAAATCTGATTTCTAATACTCACACAATCTATTGACAAAACTTAACGTTTAACGAATGCTTTAATTTACGACTATTCTTTTTTGTTTTATCTAATTGATAAGAAAGCTTCTATATCTATTACTGTTTTACATTTTGGATAAAAATCACAAGGATACTTTTCTGTATCTCTTAAAATCTCTAATAAGCAAGTCTGGAAGTATTGAACAAGTTCCTGCTACTTACGCTAAAATATTTCTCATTAACCACATTTGTTTAACACATATTTTAAAAGTTGGTTATACAAAAATCGGAAAACAATACAGCAATTTTTCATATTTGAGACAAATTTTGATTGTTACGAGCTGCCTTTTGCCTCAAAACCGTTTGGTTTACGTATGTACGTAACCTATTTTACTCGTTTTCAATCGCGCAATTGGCTCAAATGATGAATTTAAAATATGCATCTTAGCATAAAGTATTTTACAGTTAATTTCTGCAAGAGTTTTGTTTTCTAATGATTTTGAATTCATAACTGTCATTAGCCCGAAATAGGATCAGTGACCTCCAATGACTATTATATCGCTCAAGGAGAATTTGTTCTATTTCTGTGGCTTTATGCAAACAGGACTATATTTGAAGAATGGGATATTACAATTGGTGTGGTATTACCCATACAACTTACCCCAAAGACAAACCTTAATAAGTTCAAAGGTTGTTAGCATTTACTTAATTGTTGCTTTAAAATTGGTTTAAACGAGACATTAAAATAAACACGATGTCTAACAGACACGATCATATTGTTACAAATTCTGTAAATAGTAATTATTGTAGTAACGTAACCTGTAAATAGTTTCCCGTAATGAATATACAACCCCTTTTCATTCGGCCCCCTATTTCCTTTTCTTTTCATTGATAAAATTTAATAACGATCTACGCATTTCGAGAAGCAGTAAGAATGTTGTGGAAACTTTTTCGATGTTTATAAAAGCGTCCCACGTGATAAAAAGTTTAGTTTCGATTGAGAATTCGAACTGAGAGTGTATTAGCTCTGTTTATTGCGAGGCATTTCGCTGTATTGTTTTTCGTATTTGGAAGTAAATACGTGTGTAACCGTTGAGTTTACGGTGTGGTGTGATATTTGCTTAATTGCTGATGACTAATTTAGCAGTTGTTGACGATCTTTCCTGTACAAAGTGTAAATAAATTCTCTGTGTTTTTAATCAAGAACTGTGTCGTCCTTTCAAGAAAGTTGGAAGTCTCGCCGGATCCGTTACAATATATTATTTCAACAGAACTGTTTCTACAATTATAAATATAACTAAATTTTTAAAGCAAAATTTAACTTTATCTGAAAATGACCTTTATAATTATAAGACTTTTTTTGTTTAGGGAGGGGGAGGCGGGCTTCAATAGAAATAATGCAGAAGCAAAATAATTAAACGGATACATGAATGAAAATGCAGCATTATTTTCTTTAAATAAAAATCCAGCAAAACGTTTGAACCTTTGGCTGAAGCTAATTAAAATTCTTAAAGACAATCCTAAGGAAAAGGAGACATTTCCTAGCTGATTTTTATTAAAAAGTAGAGGAAGAAAATTAAGCACTGAACACTATACATTGAAGAAATATGGTGTAGTGACTTAAAATTTTTGCACGTTATTATTATGTTTCTTTTTTTTTTTTTTTTTACCACACACTCATGGAGGGGATTCGATTTTTGGCTGTATTGATTTAATGCAGTGCAAACGAAGTGGTGAAGTGTTGCAAATGACTGTCACGTTGCAATGATTTCCCTTGTTATTTTTTGAAGAATGTATTGCTTCGGACAGGTTTATTTATAATCTAAAGCACATATACAAATTTTTACCTTGCATAATTTAAACGATCATCACAAGATGCTGCGCGTATGTTAAGTTTGCAACCGTTTGGAATCGCTTCTTCCCGACAAGATTCCAGATCATGATCTTGAAACGGTTAATACTGTTAGAAAAGCAGCTATGCTTGTTGTATATAATAAATACCCTTGCGTATATAGTGCCAATGAATTATTTTTTGCATTGAAACAATTGAAGTTTTTATTTTTTCCTGTTTTTTTAACTGCGTTACATCTATGGTCCAACTGAACATTGCTAGTGATTGCATTACCAACATTAATTCAGATTAAAGACCAGACCAGTGGTAAGGAAGGTGCAGATGTTCTTCAAGTGACCACGTGTGGCGCTAAAGGCCAAACGCTTCCAACGCAACATAACTACATTATCGTAGCGTAAAATTTTCAATAGAGTAACGAGGTATTCCAAATTTTTACTGACACCGTATTTTTAACCAAGTTTGTCATATATTAGCAGCAGTTTTGACTTTAATTATATAAGACCAATGCTTCTGCAATTTTAAATTTCTAACCTTTCTAGAACTAGTGTTTTTATGTTTGAACTGGAAGCAAAAATCGCTTCCCAAGGAGAGAGATTAAGCATTACACTTGATTTAGTGAGCGAAGTTCGAGCAGCGCTAACAGCAAACTTGCTTTGGCAAAAAAATACCTGGGAGCTGTACCGCCTATTGATTCGCAGAAAAAATTGACCACTTGCCCCTTTATGATATAGTGGAGCTACATTTTGTAATATATCTTGTTCACTCAAACGAGGATTGGCTAACAATTGTAAGGGATTAAAAACGCTGTAAAATTAAAATTTCTTTTTTAAAAGCAAAAAAAAGTTTAAACACTTTCAGAAGTCAAACTAGATGAAAACTTGAAGACTACTAAGTTTTTTAAAAAAATAAACTAA
The DNA here is from genome assembly GCF_026930045.1 of Uloborus diversus. Lineage (NCBI taxonomy): Eukaryota > Metazoa > Arthropoda > Arachnida > Araneae > Uloboridae > Uloborus > Uloborus diversus. The sequence goes on from NC_072733.1 coordinate 167,558,534, forward strand.
AATACTAACTCTACTTAAAATATATTCCGCGTACTTATATGACACCGCAGAAGAAATTTAGGGAAATTGTAGAAATAAAAAGGTACCTAAGTCTATAAGCTTCATTACCTCCTTGTTTCCGGTGAAAAAAAAAAAAAAGATTTAATTTATTGCTGTTGAGCTCTTCCCCTAAAAAGCAATTCTAGTTCATGAATCTTAAAACCAGCCTTGCACGAATAAACCTAACGACGGTTATTCACTTAATATACATACTTAGCAGCTTAAAATTAATCACTTCCAAATTTTTGCTCGCCGTAATAGCTCTGCATGCATATTTTAACGCCTTAAACTGTTTTACAACTAAAATTTGTTTTAGGTTTTGATCAACGAGTTTTGTTACTGTTACGTAGTAACTTGAGTTATCGTTATAAAGCAATTATCGACGAGTTCTTTCGTTTCTTCTGGGTTCTGTATTTTGCTTAACGATGTTAATTTTGAAAAATTATTCATTAATTGCTTTTAAAATATTGCGTATATATATATATATATATATATATATATATATATATAATATATATATATATATATATATATATATATATATATAAACATTTTTCTAAGATTTATTCGAGAAGCTTTTTATTTCAAAAGTATACTGGATTGCTAAAAACGCGACATTTTCGGAATCGAAAAATTAAAGCAAAAAATGATTTGCATTAAAAATAATACTGCTTTCTTAAAAACAAAGTTTTATGTTCCCCACAGATGTTAATGTTTTAAGCATAAATATTTTTTAAAAAATCCCTAATGAGTAGAAGTACACTACTTGACAGTTTGCAATACTATCAAAAACTACTTTATTCTGAAAATGTAGGCCTTCTTTACGCTGATTTAGTTTGTGCTTATTCTCAGCGCCCACTATCCATTGAAAGGTCTCACGCAGTGTTTTCACTTTTGCTCAGGGTGTGAAACTGATTTTGTTTCAAATTATTTTTTTTTAATGATGCAAGACAAAAGTTAATTTTTAAAAATGGAGTTGGCAAAAATATTGCAAACCCATCTTCAGGCAAACAAACCATGCTCATCATAAAAGCTGAGAAGTATGTTGCAACATATTTCAAATATTTTTTCTAATTTCTTTCAGAGAAGAGACAATAGCAACAAAAACTCAATCTTGTATATTATTCGCAAGCGCTCACCTTTTAGTAATTATCTTTTCTCGCCGTGAGCTTGCGCAGAACGTAAATGACAATCAATGTTGTTGTTTCTACTGATCTGAAGTTAGTATTAGATTGTATATCAGTAGAACATTTTTTATCATGCAGATGAAATTTTAGAACCTGTGAACGCATAGTAAAGAACCTATAAGATTATTTTTAGTAAAGAACCTTAGAGTAACAACATAAATAACTTTAGAACCTTCGAACGCTTGTGTAAAATTATTAAATGAGACAAAAATGCACAATTTATAGTTTTTTGAAAACATTTTTTAATGATTTGAAGTTAAAGTAACACGAAAGCTATTTGAAAGTTTGAATACTTCTCGAGAAAAACTAATTCAGTGTTATGATAGAGTTTTAATTCAGTGTGTTGCTTTAACAAAATTTAAATAAAGGGTGCATTATGTTTATGGTCAATACTTTAATGTTTTGTGGTGCTTAGTAAGGAAATAGGTTATTTTTTAACACTAGCAAGCCCGAATTATATATAAAAAGAAAAGATATATTTTTGCCGTTTAATCGATATAAAATGTCTCCGTAAGTCACGTATGTATTTTTTTTCTTCGTAGGACATCCTTTCTGCTTTCTCTCTCTCTCTTTTTACGACCCTTGTATAAGGTCCAATACATCTTTTTTACTTTTTAGGAAATCCATTTTTGTATCATTAATCTTCACATAATATTAAAGGCGAAAGGGAAAAAAAAATACTAGTAGCAACAAAGAAAAAAAAACTTTTAATCAGTTCAAAAAATATATTTTTTTTCTCCCGACCAGTATTACTATTTGGTTGACAAAGTAGTAAATTATTGGCAAACATAACACCGTTTAAGGATGATTCTTGTAGCCATTTTAAGGTCTCATATGAATTTTATACAAATTTATGGCGTCCTTCAACAAATCTTTGGCAGATATTCCGAAACCAAAATATTGCTATTTGAAGTAGGAGGCTCATCTCGAGAGGGTTAAAACTACTGTTTGAAATTTCGAACATTTCTTTTTCATGTATTCTTATTTTATGATTTAATATTTTGAAATTTAGTCTGCTGATTTGTTAATCCTTTCCCGCCAGAAAAAATAGAAATGTAAATAACAATTTTTGCCTTTAAAGTCCATAAACATCACTCATTTGTAAACTTTTAAGTACGATGATTATTATTTAAACGCTGGAGATTATATGACAGTATAAAACATGGTATATTTTACTTATGTTTATCGATTCCAGTTTTATTACTTTAAATGAGATATAAATTTAGAGTAAAAAAAAATAATGAGTTATATCAATTTGAAATACTATTGTAATAAGTTCAAAATAGCTGATTGAAATAAAATTTTGATCTTAGCTATTGAAAAAAAAAAGTAAATTTCTTTGAATGACTGCAGTTATTTCGTGAGTGCAATGCTTTATTATGTGCGAGGTTTCAGAAGCATTGTAATTTATTACTAGGTAACGTAAATGTTATTGTTAAGCGTATCTCAAATTTGTCATATTTTACTATTAGCAGTTATGTGATTCATTCCAATAAAGTAATCGTTAAGAAGAATAATTACACCTCTATTTCGTACTTATTTGTTAGTTACTGTTTCTCAGTTGCTATGACAACATCTTATTAAATGTGACATTTTGCCTCTCTGCCTACAGCATATGACGTTAAGGTTTTCCGGAAACAATGATGATATTTAATTTTGTGGAGAGCAAAGCAGCTCTTCTCATACACAATTCGATTCATTTATTTTGAGTTAAACATCTTGATTGTTTCTTTTATTTTCAATTTTGATTTAAGTGGAGATATTAATGATGTTTAGATATGTTTTTCAAAGCGTAATAAAGGCGATGAAAATATACTTCTATAAGGAAAGTCGAATACTGGTTTTATATATTTATTTTTGATTATTGTCCTTAGAGTTTGCTGTTCATTGATTTTTGTTGTAATAGGGAGGTGGCACCTTAGTAAATATTTTATTTGTAAAAAAATATGTACAGGGAAATCTCCCGTTACAGCGATTACCAATGCAACGAATTATCCGTTTCAACGAAATACTTTTCAGCCCCGATTACATTGCTTGAAATTTCCATTATAACGAACGGTCCCTTGAATTTAGTTGTAATGGGATTTTCTGAAATTACTAACAGAGATAGCAGCGCATTATTATTCCTTTACTGCAGGAATGAAAGCAAATTTTTATCATTTATGTACCGAAGCAAAGCATTCATTTTTTCTTCTTCAGTCTAAACTTGAGGAAATCAAGTTGTAAGGTACTAGGTACTTCTATTCGTATAATTCTAAAGAATTTTTTAATATTTAAAGACAGATTTCATTTTAAGTTCATACTTGATTTTATAGTTCGAAGCTTATTTAAGAAAATATTTTTAGTTCCTCTTCGTAATTAAGATTTCAGATTTAGCTTAAAAACCTTTTTTTTTTTTTTTTTTTTTTTTGGTCACATTCTGAATCTCATTTTGCTCTAAAACACCTTGTTAATTTCATGTGATGTAAAACAAATCAATGCGTAAGTATTGGAAATACATAAAACGTAAGCCTATTGATTTTTAGGCTGTCATTTCTTTCAAAATAGACATCAGCTGGTAGGGGACAATTCAACTTAGAGGGGCTAAAGTAGAAATGACAGGTCAGACAGACGGTGAGAACTAAGCCTTCAGCGGTTTGGGATTGTGGGCAATCTGTTCGTCTCAATGTCTCTACAGGGTCCAATAGCCCCGCTTTCCCCTGGGTCAATTCCGCAGCGTATACCTCATCAACTGTGCTTCACTTTTCCAGCAATGTTACTGCCAATGCAGGAAAAGGACTTTTTCCCTGCCCTCACAGTTTCATATTAGCCGCCGTCGGTTTTTGTCGTCTTATTTTCCTTTCATTTTTCTTCTTTTGTCATGATTGAAAATATATTTGGTAACTCACATTCGCTATTTCTTTATTCGTAACATGGTTTCTGCAAGTTTTTAGCAGTGATTAAAATGTTCTGCGAGCCTTTTTAGACATATATTGGCGCAGTATAGTCTACTAAGGCTATTGCGCCAAAAAACCGAATTCAACCAACCTTTAGGCATGTATATTTAGTATTTACTAATTTTTCTTATAGGGGAATGTAGATCAATGTAAAGTTGTTAAAAGATGACGTACCTTCTCTAAAATGAACAAATTGAACATATGTTTTGAAAATTACAGTGCATAGGGAAAAAAATTACGTGTTTTATAGAGTCTTTTGATAGACGCTAGTAGATGTCAGTTGTCTATGGCGGCCATGTTTTTTTTAATGGCGACTGTCTAATCTATTGTTCATTATGCAACCACTGATACCAAATCACCATGGCAAGTTACATGGTTAAGCAGCTTGTCCTAACTTAATTATCAAAATGAGTGCTCGTCAGTGTAAACGTTGCGCGCGTTAGCCTACGTTACGACAAATGTGGTAGCTCTTCACAGCCGTATATTAGACGACGTCAAATCTACACGAGGTTAACCAGGTGGCAATGAATACACAAAAGAGTTACTGATTGGTGTAGATTTTGGGTTGGCGACGTCATTGGCTCCTACTTTTTTTTGAAAATGACAATGGTAAAAAGCCATCACCGTAACCAGAGAGCCTTACAGATCAATGATAACTAATTTTTTTGACCCCAAAGTGACCAGTATGTTGCCGTGCTAAGCACAAAAGTCGTATTGGCGTTTTTTTTTTTTTTTTTGAAAATTAAGTTACGGTCACCAAGTGATTCTTAGTCACATATTTTATGCAAATATAATTATGATCATTTGTGAATAGGAAATATTTTTTACAAAATTCTGAAAAGATGCATCCATCTTAAATACATGGAGGCACACGGCGGCGGGCCGTCCGTTTTAAACGGCAGACTTCTCATTTTGAACTGAGATACAGATGCGACTTTTGCGCTTAGCGCGGCAGTATGGACATAGACGTCCATTCATGTATGTCATTCAGCGGATGGTGCTACATGCGCACAGCGGACGCCACGATTCACAATCATGAACGATTTTAAGGTATGATTATCTGTCGCATAGGTGACGTGAATTGGTCACAAAGATTGTGCAATTTGACCCAGCTAGATCCATTAGACTCTAGCTGACGTCTAGTCTACCTGAAGTCACAGGTCTATCCAAATAATCAGCAATCAGCCGTTGCCCTTAAAACCAACATAACTCAGGCCACTGCTCAAATTTATCCGGGTCTACGTAGCAGAATCATTAAAAAATAGACCAATTGAATCCGCACCACCGGTGAGAAGACGTGGTAGTTATTAAAACAGTATTAGGTTTCATACAGAATAGCATGTATGGGTTTTTAAATTTAAAAAAAAAAAGTTTCTTTAATACCTCACCCACAGATTATTTTATTTTAGCATCTACCTGCTCTTTTTGAGTAACTCATCAGCAAAACTTGCAACGTATTTTTCATATTTGATAACAAATTTGAACCGTCGAAAGAAAGAAGAAAATTAAACTCTTTTAATGAAATATTTTCTATTTGATTATTAAAAATAGTTTTTATCAAATAGATGAATTAATAATTAAACAGTTAACGATTAAATAAAAAAAGTTGATTAATAAGAAGGAAGAAAATAATGAATGAATGAATAAGAGAAATGATTTTTTTTAAATAACGTGTATTTTATAAAATACCTTGGTCTATAGAGCTATTTATTTTGTTATTGGAATCAACTAAATGTTTACAGATATAGTTAAAATAATTGCATGTAGGTTGCGCTGCAAACTGAAATTATTTTACCGGTTCACGTTGCCCCGCTGTTTCATTTTCTATCACATCAACCTTCATGTTAATATTTGCAATTCAAAGGAAAACAGAATCTGAAAAGAAAACCTACAGAAAATTAGAAAGAAAAAAAAACGGAAAAAATGTATCAAAGTGGCGGCGCAAAGATATGCTACAATTATATTTTATGCAAGTACGTATGAGGGCAGATAAAGCACTAGACTTTTTTTTTTGTGGAGTGCGTGCCTTCAAAAGCCGAACAGAGGAGCATGCTTTTGGTACTAATGTGGGCCTTTTTTTAACTTTCTCATTCTTCACTTTCTTCACTCTTCCGAAGAGTCATACAAATAGCTTTCGTTCTTCCATTTTGTTGCTGATTTAGTTATTGTAAATAAAATGCATTTGAAACTTTGCATCTCCGTACTAACTAAAGTCCGTACTAACTAAAACTTTAATGTATATATCAAGGAACGAAAATTCTTATTCAGAAAGAAACTGTCTGCAAATGATGTCACGCTTTGGGAGGGGTTTGTGAAGTTTTGACAGTTTGTGACATCAAAAAGGAAAGGGATAATAAGAAGTTTGGCTTCACGTACATTGTGCAAAACAATAAACATTTATTTTTTCTTTTTTTAATATTAAAAATAATACAAAGAAAGGAAGCAATATACGAGGTAAGAAAACCTAAACCAAAAAAAAAAAAAAAAAAAACCTAACTAAATTTGAACTTTTAAATAGTAAGATTGAAAATATCATTAGTGTGTGTAATTTTCCTATCAGTGTAAAACCAGCCACCATTTTCATATATATATATATATATATATATCGCTCATTTGTAAGAAGATTGGGAAACGAAGAAATGAAATTTTACAGGAGAAGCGTTTGAAGTTTAACTCTTTAAGAAATTGGCTGTAAGAAAGCTAAATTTGCTGTGCTCTCTAGTGGTTAAAAAAAGAACAAAAAATCTGTCTTCCTTTTCCGAAGAAGATAACGTCATTTGAAGCCCTTTAATTGAAAAAATAATAATAGAAATGTCGTATTGGTTCACTCTTTTCCAAACAAGCGATGCATGTTACTAAACGTATAATTTAAGGTTGATATCTTGAATCATAGCGAAAGTTCTCTTCATTCTTGTCTTACATCTTTTACACTGCCTCATATGTTGAGTGATCTGATAGGCAATGTTACTCAGCACATAATACGTAATCAATTATAATCCCGTATGACAAGTCCTGCTAGTATAATGCGTATCTAGACCTTCATTTCTGTAGTTCTGGCAACAGAGTTTAACCGGCCGACTTCGAGTTGCACACTACTCATTTTCTGTTTAATTCTCTAATTATGCTTGATGCGCGAAAGTGATATTCCGCTATGTTTGCATATTCTGCTAAATATTTTAGCCTGTCCCTGATGTGACAATTCCCTGCTTCGCGTGAAGTACACTTTGGGTAATTAATAACGTCACTGACGGAGTATTGTGCTAACGTGTTGGTCCTGATTTACATAGAATGACATTTGCCTTGTTGTTTTATCGCCGACATTTCTGTTAATTGCTTCGGATGGGAGTCTACAAAGAGAATGCGATTTCTTTTTAGTGTTCAATACGAGAATAGGCATTGAAATTGTGAATTTCGTTCGGTATCTTAAACTTGTATCTAATGGATTTTAAAGCGAAATAAACGTGCGTAAGACACAAAGATTGCTGCTCAAAATCTTCAGTTAAGTTCCTCTGACCAAATTTCAGTTTTTTAAATTTGATTATTTAAGTTTTCAACTATATATCTGGTGAAATTTATTCTCTTTGTTTGCTTCTTCTCTTGCGCGTGACAGGAAATTTCTGAGATTTGTTGACTTTTATACAATAGAGCTACTAACATGTACTGCAGTTATTTTTATATTCAACTATATTTAATCGATTCACTATTTAAACTACAGTAAAATTGATAACCATATTTTTTCCATGTAGGTAACTGTGGTAGTTTGTAAACGTTTTTTTCAAAACGAATAACATGTATTTTTGCTGATATAGTATTAGATTTATGCAATTTTTAGTCTATAATATTTTTTAAGAAGTTATATTTTGTCAATTTTTAAAACAAGAGTTAGTGATAAAAGAAGGCTATCGTTCAGCAATGTTTGGTGTCAAAACAATTAAAATAAATGAATAAAGAAAAATAGTCGAACATTTAAGCATTAATAAGTTTTAAGATTTTGATTTTTTTTTTTAAAAACTAGGTATTTGTATTTAAAATGTTTGAAACCTTTGTGATATTTTGCTCCCCAACCCCCGCCATTGGGAAAGATGTTCAACCATGACTTACATCTAAAGTTATCAACTTTTTAAACCTTAAAACAGCTACCAATGCAACGATATGTTAACGGTAAAATCGAGTAATAATTTATTATTTGTGATGAAATTACAATAAATATTATTTGAGGTGTTATGTATGAAACAGTTCTGATTATGCTGCCACTGGTGGTTGTTTTATCGATCAGTGCTGTAACTAACGGTTTGCTTTGAAATATTTCAAAGAACACGTAGCTAGATATTATTTCAATTTACAATATGACATAATAGATCCCATGGATCGTACAATTAAGAAATTACAAAACGAATGTGCATACTATTTTTAGCGTCATTAATTTACTGAAGAAGTTGATCTACAGTACTAAATCAATAACGGACTCACATTTAAGAAAGTATAAAACCCATTACAAGTTTTTACAAAACACATAACAAGGTCCCATACAATATATAACACTTTACCATGTGGTTTAAATCACAATAAAATATTAATAACTAACGTTTAAATGTTACTTGAAACTAGTTATAATTCATTATGTGTTGAAGAAACTATAAGATTGTTCGTGTTGTTAGTTATGAAGTTTTTAAGTAATAATAAAACGTAATAAATGGTCTATACTTAAAAACAAACTTGTAATTTTTATTTTATTTTATTTATTTATTTATTTATTTTTTTTTTTTTTTTTTTTTTTTTTTTTTTTGACGTATTAAAGCGTAGAGGTAGCGTTTGAACTGCACTTGATTCTAGTTGTACTACTTGATATAATACAAGAAAATTCCAAGTTAAGTATTTAGCTTTAAAAATATCAAAATAGATTTTCTAGTTTTTGCAAAAAAAGGAGGAGGTAAGAGCAAGCGTACAAGAATGATTAACTTAAACGTACCTCTTGTGAATCAGAAAACAGTTCAAAAACCTTTACGAAATTGCGGACGGAACTAAATTTTAACTAATAACCTTAATTGTCGAATTACCTCTATCTTTAGTGCATCAACAGGTTTTAATAGCTACCGCCTACTTTAAAACTCTTAATCGACATTTTATTGTTACTTATCCTTTCTTTACTTTGTGCAGGAAAAGATCGATATTTGCCTTATACGTAGAGTCCTTCCTATTCATGCATTGGAATGAAGCACCGAATAAAACAATGTTTTTCAAAATGGTCTTCGCTGGCTGTTTTGAAGACTAAGTTTTATTTATACCCTTCGGGGCACTTGAATATAAATAAGGTGGCAACTTTTGAGGGGAGTTTTCAAAAGAAATAGAAATGGAGAAATGTTTTTGGCGATATCATCAAGTTTTGAGAATGATTGTTTTTGCTGATGGTGATCTTGGTTTTCCTAAACCAAGGAAATGTTATTGCGCCGTCTTGATGGCAGAGCTATTAAGCTAGGTTGGAATAGCTTTCGAAACATAAATTTTGTTGTTTTTATTCTGACTACTTTTTTTTAATGACTTTTAGAAATATTGTTTCTTGTTCCTCTCGCTTTGCTTTTGTTTATCTTGAGCTAATTCTCCGCATTCTTTATTACCATCAGTGCTATACAGCAGAATGCAATTTAAAAGTGCGTGATGCAATTTAAGAACAGTTATGTTTACAGTGTAGATGCAGTTTTATATTCGCCTGTAGGTGCTGAAACTGAAAATGATTTGGAGTGCAGTAAAAAAGTTACTGCTTTGTTTTCAAATGTTTGATTTGAGGAAAAATTGGGAAAATATGTATTTGGACAACGAAAAAGATAATTAAAGGATAAAATGGTAAAATGCACTCATTCTATTGTTACTGATATCATTGCAAAAATATTTGCAGGTATTTGTTTGTGTAACTTTAGCTTTTTTTACTTTATTTTATGGCGAATTGGTTTTCAAAAGGAAATTTTTTTTCTCAAGTTTTTGATAATGCGCATGGGACAAAATGGAGTCGCTCAAAATTGAATCGTGGAGAAAATCATTTATAAAAGAGACGTTATCAAAGCATAAAATACGCAAAATTTACTGAATACTATTGTTTTAGGTTCACAAGGTTCACTTTTTACAATACAAACAAAAAAAAAAAAAACTTGCTCAAAAATACTTGTGACTACTGCATCAAAAAAGTTGTGATTTGTGACGTCGAAACACGTGAACGGAATATTTTAAATCATTATGTTACATTTGATTTTTTTAATTGTTTTGCACGCTTTTCAAAAACGTATTTCAAGCCAATGCTTCTTTAATCAACGAAAACGACAGAGACGTGCACATCTATTAACAGAAAAATTTTCAGGATCAACAAAAACATATAACTTATATAGTTTATATAATATGCACGATTGTAATATGTCCCTAAAATTAGATGTATACATCCAAATAATTACTGAAAGCCCTGAAGGCTTTTCTTTCTTTCTTTTTTTTTTTTTTTTTTTTGTTTTGCATTGTATAAAAATGCTTCGAGCAAAAGTAAAAGCTCATGTGATGTCAAAAAGTTCAAAGTGATTTTTGTTCCAATGACTCTTGCAGTCAACGTTCATGGAAATATTTTATTGGTCATAATATTTAATATTTTTTGTATTTAATATTTTTACACGGAATGTTTTCTTATACTTTTCTTCTCTCAAACACTCCCTCAAATAAGAGATAAATACCGTAAAACTAAAAATAATTATTTCCCCTAACTGATTTGAAAGTAAGCAAATTCAGAAAACTCCGAAACAAATTTTCATCAGACCGCCTCGCCTAATATAAATGAAATTATGTTAACAACATTTATTCAGGAGTTGAGTTTCGTTAGATCCTGAAGTCCTGACAGAAGGAGTGAGGACACGTTAAAATAGAGGTAGTTGTTTTATTCAGTTGAGTGCTTATGACGATGTTAGGTCTCTTTGTTGCACCCTGCGTCACTAAAGCTAATTCGAGAACATTCTTGTGCTTAAAGAGGTTACAAAGAGTGCTTTTGCGTGCCTCTAAATGCAACCCTCTTTGCGTCATTTTTTCCCCTTTTCATTGTGTAGTCATCTTTTTTAACGCCGCGCCGCCATTAACTTATCTAATATATTTCGTTATTATGAACGGCTGAAACTTGCCTTGAAGTGGGTCTAGAAATATATTGCTTGTTTATTAACCTAAAACATGATTTTAGGTAGGTATTTTTAGCAAAAAAATTAATTATTTGATTTGATACAAGCATTAATTTTTGCTTGAGAGTAGCTAAGGCGCAAATGTAAATGTAGTTAGTGATTTTTTTTTAAATATTATTATAATTTTTTTTAAATTTCATCGTTTAACCTTTTATTTGAAAGTATTATTTATATCCTGTTTTTATGCAGGATCAGCTTGTTGTTTCAAAACTGTGCACTGAAAAACAGGAAATACTAGTTGTATGTGACTTGCACCAGCTAGGCTGGCCATGTTGGTAGCGATGCTTCACTTTTCCAACAGTGACCTTAATTTGGTGTAAAGTCCGACTTCAACAATGAACACATGCCATAAGAATCCGTTTATAGGGTATGCAATCATTTACTGCATAAGAACACATTCACACAAAGAAAAGAAAAGGACAGGGCATAAAAAGTACATCCATGCCGAGCCGAGAATTGAACCCAGGACCTCCCCATCTGCAGTCACATTTCTCTGATCACTGGACAAGGTGGTCGGCCCGAAATATTAGTGCTCAGAGCATTTTCACGATGCATATAAAATCACTTAGAAGTTGCCCTCATATGATGTTAAGGAATTTCCCACCATCTTTGACCCCTTTGTCACATAGTGTTACACTTCACCTTACTTCTCATTTTGTCTCTTGTAAGGTTTTTTTATGAACATATTCTTATAAATAGTGCGTGAAGGCATACTTCTTGTCACCCCTCCCTCCCCTTGTCACGAACTGTCAGAGTTCCACGGCCGCCCTCCCACCCCCTCAAAGCGCGACATCATTTGCGGACAGTCCCTTAACCTTAACTGGTGAAGTAATTTTCTTGTAACGCAAATTCTGAACCGGGGTACAAGTAACCCAAGCATTGGGCACTCCATAAAAATTAAAAGAAAGTACTCCATGAAAATTAAAGAAACACCATGAAAATTAAAGCAAATTAAAAGAGTAACATTTCCAATTCAGGTGTTCGAAAAGTAGCAATCCGTGTCCATAAAAGCACTAATATATGGATTTTTTCCCAGGTGTTTGAAAAAACGCTGTTTTTAGCAGAAGGAATACCCGTCATTTCGTTTGAACTTAGTGGTAAATCATATGAAGAGGTGCATCAGCTGTATCAGCAAAATTACGGAAAACAGCCACCAACTAAGGGCATTATGAGAGTATTTGTGAACAAATTCACACGATCGGGTATCGTGGCGGATGAAAAACGTTCTAGACCATTATAATTATCTGAAGATACCGGTATGTATGAATTTGTTCACAAATACCTTGATAATGCCCCTTGATGGTGGCTATTTTCCGTATTCTCGTAGGAGCAGCTGACGCAGTTAACAGCTTACAGGACAAGATATTGATTTTTCCCTCTAACCAGGAAAACATCCTACACTGTAATAATGAAAAAGAAATAAATAAGTAGCAATTGAAAGTGCATCGTGAAGCATGTATGTCTAGACGCATAAATTATTTGCCCTCGTGTCCCCCGTCTTTCTAATATGAGTTATTAAAAAATTAAAAGAAAAACAGCCAAATTGAGCGACTTTCGATGAGTAATGGAAGATATCTTTCAAACGCTTTGCAGACAGATGTACTGCCACACTAAGACGGTGAAATCTGGTATTGTCCGTTCCCAAAAGCAAAAACTAGCACTCAGAATCGATTCCATTAAAAAAAGGGGGGGGGGGGCGACAGGTGGAGAATGGGCAGGGCACTTTCTGCTTGCAATTCCTATCTCTGACTTTTTTGACCCTGGTTTCCCTCCCTATTTTGATAAAATCAGAGCAAACTGGACGCATGCGCAAATTGGATATCTCGGTTTAGGAAAACATACAGTACCCTTCAATTTCTCTCCAAGACTAAAAATTTGGTGCTTTTTTCAAAATTTCGGCAGTCTGTAAGACATTATATCTCAACAACGGGAGCACAATTTCAATTTTTGTGTCACAAATCAACGTGCTCTTTCGATTACTATCTATTTAAACTTTTTCCATTATTACTTTATTCGTGCGGTTCATTGGTAAGGAGAGAATTTCTTCAATTACTTGTGAAAGAAATCAATCCACTAGTGTTTTCAGGAAAACTAATCATTATTTTTGGAATACCCTGCATTTTTGCCTAAAATGCTTAAGTAGAGAGAACTTGAAACAGTAGAGTAGTTGACTGAAATTAACATATACATATATCTTTACATGTATACATTATAAAATGTTTAAAGCGAAAGTCCAATTCCTTTTGGAGTGCAAAACACCCCCACCTCGCCAATTAAGGGTTAACGAACCCACGAGGAGTTTACTGCAAAGCGTGCTGAAGTGATATACCCTAACGTTCTCATTTTTTATACTAGTAACCAAAATAAATTTAAACATTATTGCATTTCTTTATTGCTTTTAACAAAACTAACACACAATCATGCTTGTCGAAATTAAAACAAAATATATAGACAAAGTAATGTTTCCTATTTCTACTTAATTGGTTGAAAGCGAGCGCTATGAATATTTATTTGGATATTACAAACAAGCGGGAACCAATTTGCCGCATTTTCTTCGAAACAAATCGGTCACGAACAAAAAATGTCTTTTTAACTTATGCTCCTTCTGCAACATTATGACGAAAAGCCCTCAAATGTTTTATACGTGGGTATAATCTCATTATAACTCTAAACGGTGCTGTCACGTCATGAGAGTATTGGCGGAAGGTATGCATCAGTTTTACTCGAAATAAATTGTTAATTTATACGAAGCTGCAAGAACATTCAACTCATATAAATTCAAATGATACGCGGCACTCTCACTGGGACGTTAATAGTTTTGATTTGTCAGTTTAAAGTGGGAAATGCTATTTGATTTTAAATTTGAGAGTAAAAGGGATTTAATTTATTTAATGTATTTTGAAAAGTAAGTTTATTAATATATTTCTCTGAAGGATTTTAAAGAAGATTCTTGCACGGAATCAAATATTTAAGATGATTACAGTTTCTAGCATATGATCTGTTATTCAGAAATTGTTTTAATAATATTTGTGGATGAAAAAATTTAATTATTTAGGAACTTTTTACAAGAAAATCCGGTTACAACGAACTTGAAGAGACCGTAAATTTTTTCCGTTCTATATGAATTTCATTGCAATGGAATTTAAGCAACCTAATGAAAATTAAATCGGGCCTAAAAATTTATTTCGCTGAAACGGATAGTTTGATATTCCGTTACAACGAATACGAATATAACAATGTTTTTTTTTTTAATTGAACTTTTTCAAGATTTTTTTTTCTTACTTGCAATGTTTTTACAAGAAAAATGCATACGATTTTAGCCCTTGTTTATCTCCGGGACATTGATTAAGTTGATGCCTAGGTCAAAAAAAAAATTTTATAAACTGTGCGAATTATTAGTTCAAACTATCAGCCATGATTAAAATTTTAAGACAACGTAAATGAATAACAAATATTCAATAACATGCACCATGTAGCTATTCAAAGGCAATAATGTAGCATCTTTATTGGTGTAAAAATGCTCAACAAGCAACGAAAACGTCATGAGAGAACAGACTTTAGTCAAAAGGCACCGGTACTTGTGCCGAATGGATTGCGTCAAAAACTTAACAGCAGAAAAACAATAGAACTGAAAGCAAAAACATTGCGTGGCTTTATATACATAGTGTTTTTCCTTTAAATCGCATTTTAGCAGAAAGCAACTCTGATAATTTTGCATTTAGCTATCAACTTTCTTAGAAAAAATGTCCGTACGACCCGAGTACATCTAAATGAATTCCCGAAATTTATTAAGGCAAATCTGATATATTGAGTTTTTCATTTAATACGGAACAGTTACATTTTTTGAATGTTTTCAGCTAAAGAAAAAAATACGATTTTATTTAGTATGAAATGAAGCCTCCAATATTAGAAGATATCAAAAAAAAAAAACTCAGAACATTAAAATTAATGTTCTGAAATAATGTATGAAAACCCGGTGCCTAAGTTGTCCAAGTTTTGGTTAAAAAAAACAAGCTGTTTTTTTCTTTTATTGGGTCATTGCATATAGGAATCCTCATTACGACATAATTTAGAAATTAAAGGCTATTTTTAACAAACAATTACTTCATTGCAACAAACACGCGCACTATATATATATATATATATATATATATATATATATATATATATATATATATATATATTCTTTGAATTTACGTACTGAAGTGAGAAAGAGCTAAATTGATATGTCAAAATAGCTCAAATGCTATTTCTACAAGAAATCCGCGCTTTACAATTGCTTTTATGCGTCAAAAAACTGATGCTGAAATTGAGAGAACGCATTTTCCGCTCTGCCCAGCACTGTCTATAAAGATGGAAAGCAAACACAACCAGAAACTGTCTTTCATAATAATTTCACATGCATGGACATAGCGCAGGAACAAAAATCTTTTTTTTCTTAGCATTTGTTTTGCTTGGACACCTGCTTGGAAATGTTCTTTTTGTAAAAAGAAATGCGTTTGGTTTTCCAAAATTTTCAAAATTTGAATACGCGTTTGTCTTTTGTTTTTGATATATATGATAAAACAGAAAGGTGCGTGAGAGACGGAAAAAATGATTTGCAAATAAATAAGTTGAGATGCTTCGCTAAACATATTTCCTGAGCTTTTGCTTCGGTCCAAACTAGTCTTGGAACAATTTTCTTTGTTCAAACTCTACACAAGGCGTATTTCTCTATTCTTTCTTTCGCAGCGTGGGACAATAGGAGTGCTTGAAAAATCAGAACATTTCTGAAACAAACCTAAAATAACAAACACGATTACCAACAAATTTAAAGGCGCGCAAGTAATTTCCTACTGCTTGAATTATTTTGCAGTTTATATTTTGATGAAAGGAAGTTCCATACTATGATGCTTAGCCTCGAACGAACTTCTTCTATCGATTTAAACAGAGATTCCTTGCATAATACGCAATCTCTATTCCAAGCTTTTTTCCCAGATTTCGTATTTTCTACATTTTTCCAGCATTCATCGCTGTCTCTCTGGAGTCTTGTACTTATTCCTTCCAAACATTGTGTGATAAAGTTGGAGATGGATTTTAAATGAGTTTATTTTTTGATGGGTAAAACATTTTTGGGCATTGTAACCGTCAGTTCAAAATTGCTATTCTAAACCCTATTGGCACTATTACTTAGTACAGATCCGACTTAACAATATCAACAGCCAGAAAAATTGAGAAATACCTATGCATGTGTATGTCATTACATTTCTTGGAATTTTACTCTTAAACAAATAATTTGAAAAGCGGTGATATTATTACAAAGCTTACTTTTTTTTTTTTTGAGCAATCACGATTGCTTATTGTTCTCATTTGACAGTCCTTGACGTTGGGATTATTTTTTAGCTTGGACCAGCAGCACCACCGCCCACCGGCGCGGCGGCGGCACGGCTGCTCTGTTCCTGAGCACTGTCCCCCGGAATCCACTTCTGCTGGGTGGTGGCGTCCATGTCCTTCACACGCATGCTCATACACACTCGCCAACGCGTGAGCGCCTTTACACACATACACAGGCCTACGTGCACACACTTAAGCCTGCACACACACAACTATACACACATAACCACCCAGGAGGAGGGACATGCTTGGGGGGGGGAACCATTTCTAGAAACAATAACTCTAATGAGTAGGGTCTTGTCGCAATTCGTGATTGCGAAAAACATAATTTGAACTCAAAGTTTCAGAATTCAAATTAGATTTTTTTTATAAATACTTACTTTTTAATAAATATGTTTTTTGGTGCATTCTGCCTTTTTTTTCATTCATAAATAAACTGAGTAAAGACATAGTAAACGAGTTATTATACAGATCGTTCCTTTTTTAGCTATTTTTAAATACGAATGCTTCTGATTCTTCATTCAAAATAAACATTTGATATAAATAGTAGATTTTTCTGACAAAAGAAACAAGCAGTTCTTTAATCATTTATATGAATTACAAGTGTCATCCAATAGTTTAAATATGAAACGAAAAACAGTATTTTTATTTTTAAAATGAATTGTAAACATAATGGTGTTTTTGTAAAGATATATTGTGATCTTTAAGCAATTGTCTCAAAACAAAAAATAAAATAAATATATTTGAATCATCTGGGCTTTTTTTTTTTTTTTTGTTCACATCGGCAAATATTAGAAGTTATTTTCTAACTGAAATATGTAACTGCTTTATCATTTCTTCAGAAATCAATCCCTAATATAAGAATTTTGCAATTATATTGTCTGACTAGTTTTTGAGCAGTTTATGGTATAAAATGTGTCCCAATTACCACGGAATGTTCGCCGTATTTAACATATATAAAAAACATTTATTTTAAGTTTTATATTGTGTGTTTTAAAACCTGAAAATAGGTATGGCAGTTATGAGTATTATTGTAGATTTGACAGTTATAGAAACAAATGCAATTCCCATCGTAAACTGATTCGTAACTGTGGCTTTAAGTAAATACAATTCATATTATTTATTAGGTTTGCGACAGTAAGCATGAGAGATGAAAAAAATTAAAGTAATTTTAATTGAATTCACATACTGCCAAAATAATTGCACAAAAAGTAAGTGGAATCAAGAAAGACTGTCTCTTCATCTTATTTTTGCTTTTCTTTGCAAGGTTTTAAAGCAGCAGTTTTCATTCCATTGAGAATGTCCTTTTTTTTTTCTTTTAATACTTTTTTTACGCAACAATAACTATTTTCCTGCCATTTTTCTTTTATTCCCCTTGGATGTTTTCAGTTTCTTTCTTATTTTGAAACTGGTAGCAGTTTGAACCAAGTTTCATCATTGGTTAGATGCTATAGTAATTTACTAATATTTCTCGCTTTAATGTCTGATGCAAGATGAAAATAGCAGAAGCAAAAGGGAAATATATTTCTCTTTAAGACTGTACCATTTTTATTCGACATGCGACGGCTCATTGGAAAAAAAAAGTGTTTTTCTTCTTATTGCATTTTGCCATGACCAGGAATTTTTTCTAGATGAAAATATCGTTAATTGCTTAAAATCAGCTGCAATCTTGCTATGATTTGTAAATTTTAGTCAACTGATATCTATATGCATCATTTTGTTTATTAATTTAGTAATATGTTCTTTCATTAGAAACTTTCCTATTTCGGAAAGAGTAGAGCAAGAATCGAATAACGCTAACCTCAGATAAGGAGGAGAAAGTTTTCTTATACATTTCTTAAGTTAAACATCTGACTTTATTCTGTTGTTAGGCTCTGTTACTTCTGAAACGAGAAAAAAAATCAAATATCTGAATAAATTTAAAATATTTTATTTTAAAAAACACAAGCCTTATATTTTTGTTACTTTTCCCCTTTACTTACATCAATGTCTACTCTAAGATACTGCAAAATAATTTCTAAAAAGTATATCCTCTTCAGTACGCATCATCTCTGAAATTGCACATTGCTAAAAATCTCACGTTCCAGGCATCAGAAATATTTTCCTTTAGAAATAGGTTTCATAAGCCATGTTTTTAAGTAGTTTTACTGAGAATTAGTAAGTTAATGCCTTTCTGCATATTTCCTAACGCTTGATGATTTGCTATAAGGCAAATTTTATCTATTTATTGTACTAAATTCATAATATTTTGAATGAATGTAATCCGGCATTCATGACAATTCAGGAGTTGATTGTTTTTTTTTATTATTTATGATACGTTCTTTATGGTAATTTAATCACTTTCTTCGTTGTATCATATTGATGCGTGTCAATTATCGATTAACATGTTATCAGTGTTAATCAGAGTAAATTTTACCACTTTGAATTAAATCTTTCTGTATAGAAAGGCTTTGTGGGTCTATGTTTTGCCATACCCATAATTCTCAAGAATTAATACAAAAATTCATATTTTTGGGAAACCAACAGCTATTATTATTTTTTCCTAAGTTCAATAGCATTTGTTGGGCTACGTTTCACGAAAAGTTAAAGAGTCGACGACAGTCGTTTTGGTTGTTTTACGAATAATTTTGTTATCTATTTTCTTAGTCTCATGTGCATTTGACTGTATCCAAAAAAACCTTGCTCCGGAAATTTAAAATTCCTTGTTGATTAAAAATTGCCCTTGCTGACACACTTACATCACAAGACATTTATTTCAAATCAAAAATATTTAGATCACCCTGGTGAAGCCTAAAAATTATAATTTTCAACGAAAACCATTTTTTCCAAAAATTATTTTTTCTCTTAATTTTTTATATAAGATTTTTTTTCTATTTCACAAATTGACTGATGTAAGCAATGTATTGAATATTATTGTTTGTAAGAAAAACATGCTCGTGCAACCGTCTCATGCATAAAACTTAAAAACAAGAGTTTTTTAAAGCTGACGTTAAAATTTTCATTATAAGTAAAATAAATGCACAGTGTGGCATGGAAAAAGCTTCTGACGCCATTTTGCTGATTATCATGTAAAAAGACCTCCTGATTCTAAATATGACAACGGTTTTCCCAATTTGTTACATAGTTCCCCCTATTTTTTTTTTTTTTTTTTTCAATTTTCGGCAATTTTATAGCTATTATATTTATTTGTAGGGGAAGGGAGTATTATATTAACCTTTAACATTCTTCTGAAGGACTAAAGAAGTGAAACCTTCAAAAATAAAAATTGAGCATAGAACAAGATATATATATATATATATATAAATCAAATTAAATTCCTGCTTAGGTCATCAAAGAAAAAAATATTTGTTGCTAGTTTAGTAAATAATTACAATTAATATAAATTGTTTTAAACATATGACAAAATCACAGAACTAAGTGACAACACAGACATTAATTGATATATCAAATTTAATACTTGAAAAAAACTGCATTTACATCAAGTGTCTGTTCACTATAAATTCAAAAAATAAAAAATAAATTTGAATTTGAGGGATCAACAAAAAATAATTTTAACGATTGAAAATTTGAACATTATACATAAATATAAGGGAAGTGTCAATTAATAGTAGGATGTAAAAATGACAGCAATTTTTTTCCCCTTTCGAATTAGAATAAACTGAAAACAAATATTACGAGTTATGTAAGAAAAAAGAAACACTCCGTACAGTTTAAAACCTCCCATATAGTACAGGAGTAACATCTTAATTCGTCTTCTGCGCAAAACAAATCCAAAAAATGCCACGTTCCTCTTTTAACGGCGATCTAGCACTTAGTTTGTTATCAGTAAAATAAACCTTCTTCCAATGAAGTCAGCTTATCACATTCTAAAACACTTAGGGAAAAAAATGTAGACCGTAAAAAGATAACAGCCACCACATTTTCTGCAGTCGTTTTCGTCTCAGCAAATATCCGGCATTAGTCCGTTCTTGAAGATATGATAATTTAACGGCTTTTCTTACTTTTTACAAATTTTGCAATCGCACATGTACGGGACAACTTGAAAAACTAGTATTTGCATTAATCTTTTTGCATTAAAACAGATTGTGCTATTTATTTTATGGTGCTTCAGTTGAATTTGATTTAATTTATGTGCTTGTCGCTTTGAAGAAATGGACGTCCATGTTTGAAAAAATGGTTTAAGTCTGGTTGCCGTGTTTGCTGTTCCTTTAACGATTTGTAAACGTAATAATCGCTTTGAAAGTGACGAAAGATGAGTGTAAAACGCTTTTAGATTTTTTTTTCGTTCGACAGTGATTCATTTATAGTAAGTTATAACTCTGCAGATATAACGTTAAATGCGACGGTACAGAGAAAGAACCAAAAACGTTTCACATTTACAGTACGTGCCAGTTCTGCTATCTGGATTACCAGGAAGTTTGGTTACATCTCCTTACAAGGTATGTTTTTTTTTTCCTTAAAAATAATTGCTGGGCTTAAATTGTCAATTTCGTGAAATTAAAAAAAAAAAACTTAAGAAAACAACGGTTTATATTGCATTGGGATACCGCAAATTGAGATGTGTATTTTCTGGCGGATACAGCATTGTTATCTTCTGTTTGCAGTAGATAGCACTAGTGCACTTGTAGTATAACGGTGTTATCTGCTTGTAATAGTAGAATGAAAACAATGAATAAAATTTGTTTCTTAGGGTAGGTGAGCATCCTATTTTTCGAAAAAAAATCGATTTTGAGAGATTCAGAGTCCCAGTGTTCTTCTTTCTAAATCCGCAATTGTTTTTTTAAATCGGTGAATTACTGAGAAAACTAGAAGAAATTTACTAAACTCAATATCACTGCGTATGATTAAAATTTACTTTTTCTCACTTGATTTTCTCATAATCAAGTTTTCAAGTTTTTTATTACGCGAAAAGCTCTAGCGAAAAAAGTATTAACTCCAAAAATTCGAAATTTGGAAAATTCATTAAAAGTAGTATTTAAAAATACATGAGTCTGCGATAATTCTTCTTGTTGTTTAAAAATGATACATTACCGAAATTAACATGTTGTTTCATACTTGGCCACTATAATATTTTTGTAGATCCTGACTGTAATTCTTGAAAATGCGTTGGATTGAATTATATGTACAACGGTGGCGGTAGTTTCAACCAGACACTAGATTGTGCTGGTTTACTGGCATAGGAAAGTATCAAAATATACTTCATAATTGCATGATATTTTTGTATGATATAAACAAATAGATGCCAACAAAAATGTTAACGTCGTTGCTCAAAATCATTGGATAAATTGAAATCTGTTATTTTATCATGAAAATAGAAATTGAGAATAGTAAGACGTATGTGGAAATAAACGGGTGAAATTGATGACAAATCAATTTCAACAGAACAGTTTATAAGTTTTAGTTTAAAACACTTCGACCTATTACCAAAAAACCCTTTTTAATAGCCTACAAAATGCAAAATATAGTCTACCGCCATTATTTATCATAAAAAAAGTTTTCCATTTACGCATATTAAAGTCTTACATCTAGTTTCAAAAAAGGCAGTTCTTTCATTAAATCTGAATGTTTGAATACACTTACAGTTTAAAAAACAAATAAGTTCATTCATCATTTTCATAAATTTAATTCCGTTTTATCCTTTCCCAATAGTTTCTTCAACTGATTAGATTAACTTGGCTGAATCCAAAAAGCCTGTATATTTATTTCAGGTTAGGTTCCAGGTAAGTTAATTTCTGATGGATATTATAACAAATATTCTACAACATATTATTATACATCATGTTTTTATCTTAATCTGTCATCCCCCTCCCCCAAAACCTAGCCCAATCACAGCTGCTATAATTAAACAAAGTTCAATTCAGCCAATTTATATGAATTACAGTCAATAAACTACTCTGAAAACAATATTAATAGATTACTGCGTGCGCTATCATTAAAATATATTATTTTAGTATGTATATGATGACTATGAGGTATCATGCTTATTCTGCATACTGATTCTATGTTGGAATCAATTAATAAATCTCAAGAATCAATCTCTCATCATAAACAGAAAATAGTTCAGTTCAAACCTGCATCAGAAAATATGTAAGAGTGAACATCAAAACAAATCTGAACCTGCATAAAAAATATACAATATCGTACTATGTTTCAGTTTTGAGTCCCGGGGAAAAAAATCCCGTGATTAATCCCTTCTCATTATATCAAGTAGCATATCAGTTACAGAAATAAGCTTAATTTAATTTTGCGTAATGAAGTATTCAGGAATGAACTCAGATTAAGCTAAACCTGATACATAAAGAATTATTGCTATCTGTCTCAAAAACTACACCCATTACTTGATTGTATTTTTATTCAGCTAAGTGCTGTACATTAAAAGCAATAGGTCTTTTAACAAATGAAGGGCCACGGGGAAGAATGATCAAAGTCCACCATGCTCAAATTTCCTTCATTACATTTTTGAGCTTGAAATCTCGAATCTTTTCCAAGTTAGTCTCATTCTTCCCTGTTAAAACTCACTCACTATGGTAATCCTTGTCTGAATAATATTTCTCTTGAATCCTGTCTGTAATAATCTACATGTTCCCATAGGTTAACCAGAGTTTTTTAGAAAAATGGACTTTGATCGTTTTTCCCCGTTGTCCTTCAAACTAATTTCATGACTAACTTAAGAAATTCTTTATACAAACTTGCTTACTTTTCTCTAAATTAATGGACGTGATTAATCAGGCTTCAATTCATTTCTCTTGTGCATATTTAGACCTTTCTTTACCGCAGCATAACATCCATAACTAAACAGTTTTGTTTGCACACATAGCCGTCGAAATTCAGTTTCTTCACTATTTGATACCGTTGCTCAACATCCACGCCTAATTACCATTTACAAAATAAAAAATGACCGACCCCAAACAGCTCTTTAGCCCCAGCCTCATAGAATGGCGTGACTTTAAGCCCTACTATTCCGAAGTCGCGTGGCCTGCATGGCAAAAGCTTTCACTTAATATTAAGCAATCTCCTCGCACCTCCGGTTGATGTGTTTTGTTAGCAGGCGTGTTAGGTGGGTCGGCAAAGAGCGCCAATAAAGAGACTTAATTACACCTTCTTTAGAAGCAGCGTCACTCTAACAGGATACTGCACTCTTCAGCTTTTGGCGGCTTTACATCTTTGTTCATCTTTGTTCAGAGTAAATGATTTGCCGTTCGCTTTCTTTCTGACAGCTTATTATAACATATTTAGAAGGTCTTAATTAACAGGCTGAAGTGAGCTATCAAAAGGTGGGACACTTGGCTGAAATAATTAATTGCCATTACACTTGTCCTCAAGTTTTTATTATTATTTTTTTCTACCCTTTATCCAGCTTTTATAGAAGTTGCGGATTAGGCGTTTCCAATTTACCCTTCTTTGGTATTTTTATCGTAATAAATAACTTTTCTTCTTCCTTTTCAGTTTTTCTCTTATATTT
Organism: Uloborus diversus; assembly: GCF_026930045.1. Taxonomy (NCBI): domain Eukaryota; kingdom Metazoa; phylum Arthropoda; class Arachnida; order Araneae; family Uloboridae; genus Uloborus; species Uloborus diversus. The sequence goes on from NC_072733.1 coordinate 167,582,730, forward strand.
TAACTTATAAAAGAATCATCTAAAGATTTTGTTTAATTGGACTGTATCTGTATTTTTGTAGCTTTCAATTTTGACTTAGAAGTTTCAGTTTACGGTTTGAATGTTTCTGAATTACCTTTATTTTTAAAGTTATTAAAATAAAATATTCATTAAACCCCAATGACTCTTATGGATTGAACTTCATACTGCATTTCCGCTTGACAGATCTTTAATTAATTAAACTACTTTAATTAATGAAGCATTTGAACCCTTCGGAAAACATAACTTTTAGTAGCTTATGAAATGTGTATATCTGCCTTTTTAATGAAATGAAAAAAAAGTAACCTCTTTTTAAAAACTTATGTTGAAAATATAACCATTTATACGCTAACAAGCAAGATTTTTAGCGAAAAAAATATTTACTTTTGTGCAGAACCAACTGAAAAGAAAGCTAATAGCACAAAATAGCAAAACATATTGCATTAATGCTGGCATAAAAAGCACTATTTTTCGCAGTTTCTGCTAAAATTAAGCTGCTTTGTTCATTTATCTTATCAAAGATTAGATAATTCTCTAAGGCTTTAAATTTAGACCAGAGAATATTTCGCATTGTTTATTCTTAAGTAGAAACTAATTAACTTCCTTTTCAGAACATGCAAAACGGATTCATTTCTTAAAACGCCATAGCTACAAACAAAAAAAATATTCCTGTCTAAAAGAGAAAATACCTGTAAAAAAAGCCATTCTGTTCAACTTTATTACATGAGACAAAATTTAATTCTATAGTTTAAACATATCACATTGTACAAATTATTTGTGCAAGGAAGTTTTCTAATTATCTTAGGTTGTTTCAGTCGCTTTTGCAATCCAGTTTAGAGTTTCTGATTTTGAGCCTTTGAAAGCAAGGCAGTCATTTTCTGGCTCACATCCAAAATTACGTCTTTTCTTCTCTAAAGCATAGATACATAGCTTTAAGTTATATTTAAATTGCACTGATTTAATTGTCATTTTTAAGGTTTTTCTATAGGAAATAATAAAAATATATACCTATTCAAACGAAATAACAATATTTTTTGAAACAGAGTATTGTTTTAGAAACTATAAAATATGGAAGCATGAATGTATTACTAATAACAATTGTTCATGTTTTTGAAGTCTTTTTATTCGGTACAGTGCATCTAAAACTAATTTTTTCCCCAAGCTAAGAAATATAAGACACGATTGCTAACTGTCTAAAATTTAAGGCTGCAAATAACTGCTGTTTTGAATGCATTTCTGGGCATGAAAAACAGTTTGCAAATTCAGAAAATGTTTAAACCCTTTAGTGTGCTTCATATTCTTATGAAGCACATTATTGTGGTTATTGATTTAAATATGAACCAACAGACTGGCAATAATATATTGAAGATTAATATTTAAGTTCGTATTTAGAAGTATTCGAATAAAAAGGACATTGGTTTGGATAAAAAGGTTTTGTTCTATGCAATATTAAAAAGTCTGAAACTCATTTGTTATTCATCCAACAAAGATTATTTCAAGTATAAAACTGCAATATGTGTTTACTAAAGTAATATGATTTGTAGTCAGTGATTAGTAAAATCATTTCTTGCTTAGCAAATAACAGTTCAAGTTTAATGTGTGTTTCATTAAAAAAAAAAAAAAAAACTCGCTCATACGTGGAGAGAGGTAATTAGATAATAATGGAATTAAGTGCCATCAAGATGATAAAATATAAATATTCCAAAAAAAAAAAAAATAAGTTTATTATTTTTTGCTGTCATAAGGGTACTACACAATTTTGTTTTTATTATGTTTTTTACGCATAAATTTGCCTAAGCGATTCAAAATCAATTAAAAATACATGAAGTCTGATCTGGTATTTTATTCCACTCTCATACCAAATGATGTCTCAGTTTGTATACGGTAAAAACTGCTATTGTTTGGAAGAAAAATCGTTCTGTTAAAAACATATGTTTCGAAAAACATTCAATAACCTTTTTTTTATTTTTAATTTGAAGAAAAGCTTGTAATATACTTGAACTATTTTTTCCATTATATATATTTTTTCAATTTTATTCAAATTGTTTGAAAGTGAATTTAAAAATTAGGTTCTAAAAACTGCAAGAAAATTTATTTTCCCTAATTTATTTTTAATAATCCTTATTTTTCCTCAAAATCGCCAAAGAAGTGCCAAACCTTAATGAAACATTTAAACACTAATCAGTTATTTTATAATGGCACGGGTGTCGATAAACACTTGAGTAACAAAATATTTTTGCATTCAATTTCGCTAAAATAATTAGGAATATATTTAAGAAATAAAAGCGTTAAAAACGAAAACTGTGGATACAAATTACGCTCATCACATTTAAAAAAAAAAAAAAACTTCATACAAAAAATCAAACACTTTACATTAAGGAAGCAAGTGCCTCCTAAAAAGGATAAGAATTACATTTACAAAAGAAATATTTCCGTAATGATATCAATTTAGCTAAAACACGCGAATAACAAATTATTTTTTAAACTCTGTTCAGCTCAAGTGTTAGAAAGCGATTTACAAATAAAATTGAGTTAAGGGAAAAGTGTGGGTTTCGATAAACGTTAGCGCAGAATGGATATTTAAGACACTAGTTTGGGGGATGTTAGAATCAATGGAGTGTAGAAACAGTGTTTGCTTTATTCACATTGTGCTCAGCCACTAGCACTCATTTTCCTCTTTTCTGTTCAAGACAATAATGCTTTGTGAATTAACATAACTTACAAGACCGTAATTATGCTCAAAAGCTAAGGCAATAAATATAGCTCGAGTTGGAGTTGAGTGCTATTACGGGAGCCAGAAATAAAGCCTTACAGAACGCCCGGCATTTCTTAAATCTCATAATATTTCAAGTAATCTATTCCTCCACACATATAAACAAGGCCCGGAAACTAATACTTGCTGTAATTTACGGTTAAGTATTGTATGTGGGGCGGATCATTATTTAGGTTGCCGCGTTTGCACCTTTTTTTTCTTTTTTCTTTTTTTTTATAACTGTACTTCTCTCGACCATAAACGATGGCATTAAGCTTTTTAGGTAACGTTCTTCGCTCAAAGTTTAAGCTATTAAAAATCTTTTTTTAAGAAGCAAAAAAAATGCGAAAAGTAATTTTAACTTGCAGGTTCGAGCATTCCAGTTTCTTTTTATCTCTGGCTGTTTTCGTTTTGTGAAGTTGATAAACTTAATGAAAATTTCTTTTCACTCGTTTAAGCCACAAAGCTTTCGCGTCATCGGGGGAAACTTATTTTTAATGAGAAAAATCTTATTAACGTAGCGAAGTGTTCAAAATGCCATAAAGATGTGCCGTGAACGATTCTGTATTAACTTCCATCCCGCCACTTCCGCAATTTATCTGTTTCCAATTAATTAACGGACAGAGATAGTGGCTTTCGTTTCTTCTTTACCTTCTTTCAGTGAGTCTAAATATTTTTGCTGGGTTACGAGTAAAAATTTTTCTTGCATTTAAAGATGTATATGTATGTGCATTGATGATGTGCATATTTCTAAATCCAATTATTTAAATGTTCGCTCCTGTTTAAAATCGTTCCTGTTTGTAAATTCGTTAACCTTAACTGCACGTGAAGTAAGTTTATTAAATTGAAAATATAAAAGTTAGTGACAATTTGTTCACTTATCAGAAGATATTTAATAAATTATATTAGTTTTAAAACTCATGTTAGGGAATTTTTAGAAACAAAATGTTTTTTTGCTGTCACATGTGAAACTGACACTTTTTTTAAATATTAAGCCTGTGTGAAATTTAAAACAATCATGACAGTTGACATTTAATGTTTTACAATGTTTTTGCTTCAAAAAATAATATTTTGTTGTGTTAAATTAAAATACATGCATTAAAGAAAGAAAAAGTAAAATTTATATTTTGCAGCAATCACTAATTTCAGGATGCTTTTCTAATCTGAACTGGATTTGGTTTCTTTTGAGCCGTGATGGTTAACTTGTTTAGCATGACTATGTAGTTTTCGTTATTTGAAAAATAATAATTAAATCGCAAACATGTACATTATAAAAAAACATACTCAAAAGTAAAATACAATTTGCAAATAATAATACAAAGAAAAGCCTTGCACACTGCGTAGGTAATGACTTTAGATCATGGCTTATTGAATAAACATTCAAGTTTCGGTTCCAAAATCTGGTAGTGATTTATAGATTTCTACTAATGTCACTGCCAGACACAAAGACCTGAAAAGCTGTTTTTTTTTTATCTCGCAAAACGACATTAAAAATTGAACTTTTTATTATACGTACGAAGCCTTTTTAGTGTTTTATTCCGACTAGCTAGAAAACCAACGCTTAACCTACATTTCCTCCGTCTACATTAGCTGGATATGTGGTCATTTCAGGAGTGCTTTCTGAAATATGTTTTTTAGTCGAAAGCTCCGACGAGTTCCTCCTCCCACCCCATCTGTTCTCCATCTAGGAACTAATTTTCTCTGGAACCAACCACGTTAATTCGAAGCTCTTTTTTTGTTCTCTGATATCATCGTGAAAATTTTATTAGGCACCACCACGGTAGCTTTTCTCGAGGTAATGATAAAAATAGGTTTCTTCAGAGGCGTGGAATTTTGATATTTTATGAGAAAGGTTTCAAAACGCTGATGTTTTGGTACGATGCAAAAGTATATGAATGTTTAACTTTCTGTATTCATAATTAGTGAGCTCGTAATATTTTGAAATTCTGCAGACGTGGTGTTAATTCTCTGTTTTAATATTTTACTAAAAAAAAAAACTTCAAACACAGAAGAAAGCAATTTTTTCAAAGCTTTTGTGATTGTTGCTTTAACTGTTAAAACGGCTAGAAATTTCCATTTTGTTGTATATTTCGTGGAAACAGGGGTTGCAAAAGGTATTTGTATGACACTTTATTCGTACTTGTGTACAAGAACACAAGCTATACACAAATACATACACCCAAACGTGTTTTTATGCGGTGAATAGGGACCGCATAAAAAAAAATTGTTCGAAACTTCACACAACAGTTAACACAGTTAAAAAAATTTTGTCTCGTGGATAGGAACCGCGTAAAAAAAGTTTAACGTAGAAAATGACCCAAAAAATTACAAAATAACTTGGAATCACTTCTTTAAACATAATCAATATCAACCAAGTGATGATAATTTTTCGGAATAGTCGGACACAATTCCCGAATATGGAAGTTTTGCGGAGGTCACAGTGTTCTCCCAGTCGGGATGCCCCTGTCTTTACTTGAAGATACTACCTCGGACTCGTTTTGTATAATTTCTTCAATTGAGTCCCAATCTGATTGCAATTTTCATGTACCGCACAATAAAATTTAGCACAAAAAAAATTGCCAAAAAAGACCGCACAAAAAACAGGTTTGAGTGTATATGATACACAAAACGTAAATCGAAATTAAAAAAAAATTAATTCGTTTAATACTTGATCACTTGCGGTGCACTACTTTAGTGGTCAACTTAAACAGGTTGTCAACTTACAGAGGTAGATTTATATGAGAATGAATTATTCCGTGCCTGAAAAAAGCGGTCAACTTAGGTGATCAACTTCACAGGTTTTACTGTATATGTTGCTGTAAAAAACTGTATGTGGTATATTGTACTATAGAGTGATAGATTACTTGTTCGGTAAAGAGTTAGTGTTGAATTTTTTAAAAATCTTGCACCAGTAAAACGGAAAAGGCAATATCCGAGCTAAAAAATCCATTAACATAAAACAGTAAAATATAAAGAAAAAAGAAGAAATTTTTAATTTACATGCACATAGTTTGTTTTTAGTGTGTTTTTTTTTCTGCTCTGCATTTGAAAAGAAGAAAAAAAAACCACCTTGTTAGCCTCTCGTTTATTGCTTCTTTGATAATTTTAAGCATCACTTTAAAAAAAGAAAAGAACGAGAGGAATTTTAATTGAATCGTAATCTTTTGCTACCAAATTTCATCTATTGTTGTTTCAGCCCACTGGGAGCTTCCTTTTCAGAATAACACTTTCTAATAGCAGCTGAATTTGATGGATTAATTTTGAAACAATTACTCCCCATGGAAAAACCGTCGGCTTTTCCCCTTCACTTTCCTTTGTCGCTTCAAAGAAAAAAAAAGAAAAGAAAAAATAACAATACATTCAACTAAAAACAATTTGCACACCCATCGCAAAAAAAGTGTTTGAAATAAGTAATTTTACCGAAATGGGTTTTCTTTATTTTATAAAGACTTAGCCACTGATGCCCTTTTATAATCCACGCTTTATTCATGTGATCCATGTTGCGGATAATAACCTACGACAGAGGAAAATGAATACATTGTCTCTATCTTATACCTAATTTGAATTTCTCCCCGCGCTCAATAAGGATTCCATCTGAAGATGTACTCGTGCTATTGCTTTTGAAGTCTTGTCACTTCCGTTTATTTCGATTCCTGCTACTTGTAGTTGACATAGAATAAGAATGGGATGATTTTTAGCCCCTTACTCTGAGTTGATCGCTTTCGAGGAAAACTCGATCGTAATTGATCTCCTATGTTTTCCGTTCGAGTTTTTAGATGCATTTTAGTTAGAGACTTTATCAGTGAGTATTTTGTCCGTTGTGTTTTCTTCCCTGCTAATAGAGTACATGTATATTTGCGGCATTTTCAACTGTGTACACATTTGAGATGCAAATGGTTTTGTGAGAGAGAAAACGTACAGCTAATAAGTGGAAATGCATGTATGAATTCGATTTTCTTAATCCTCATGTATGAAATAGCCTATGATCAAGTAACGATCCTGACGTCATCAATAATGAAACTCGCACCACGGCATGACAATTTGATAATATATTTTGGTAATGTTGAACGTGCAGGGAATGGCTTTATTGTGACAAGGCTGAACTGCATCAAGTAACTTAACTGTTTTACTGATAAAACTCTCATTTCACGGGAATGAAGAAACGAAAAAGTGGTTAACAGTGAACATTATCTACTTGAGTTTAGGGTTCTTCACTGGGGTGAAGGGGTTAAACTTTCAACTATAAAAAAATCGCCAAACAGGCAATTGGTTCGTTCAAGTGTAGAAGCAATTTTCATCCGTCATGCCTTGACGTGCGATTTTCTATTTATAAAGAAAAGTTTTAATCTTTTTAATACTGCTTATAAAAAAGGGGTGTATTTATTCACATTTGCGTACTAAAATTAGCTTGTTAGACTGCCTTAAACGTGCCAGAGAATTTTAGTGAAAGTATTTACGTGAATAACTTCCCCTTGTAACAGACACATGCGTACAATAAAATGATTGGCTGTCCACAAATGATGTCACGATTTCAGGGGAACGAATTCATGAAATTTGGACAGTTTGTGAAAAGGAAGATAATGATGGTAACACAAAATGTGACACCAGGACTTTTTTTATAAAGATTATTTATGATAATTGCGTGAAATGTGACGAAAGGAGGGGGAGGTGATGTGTGAGGATTTGTGTCAACAGAGGAAGGTGGTTTAAAAGTTGAAAACAAATGTGACATCATTTTTGAACAGCTTCTAATAACTAAAAATTTAATGATCAGTGATATCGCACGTTCTAAGCCATCGATGCATATTCTTAGTAGAAAATTAAGTTGGGAATAACTAACGATAATTCGTATGGTCTGTACTACAGTCGGCTAAAGTAAAGAAAATAGTTTAAATAACGTATTTTAACTCATTACATGAAAAAGCTTCTCACCAACCAATATCATGTGCTTGACTCATAATACTTTTCTTCACAATGACTTACATTTTTGCAAGAAACCCTGAGGAAAAATAATCAAGCTTTTCACTTTTCAAAATTTTAAGCAGAGCCTTCTGAGTGAAAGGTTCATTACATCACATGCAAACTACTTGTCTATAATACTGTGATGTTGCCCTGAAAACATGATTTCATTCAAAAAATAGTATGTTCCCTTCGAAATTGCGTCGAATTCAAGTTTCAATACCAGCGTAGTTTTAAATCAAAGACAGTAACCGACAGTAGAGATAATTATGAGTACAGTAGCGTGGTCAAGTAAAAAAGAAATAATCAACGAGTTCCTTTAAAATTAATTTTATTTCCATATATATATATATATATATATATAATAAACCAAAAATAAATAAGCGAAATATTTCTTTTTAGCAATTTCTTCTTTTATCGTAGATTGTTGTTTGCAACTATTCCATTTGTACATTTAATTTCGAGCATTGGATATTCTATTAATCAATTGTAATGACTGTCAGAAACACCCGTCGTAACTTTCGCATTGAATCTCATAACATCTGGCGTTGTTTGGAATAAATTGTTGACTTCTAAAGAGAAAAAATGCTGTTACGCTTTTGATTTAAAATAATAACGAAACTGGATGCGAAATTCTTCCAACAGCGTCTTTTCTTCTCTTATTTGCATTTTCGCGTTTGATTCAGTTCCCTCGTTCCAGCTTAAAAATTCACTGCATTAATAAACTTCAGTCGATTTATGCAAGGAGGGTTGTCTTGGATGAAGTCTGCAATAGATGACTGCCTGTTGAGTCTGACCCTTCTTTAACTCAATCCCATATCTATTGGTATTTGGTGTTACTATGTTGAACGATACTGGCATGAGTCTTTATTTCTGTTTGACAAAAGAAAGTGATATGTTCTATCAAAAGGGACACATTCTAATAGATTTTAATATTCAAAGGGGTTAGTATTTTCTTGGAATGTCGATGACTTGAATCTTCTATGAGATTTTTAGAAGATTTTGTTAAATCGTAAATTCGTGTACCGATCTATGAAGTTTAACATCAAATGGGTGTCCTCTGCCACCAGAAGATTAAATTCAAGAAATGAGGAATGTAGTACATATAAAAATAAAGTCAATTTAAAAAATAAATATATACTGCTAAGTTTTTCTACTCAAAAAAAGTTGTTGCATGACTTTGAAATCTGCACTTTCACTTCTTCATCTGTTTGGGTGTTTATTTTCGCTGGTAATACGACCACGGGTTTACACGGTAGGCTTTGACTTTCATAAAAGTAATTTTAGGAAGTAGTTTTCACTAACGTTCTTTCTTTAGTCACGTAGATTTTATTTTCACTGTATATGGTCTGTTAGGGTTTTATAATGTCTACGTTTTGTTAGTGAATACATATTTTTTGAAAATTACTACAAGTTTTAAAATGTTAAATTTCATAATGAACTCTATCGGATTTTAATTATTTCTCATGCAATCTTGAGTTGAATTTGTAAAATTAAATCAAGATTGCATGGGGGGGATACCAGGTTAATTTTATTTTATTGAACTATACGTAGGATGGGCTTTTACTTTACTAGACAAATTAAAATATTCCTGTGTATTATTTTTGGAATTTTATTAATTGAAATGTGTTCTTTGTAAACAATCACCGACTTTAAAATATATGCCCTTTATTACATTGGTCTTTGTTAAGAATCATGGAATTCAATACATTTAACATTAATTATACATATATTTTTTAATCTGTACTGCAAACTTCACTCATATCTTCTCCATTTCGTAAGAAACGTATTTTGGACGATTCTTCAGTGCCTTAATAGCAGTTTTTTTTTTTTTTTGGAAACTTTTTGATAGACTGCCAAACCGATGCTGACTTAGCCTGATGTATCGCATTACATCGGGATATTACAACGATTTGTTACTGAAAAAGAATTCCAAAATTTTATCCTAAGTAGTTTTAATTATTTAGCTTTCTCAAAAACTGTATGCAACGTGTGCTATAAGATGGGTGATTAGCTAATCTCGGGGTAAATTTTTCTGTTCTTTTTAAATCTAATTTTATGAAATAGGTAAACTATTGTTAAATTTTTTGGCCTACTAATCTAGTGTAGTATTAAATATAGTTTCAATCTTATACATCACAGAAATAAATATAGTGAATGTACTTTTTACTTTGTCTCCAGTTGTACCTGGTGCTTTGTGGGGCCTTTGGGGTACTTTAACGAAACGTAAAATTTCAATAAGGTACATGAAATTATTTGTTCGAGAAAATATAAATGTTATGACCAAGTCTTTGGATATTACAAAAAGTATAAATATTTAATGCTTTATGAACCAACGACCAAGATTTTCAGCAAAGCAAAATGTTATCAAATACTATTTATGTAATTTAAATAAAAATGTTTTAAACACAATATATTTGGGAGACATTTTGTGTAAAAGTTAGAAAAGTGGATGTTGTGCCTCAGGTGCTTCACACTCACTTTTCCCCAAGTTGCAGCATATACCCACAACGAAATTTTAGAATGTCATGCTGCTTGACATAGTACTAAAACTAGTACTACATGCTAGTTTTATAGAGAAAGCTTCGAAATTCTTTAGATTACAATTTATTTCTCAATATTTTCGTTCACCTCCAATTTTTTACTTGAACGTCATAAAAAAATAAATAAATGAAAGTAAATGCTTCATAGACATAATCAAAACTTACCGGAACAAAGGATCGTACGGCCATATATCTACTATAGATAACAGTTAATTTAAAATCTAGGGCAAAAAAAATAATAATAAAACTAGCACGACGTGCACTATGTCCCAAGCTGAGTCACTTTCCCCTATAATTAGAAATCCTAGTTCAGAAATAAAAACTATTTTAAAACGAAATCTTTCTCGCCATTTTTAGACAAATTATTAAGGTTTGTTTCTTTTTAATTCATTAACTGCGAACGTGGTTTCAGGAGAATGGGAACGATATATCAGGGATTGAAACCATAAATCGTGTTGAAATAAAATGACTCGCTAATAGGCGGCTCGGATTGAGGATTGAGATAAGAGCACTTGAAAATGATCAGCGTGAACTCTTTCCTAATTCAGTTACCGACTACATTGGAAGAATCCTAGGAAACTGACGGCCCCTCTTCGTTTTTAAACTTATTGTTCTTGACGTTCCTTTTTGTTAATTCTATTCTTTTATGTGGCATTAATCCTTTGCATTCTAATTAATTTTTATTTCGTTCCAGTCAGCCCATTTTTTTTTTCTTTTTTTTTTTCAAACTTTCTTCTAACTTTTTTTCTTGCTTGCTCTGAGTTAGAATGTAATTTATTTCTCCTCTTCCAGTACGGGAGAAAAAAAAAAGCACGTTCCCTTCTTTGTTATTCTTTCAGATAGAATTACAGGAGAAAAGTCCCATTTCATATAAGGATTATGATACCGACATAGCTACTTTGTGTTTTGAGTACAAGAATAGCAGTTCATCTGACGTCTGTTCATTAAATTGGTTGGGAAAAGGAGTCTTGTTCTTATGAATAATTTAGTTCGGTCTTGAAGTAATGCTTTAAAATTACTCTGCATTTTAATGTGAAATTTGCACAAATGAAATGAAAAGAAAACATTCATGAATAATTAATTTCATTGCTTAATTTTCTACAACATAATATTTGTGGTGTTGCACAGACTTGTTTTCACAGATAGAGTTGTGCACAAAAATTCTGTCGTATGGCTCATTTTTACTCTTTTAAGATTAACTACTTTGTAGAATTAAGTACAAGAAGCAAAATTATCAAGAAATTATTATTTGCATGAAAGTATTTGAACTGAAAATACTTTTCAGCTTTAATAGATTTTTTTTCCAAATTAAAGTACCGCTGTTTATTCAATCTAAATATGAAAAATTGAATGACTTTCAAAACATCAATGTGTGTGGATAGATTTTATCTTTAACGTTTAATAACAAAATTAATGAAAATGTATTTTATACATTACAATCCATATACTATATACAGGGTGATTCGAAACAACGTGTCAGAGATATGCATGGAGGTCAGGCATATAGTAATAAACAAGAATCAAATAGGAACATAGGGTCACATCGGCAATCCAGACGCGCTACGTGGGCTCAAAGACTGACACACACTGGACAATGCAAAAACCGTTAGAGAGAAGAAATTTTATTACAGAAAGTGGTATTACAGTAAGTTTACATAACGTTATACGTTTGCAAGAACATTTAAAGTACCTACACTCAACTGACGCTTTCCGTTGCTTATTCCTGGCCAGCTGTCTTACCGACATTCAGCGCCCTCTTGCGTACGTGACCTTATGTTTCTGAATGATTCCTGTTTATTACTATATGCCTGACCTCTATGCAGATTTTTGACACGTTGTTCCGAATCACCCTGTGTATATACACTCAGACAAAGTTCGGATTCATTAGGTTAATTGTGGGCAGTTTTGTTCATATTTTTAAATTTGACATGCATAAAATGGGTTAAATAAACAGAAGGCTTTCATCTGTTACACTGATGAGCCAACGAAGTCCAATTCAACATTTTCGAATAATAAAGCATTTCAGGTTTCAAAGTCTGTTGTTTCATATCCGTTTTCGCTTGTGTGACAATGGTGGATCGTTAATGACATTATTTCTATGGACAAGAATATTTTAGGTTACCAGGGTATAATATTCTTAAATTGTAATATAATTTATCGTTTTATCTTATGAAATGATGAATTTCGTAAGTCTTTATTTATATTATGGATATACTATTAAAGCAAAGCTACACTTATATTTCTCATTGAGTGAAAAATTTGTTTGCTCAGTGAATTAAATGAAGAGAGATATTTAATAGGAATATCTATTAGTGTTGCATTTTCTTGCGTACATATATTAAGTTTTTATGTATTTAGTAGAATATTAAGATGTGGGTTATTTATAGTACATTTTACGTTTGGATTGGTCAGAGCAAAAGTTAGCCATGTGTACCATATTTGGTACATAAAAATTTGCTTTTAAATTTATGAAAATAAATGATGAACTTTGTTTAAAGATTTAATACATACATGATGGTACTTTTTGGTAAATTAAAGGACGAAGTTAAGTTTGAATGTTATTTCCAAAAGTGATATTATTTTCTCTCTTAAGTATAAACTTAGTTTATTGAAAACAAACTTTGCTTCATATTATATGAAATAATGAACAAATGACCAGCTATACATTATTAAATTCTAAGGTAAGGCTGATGCAAATTTAATACATTTTTATTTTACAAATTAGGTATAGTTTCTCCATAATTTATTATCTATACAGTCTGCAAAAAATATTTTTTTTCGTTGGTAACAATCGATTTCAAACAACGAGCATGTTTACATCTGTTTTTATACAAAATGACTCATTCTATTAATAGGTTTAACAATACTTTGAAATTCACAGCATCTAAGAATGAAAGAATCTAATTTAACGTAAAACAAACACGTTCGCCTCCACTTAAAGAAAAATTATTTAAAAAAAAAACGAACTACAGGGTTGTATTTTTTTCCTGATGGATTTGAATTTTCCATTCTACAATTTCTTTCTTTTTGTCTTCGTAGAGTAGGTCGCCGAATCCGTGTTCAAGAAGGCTTTCGGAAAAGATTTCTCCAAGTCTCTTTAATCAAAATCTATGCTTCTGCCCGGAGCTATTTTCTAGTACAGACCCTAACTCACAACCTACATTTACTATCCTGGTTCAGTGAATTTTTCATCAATAGGGCTCTTTTGCCGAAACCTCCCCGTTCGTATTATTGTCCCTCCCCCTACTATTTCCTACTTTCATCTCTCTTACTTATTTTTTTTCTCCATTCCATGGTCCCCTCTTCGTGTTATTGAAAACGTCGGATGTTCGTGTGGTACTTTTTTTCAGAAGGGTATAGAGATAATTTGCTTCGGCTCAACGCCTGGTAGATTCACCAAACTGTAAATGGACTCGGTACGTAACAAAGCTCGCTTTGATGAACTCGTGTTTCTACTTTCTAACTTCGAAAAAGGTAAAAGTGAAGATTTGTTGGCTTCACACTCTCATGGCTTTACTTTCAATTTGATGGAGTCCCAGGAGTTGCTTTTTGTCATTTTAAAAGCACATTACTCGGCATTATATATATATATATATATATATATATATATATATATATATATATATATATATATATATATATACAACCCGTAAGGGATAATTGTAAATAACAAGTAAAAAGCCATGTTGTCAAAACAAAATAGAAAAAAAATGGAGTTCTCATCGTTTAGTTTGTGTAGAAGAATACCAAGTTGGAATAAATAAAATATTAAAATCCTCAATTAACACTACTTGGCTATTTTTCTGTAAAACATACCAACTACAATAATAGTTTTCAAAATGTTTTTAATTGTTATAAGGCTTTGTGTAATAATTACCACTTTTTCCTCTATTAAGTTTTTTTTATTTACTAGCAGTTGCACCCAGCTCAACTCGATTTCCTAATACAGTGAAACCTGTGAAAATTAACCACTTTCGGTGCAGTACTTTAGTGGTCAACTTAAAGAATCTTAAGGTTTATTGAATGTTGAAATGAGACAAAAACGACTCTCTGATAAACCTTTAAGAGTTAAAATGTTGTAACGCCAAGTTCCGTTTTCATTTTTTTTTTTTTAAATTGTCTCTTCAGTCTTTTGAAATACGACATTTGATCAAAAAACACAAAACTAAAAAATAGAAAACGTGACTCAGCATGGCTGATTTTAACAAACTTAAAATAATATTTATTTTTTTGTTCTTATTGTAATGCGCTGTTTAGTATAACAACTTGAAGAATTTCACTAATATTACTTAACATTTAGACAAGTTTGAACATAGTGTAATTAGTACTGTGCGTAATATCAAGCAATCTTTTTTTCAACCATGAAATAGTATTTAACTTTTATAAACAATCTCTTCATTCGATAAAGGATGGATAAATCTCAAGGAATATTTCTCAAACAAATATTAAACTATAGTCTAATATTTATACACGTTTTCAAATAGTTTAGTAATTTTTATGAATAAGAGATAGTTATAAATCAACTTATCTTTCTCAAATAATATTAATTATTACGTACCTTAAATTTAGGCAACTTTAGAACCAACTCAGTCGTACGAGTTGTGTTAAACAAAAAGCACTTTCTGAGGTAATTTAAAGCGGTTACCAATTAAATAAGCAAGTTTTAAAAAAAAGTTGTAATCAAATGAATAATGGCGAATAAATATCGCTTAAATAATGAAAAGTATTGTTTTAGTCATAGATTTATTAAACTAATCTTAATTCCTTTACCTGTTACTCAATCATTGGATAAAATTTTAAATTAAAGAAAAGTTCTTATTTTTACGTTTCCTTCTAATGGAGTTAAAGATACTTCGTTTTCTAAACATTGCACACTATTATATTTGTATCTTAATTAATTTTTTTTCCCAAAACTACCGAAATGAACTTCATAAAAACTCTTGCTCTTAAGTAAAAGAGATTATCTAATCGAATCTTGTGCTGTATTCTTTATTTGGCTCTTTGAAATGATTATATATAAACACTCTTTGTACTTGAATCTATCTATTGAAAAAGCTGATAACCCGCATAACACGAAAATACACTTCCGGTTTGATGGACGAGTTCCTTAGGAGAAATTCGGAAATAAATTGCAAGCACGTAGCTTAAGAGTGATATCCTGATTTTAGTACGTACCCCTATCTAAAGCTCAAAATAAATGTGTGGTTTTTCCATTTTAGAAGTGAATATTTTGTTTATCAGCGAAAAAAATGTTCTTTGTAAAATTTCAGTTAGATGGTAAAAAACGTTATAAATTTTATATTTGTATAATATTGTAATATTTCATAGTTATTTTCGTATCTGTTTTAATTGATTTTCTTGCTCAGTTTTAAAATACGCGAAAAAGATTTTTCGTGAAAAATGATAATGATTCACGAAATGATTCTTTCGGTTGACGAGTACTTCAAATAATCTAATATCCATCGCGGGCAGGTAAACTGCAGTAACTTAAAAAATGAGTTTTTGAGACAGTTAAAGAAATATATGTTTTATTCATCACAAATACTAGTAAAATGTTAGAATTTGACACTTGTTTCTATTTGACTTTGCTTCATTTTTAGAGAAAACCAAACAAGAAATTTGTGCAATAAAGCTGAAGTGAAAAAAAAGAGCGAAACATTTGCAAGTAGGGGAATGTGGGGCAAAGGTAAATAGCGGGGCAAGGTTGAACGGTGAAATATTTGCTCTGCTTTTAGCGCCAACTATTGAGTAATATTTTAAATTTATAATAACACATGTTGTCCATTCCAGTCAAGAAAAAATACCTCTGAAAATCAAAGAATATGACAATACAAGCAATTTTAAAAAATTGAAATGAAGAACAAAACCCTATTGTAATTTTCCTATTGTATTATTATTATTATTATTATTTTTTTTTTTTTTTTTTTTTTTGCGAGTCAAAAATTCTTTTGTTAAAATTAAATGATAAAGTTGTTCTTGTCATTAACTTTTTAAATATGAATTGATACCTGCTAGTATTCAGTGCAGTATTTATTTGTTTAATAAACTTATTTGTGTTTTAAATGCTTTGTATGTATTTTAAATGCTTTGTACAGTTACTCAAATGTATGCGGAGTAAAGTGGATGGAGGAAAGTGAAATATTTCATTTCATTAACTTATTCAATCTTTTTTCCAGTCACTTACGTATTGCTTTACTAATAATGTCATTTAAATTCTTTTAATTACTAATTTCCTTATTTTTCTTGTTCAATCATTTTTTATTAACTTGCTTGTTTTTTCCCATTTATTCACATTGTTTCATATTCTTTTCATTAATTCATTCATTCTTTTACTTATTCATTTATTTGATTAAAACTATCTTTTATAATCGAACGGAAAATATTTCGTAAAAAATATTTTATTTTCCACTTTGCCCCATGAAAAAATAAGTGAAAAATATCCACCCCATTTTTTTTTTTTTTGGAGATATAAATTTACTACCAACAATTCAAAAATAATGATTCAATGCAAATTTTGTTATAAAATATATTGTTCTGTCTTTATGTACTATAGTTTTCAGAACAAATTTTCAACTTGTTTATTTTGAAAAAAGTAAGTTATTTTAACTATTTCACTTTGCCCCACATTCCCCTACTACTGTTTAACTGCCCGGGGAAATACGTAACTTCATATAAAATTCTTATTTTCGGTTATAAATCTTTTATGCTCCGTTATAAAATTTTCAGGGCCCACAGATCACCCCTGGCACTTAGTTCTTTAAGTAGCTTTTAATACTTCACTATATCTATTCGTAGTAAATTAAAAATTCCTTTCTGAAACTGATGAGTACTGTAAAATTTGTAAGCTAATGAACTTTTCACCAAGCATTTTTTTTTAACTCCATGTGAATTTAGCATTTTAACTGAATACTTCACTACAAAACTGCAACATAAAAGCATTGTCGTGAATGTTTGCTATACATTAACTCCCTTAAAAATACCCGTCATGCGTTCATTCTTTTTTTAAGCAGTATTATGATACAGAACTATTATTTTGCGATGTATGCACGGCACAGATAACCATATTCAGAATTGATACTATAAAGATGAAACAATATTGGCGGTGCAAAACTTGCACCTTTTTTCTCATTATGCTTGAACTTGATTCGATGACGGTTGTGACTCAGCCATGTGACTAAATTACTACCGAATTCACAAAGAGATCTTCTTGTATTTCAATATCGAAATAAAACCGATATTTATTATCGATTTCAATTCTATTGCTCATAACGTGTCGAAGACGCCCTCGATTTTTAATTTCTTTAGCAATTTAACACCTTTGAGCTTTGAATTTTATGCTGAATTTTGTGGGCTGTCACTGCGATCTTGTGAAACAGGTGGAAAACGATATTTTGAAAGGAGGTACAAATACTTTATCAAGAGTTTTCTTTTTCAATAAAATCGTATAAAATGGTGATTTAAAATAAATTGCGATTTTCGGGATATCCGAAGCGCGTGTTTATTGCTGATAACGTTTTTTCTTTCTGCTAACTTTATCATACTTACCTTCAGGAAAAATTAAATTTCTAAAGCAAAGAATAATAATAATTAATAAGGGTAAAAAAAATTATATCTTAGCTGTAGGGAAATATAACCTTCTAAGATAAGAATAGTAAGGGATTCAAAATAATATAGAAGAAAGTGATTTTCCGCGAAATCGGATAAACCAAACCTTAGTACATTGACGCAGAACAATTAGAAAAATGAAAGTGCCTACCTCTTGCCACAAATATGTTTTTTTTTTTTCAATTTTATTTTATTATTATTAATTTTTTTTTTTTTTTTGCTCTCGTGGATGTTGATTTTAGCAGTTCAGAAAATTATTTTACATGCTAACTTTCTCGTTACAAATACCTTTCGAGTGAAGATTTTTTTCCCGAAAATTTACAATTATTTCTTTTTGATCCAAGCTTAATTTATTAGGACACTTTGTTGATTTTCTAAGATTTTAAGCATGTAGAAGCCAAGCAGTTATTTTGAAACATGTCGTCTGGAAATTGAAATTGTAAAATAAATGAAGAAATAAATAGTAATATTCTATTACTACATTTTTTATTTGTCGTCTGCCAAACTTTTTAATGCTGTAAAAAGCCGTAGTTTTTCAGATGTATTTAAAACAAAGATAAGGAAATCACATAAAGTTCTTCAAAATTTGATGTCTGTAGTTAGCAAAACAGTTTTCGTTATTAATTAAAACTTCAGAATAATGAGTAATAGCAATTTAAACTATTATGAATTCTACTAACACCGATGAAAAGTTTGATACCAGCAAGGTAAGCCTTTAAATTCCGTCTTCGGGAGAAAAATACTTGAAATACAATGAACAATTAAAACTCCATCAGGTCAAAATTGCATTCTGATTGGTCAAAAAACGTCCCACTCGCTCGTGCTGCTCAATATCGAATGACTGCATACAAGAATAGCAGCACGCGAAGTTTGCTTTTCTGCGTCAAATAACAAAGTTTAATAGCAAATGGTGTCGACATCGAATTGCTGTTCGATGTCGATGGACGAGAATAGCCCAGATGACTCCTGTTTTAAATTTATTTTTCAGCATTATTGTAAATTTCCATTTATGTTCAAATAAAGCCGCGTACAAATTAGAACGAACACAAACTGCTTAACTGTTTGCACTCGTGCATAATCTAAAGGGGGATTTCTCTATGCACGATGAATGAAATAAATCCCTCCGAGAGCCATGGAGCGGCAATCATGTATTTTACCGCAGGGAGGTAAACGGCAGTATCTGCAGAAATGAGTTTTAGAGATATTTGAAGAAATATGTGTCGGATTATATATTAACCATAGGGAAATCTTGAAATTAGATGTTTTTTTCGCGTCTTTTTTCAGCGGAAACCAAATAAGCAAGGTACAAGGCAGTTAACGTAAAATAAATGACAAAAGTAAAAATATGAAAATGAAAAATTCGCAGCTACTGCCCTTTACATGCACACGTTAATATTACTTGAGGATGCTAAACATCCGCGGTATAATTATTTCAGTATTGTATTAATCATCAAATGTACAAATTATATTTTAGTATATAAATTATACAAGTTAACTCGCTTATAACGTGCCCTGATTTAACGAGAATCCGGATTTAACGAAGAAATCAGAAAGACTTGATTGGAACAATGCTTAATCTATGGGAATAAAACTCGCTTTTAACCGGTAAACCCCGCTATTAGCAAGCAAAATTTTTTCTTTTAATTTTTTTTACTGATTTCCAGCTGAATTTATCGTTTCTTGGTAAATTCCATCGATATTCCGAAGTCAATTAAAAGTGGTGACTCATAACACTTGGGAACAAGTGATGAAAGACATTGTTTTCCATTCGCGAAGTAAAGGAACATTTGAAATTATATAAGAGTTATCTATTCTCTCTAATTTTATCACTTCCAAGAAGCGATAAACTTCCGAGGATATTAGAACTGAAATTCGAAGTAATGAAGTTTAAAAAAAATAATAATGAAAGAGAAGACGACAACAAGTTAATATGAAAAATTTGAAGTTGTACATATTCAACGGCTTTTGAGATGGAGAAGAATTGCAAACCTTTTCGAAGTCTGAGGTGAAACTGACAATGTATTTCGGGTCAGAAGTATCCCTTTCAAACAAAAATCCAAGAAATACACAATAAGAAAGTTCAAAGCAAATTAAAACCAATTTCTTTGGTACTGTACCGAAATAAAAAACACATCAATTGTACATAAATTTCGAAATTTTTTCTCACAAGCTCGTTTCTTACGAGCACTCGGTTATAACGAACAAATATCGTGGCCCCTTCGCGCTCGTTATAAGAGAGTTCGTATTATTATTTATTCGAGTTATTGTATTAAAGTGCATATGAGGTAGTGAGAAGCAAAGTGATGGAAGTGGCAAAATTAAAAATTTGAAGATAACCAGTAGAAATGGTGGTGAACCCCTCCTCTGTCTTGGGAAAGAGATAGTACTAGTAGCCCTGGTAGGTGACGCTGTATAGCATGATTTAGAAAAAAAATCAATGAAAGCCTACCTAGGACGTAATCTTTATACGCGTTTTACTCAAAACTTAAAAATGTCTACTTCCTTTTATTTGCTTCTCACTGCCTTTTACATAATTTATTATTTTTTTTTTCTTTTTATAATTTCGATAGTTTAACAAAAAAAAAAATATTAATTGTTTCTTCACAAAAAACTGGGCAAAAGATGTATGTTATTACCTATAGTTAGCATTTTGTTATTAACATATACATTTTTTAAATTATAAAGAATATTACCAAAAAGTATAAATTTCTGAAAATTATTAGATCTTACGCTTTAAAAAAATCTGTAACTATTTGTTTAAAGTCATTTTTTGATTCGCACAAGCTATGATCGATTGGTTGTAAATCTATTTGACAGCAAAAATAAATATTTACTTGATATTTAATTAACATTTAATTGCTTAGAGTAAAACAAGTGAACACCAGTTTGATTAACATTCACTCTCGATAAGTTATCGGCCGTAGTTCTAAAGTTTATTGCAGCTTGAATCCTCATTTTATTTTGTTGTTTAATTAAATTCATTAAAAAGCTTTACGGCATTTTCATGAGATCATTAATATGTCTTTTGAAGCTGCCTGTGGCTTAGCCCTTTAATTAATCATTTTTGTCGAATGCAATTTTTAATCGGTAGTACTAAATAGAACAAGAAGCTTTTCCTTAAGTAATGAAAAATAGCTTCGGCGCATTATTTTTCAAAAAATGTTTAATTTTTGTTCGTAAGGTTCAAGAATTAAAAAATTGAAATGTTTTTAGCAGCGGCTTTCTGTGAAGCTACTAGTTTCTTTTTGAAGGAATGAAATTTATTATGCTTTTATCATAACAGTAACAGGAGCCGATGCATTTTCTTAATTACCTCTTTTCTTTCTCTTTTTTCTTTGGAGTGTCGATAGCTTTTCATATTAATTCTAGTAAATAGAAAGTATGGCATCATCTATTTTGCTTTTGATTTTTAATTCGTTCATGTATGACATTTTTTGTTATTTTAGATATTTTTAAGGCTATTTTCCAAGGAACGTCGTTTTTGCTTTGCTTTCTTAATTTGAGTTAAGAGCCCACGGTGAATTGATTTCTCATTTTTTTTTAATTCTACTTTTCTTTACAGAAAAATTAATTTAAAATAATTTTCATCATTCAATTGAATTCAGGAAATAATATTTCTATTTGATGACATTAAATTTCAGTAATATTATCTTAAAAAAACCTGCAAGTCAACTGGCAACTGTGCCGCATTTTCAACTTTAAATGTTCAACGCTTTTAAGTTTTATACTAACCATAACTTGTTCATAATTTCATTATTCTGTTTTATGATTGAAAATAAAATATTAAATATGTATACAGCTCAGATCTTTATAAAAGTTGGTTTCAACTTTCAAATAGTAATAAACGTCAAGGTTGGTATTTTTTTGCTCTCCAGTGGCAAATAGAGGTAAATGTTTTGGTTGCTATTTTTTTTTCTAGTCGTCAATTTTTTTCGTAAATTGCAATTAATTAGATAACTAAAAACAAATAAAAGTATCTGTTACTAAAAAAAAGTTTAAATGAGGTTAATATAAATGATTGATTTCATTAACGTTAAACGATAACGTAAGTGGTTGTTGAAGAAAATTGTAACAGAGTGACGAATGATACTATAATTTTTTAGTCGCCACATGTTTTTCATTTAGTTGCATCATCGCGAGTGGTGACTACTCATTTTGGACTTTTTAAAAGGAGCTGAATGTATGGAACTAACTTTTGTAATACAGTGATGATTTATTTACTTCCGTGCTGTAGTTACTCGGGACAATGAACATTATATTTTTATCCCATCATTGAATTACATCGTTTTCTAGAAGTCTGAACAATCAAGAAAACTCACTTGAATGTTTTTTCTGTGTGTTTTTTTTTTTTTTTAAATAATTTACCGCTTTTTCAGTTAGTAAGTTAATAAAGAAATCTTTAGCAATCATCGTTTACTTTTATAATCAGGAAACATCTTCTATCATAGTTTTCAGTGCGAAAAGTAATTATAGAACTAGGAGAATTTCTGGTTTTCGAATGAACATATGCACATGATCTTAGAAACTGTTCTTTGTAATAATGTGCCAATTTATTCCCAAATGCATCACTTCAATATGTCCGGTTTAACAAAAAAAAAACCTCAATTGCAAAAAAAGATAAGCTTACAGGAGAGCTAAAAAATGAAAAATACTCCCACCTGGTACATACGGCCAGCATGATCTTTGGACAAATTTTTAATCTGTTACTACTAAAGTTTGCTGTTTGGGAGTTACCCCCCCCCCTTTTTTTTGATTGGTCCTGAAAACCTTTTCCTAAAACAAATTTTAAAAACGGTGGAAAACCGCGTGTTTGAAATAATTAGAAGCAATGGAAACACAATTTCACATTAACATTTGTTACTGTGTTTCGCAACTAAAATATTGTTTACAAATTAAAAAGTTTCTAAAACTATGGAACATCTTATTTTTAGCTTTTCTAAATAAATTCAACACATGATGTTCTTTCTAATGAATTAACTCTAATTTGTTTCACGTACTGTTTATTATTTTACAGATGTGAAATGAAAATCCATCTAATATTTTCTTTTAATTGTATTTTATGCTTGTGTCCATATTTTCGTAACACGGTGTATATATATTATAGATACGGAATTAAAGTTTTTTAATCTGTTACTATGGGCTTGGGAACTATGTATTAATCTTCCACCATATTCGGATCTGCGTGTTTGCTTGGATGTAAAATATTCTTTAGGATTTTTTTTCCATGTGGCAAGAACTTTTTTTGTTACATAATAAACATTATCTCCGCGATTTACTTCGTGCGCTCAGTTTAGCATTTGAAATTTTATTTTCTGAAGCGCAAATTCCGAAATGAGTTATTCAAACGAAGTGAACTTACCACTTCATTCGACACAAATTCCTCCCTATTCACTGGGCGGGTACCTTACTCTTCCGGACGATTCACCCTCTATTTAGTAAGTACATAACCAGCAGCCTCCGTAATGAATCATCAAATAACCCTCTTCATCACTAAGCAATACGTCCTCTGGGCTAGACCCGCCTCATATATGCCTGCCCCGGCCTCCTTTCATTATTTAATGAACGCGGAAAAAGTCTTCAATGATTGAACGCTGATGTCACCAGCATAGGAAAGGTTGTGCAATGGATAGCTGCCTGTCAGCTGCATGTCCCTCGGGTTATCCTACGGATGGGTCAGAATATCGACATCCTTTGAGCCCCAGGGAATCGCACTCTAGTCAGATGCAGTTTCGTTTTTCATCAGGCTCCAGCCTTCTTGTTTGCGCCTTCTAAATTAAAATGTCAGGAAAAACTATTGGATACTCCTGTGTCAATTAGAGAGCGGTTCTACTATCAAGAGTCTTGAAAGGAAACATTCATTACTTTTTCAATGTGTATATACTTGAACGTTAGTGATTATTTAGTGATGTTATTGTCTGTTTTTTTTTCAACCACCAGCAAACAATGCGCTCTGTTAACGAGCTTATGACATTGATACCCGATAAAACGGTTGAGCTGATATTGAATCTCAGATTAAGAATCTTGAATATTTTAAAAACTTTTTTATTATTTCAACAGGCTTTCTAAAGAAAAATGTGGGAAAAAATGTAGAATAATAATAGCAGCAAAAATTGAAAAAGGATTATTAGGTTCCTTGATTTGTTACAATTATTTTCAGGATATAAATGGATGTTATTTTGAACTATTCCGCAAAAGCGATTTCTTGCCTCCATAACATGATCCATATTTCCCATGCCATATACTAAACAAAAAACTAACCGAAAAATTAAAAGAAAAAAAAATGTTAGCTTGAAATAATTATTGCGAGCTAAAATGTTATTACTCGCAACAACAGCAACCAATATAAGATTTTGAGCCAATTTTAAATTTTGACAAAAAGCATTGCATAAAACATCCAATTAGTTGGAGCAACAGCTGCCACTGTGATACAGCGCCTTGCTGTAGTAAACACATTTACTAATAAAAGTTAAAATCCTAAAGTTTTTTTATATGTAACAATTGGTATTTTATCTAGATATATTACAAACAATGCCCCTCGTATTTCAATAGGGAAGTTTTCGATTTTTCAATTTTAGTTTTATATGATAGAGTAACATGTATGAACATCATAGGTGAACAAATTTTTGCGATACGATAAGTAGTTTTTTTTAAATTAATTTTTAAAGTTCAAGCTCTTGTGACGTCAAATGGCATAGGAAGTGACGTCATCCCCGCTTCTGATAGGAGAGAAGCGAAGGTCACGCATTCGACTTCGAAGACAAAACGTAAAAGGCTTTCTCCTCGCATTCAACTCCTCGCGTTTCTGGAGCATTAAACCTCTCATCCTCTCGAAAATATTCGAATATCTCATTGGTGTTACTTGAGGAAGATTATTTAGATTGTGCTTTAACGAATCCGGCCTCCATAGTGTGTTCAAAAGGATTATTGAATTTCTAAAAAATAAAAATATCAGCGCGCTCAAAATGTTCCTAGCGAAAACAAGGGATCTTCGGCGGAAGGCTGCCCATTCGCGCCCTGTGACGTAGGCTCGTGACGTTTCAGAAACGCGCACTTTTGCGCGTGAATTTTTAAAAATTCATTAAAAACCAACCACGGTGTTTTAAAATTCGGCGATGCTGAATTTTTTAGTTTTGAGGGTCAGTTAACAATATCCAATAGCCAAAATATGAACATTTAATAGGTTGCAACTTCCCTATTATAAAAAATGTTAATAACAACTATATGTACATTGGTAATGTAAAATTAGACTATGATCTCTGAAAGTGATCTTAAATTTCGCTGAACATGAAACTTAGAAGACTAGAAAATAGTTAAGAATCTCAACAACCCCTTTTTGCAAAACTGATTGTTTCGACATTGGGCGGTGTTGCCGCAAAGTACTTATATCTGCTCAACTATGAGCTTTTTCTTTGAATAACCTTTGCAATATTTCAATTTTTCTTCATTTAAATAAAATGCTTAATATTTCAATAAAATGCAGTAAATATTCATAATGTCTTTTCTTATATAATTATTGTTATTTTTTGGTTTAAAAATGATTTATGTTACAGCTTGTATACTCAATCTCTATTAAACGCGATTTAATTATAATATTGTGGATTTACTAGACGCTGCTTTGATTTTCTTTAAAAGATGCGCCTTATTCTTAATGGAAACATCTGCTGCTTAATGGGCTTGAAATAGACATTCCATTGCGTTGCTTGAATAAAAAAAAAATAGGGGGAAATTTTGAATGAAGTAGATGTTAATGAAAGACGTTCTAGTTGGGAGAGATGGCTCGTGTTTTGAGAAACATACATTAATGTGAATGTTTTGCATTCCAGAGAATAATTAAATTTATGAAACACTTTGCCACATTCAGATTCATTTGTTTTGTTCTAGTCCAAGATTGAAGTGGAAAATCCATTAAATATTTGGGTTTAAATATTTTAATTAAGTGGGGACTCTGTAACTGGTTAGGTAATTCTGGAATGGAATTTTCCAAAATTTGTTGATGTTATGAGATGTAACCTTCCAAGAAAATAATAGGTCAAGTAAAGGTACTTGGCTCGGAAGGTTTCTAAGATGTATACTAACACGTATAGCCATCGCTAATCATAAACATATTTTTTAAAAAAATGTAGTATTTTATATTGTTAAGCTCTAAGTCAGGTACTAATATCTTGACACTATACATTCAGTGTCACATTCAAGGATATTCCAATATAAAATATTTCTAGTGAGCAAAAACAAAGGATTCTTAATAAAGATTATTTAGATTTAAGCTTATGAAACCAAAAATAATTGAAAATTAAAATGATCAAAACGGTTGTTCTACGAAGCTTTTAGTTAACTTGCTTTTTTGTAAAATATTCTGAAAAGTAATTAAAGTTTATTTTCATGACTTCAACTACTAGCATCTGTATCCAGTGGCGATGCTCCTTTTTTGGATGTACATACACTAATGGTACGCCAATTGGACAAAACTTTGAAGTACTAGTTTTAACATCAATCAAATACACTTTTTATTAGGAAAAAACCTTAGCAATTTCTATGTTTAGACGCAAGGTTTTTTGCGGAACTAAGAAAGAAATACTTGGCATATGCATTCTCTTTAGAAACAATATTAGATCTATTTTTCTGTCTGATCGTTTAGAAATTCATCCCTACAGCAAAAATTCATCATTTGAGGCAGTGAGCAGCAAAGGGGTCAAGTATCAAAATTTGAAATTTGGAGGTAATCAGTAGAAATGGTGGGGGAACTTCTCTTTTGTTTCAGAACTAGAGATCGTACTAGTATCTCTGGTGGGTGCTGCTATACAGCTTGATTTCGAAAAAAAATAAATGAAAACCTACCTAGAATTTGAACGTTAAACGAGTTTTAATCAAAACTTTAACATTTTTCTGCTCACGGCCACAATTATTTCTTCATATTTTTTTTTACTGTTATTGATAAATAGTTTTGCATATTTCATAAATTAGTAAATCAATTAGCTTCTAAATCGATGGATCCTGCTTTGATTTACGAAAAAAAAAATCGTTGACGACTAGGCATCCGGTTAATGTCTTTAATATGTTCAAGCATTCAACAATGTATTTTATTAACTAGTTATGCCTACATAAACTAGTTTAAGCTGTTTTGTAGTCTTTAGATGTATAGATGCAAAGAAATTCATAAGGAGCAGAATCGTTGAAGATTCTTAAACGAATCGATTAAGTTTGCTTTTAACGCTTCACGCGCTGCAAAACTGACAAGGTGGCTGAAAAATTGTGTTTGTTTGGTAAATATCATTGCTATCATTGTCTTTAAATTTGTCTTCCCGTCACTGAAACTAAAGGTAGTCATTTATTACCAGCAATCATAACCGATCGATTGCTTCCATTCAAAATGGGTGAAAAATCTTTCCTGGCCTGCTGGCGAAGTGTTTACCCAGTCTTTTGTCGCGACTAGTCTCCGTTAAAAGCGCATTAATTTAACGTTTGTGATCGTGCGGCGTCTTGTTTGTTGTCCAAACTTGTCCCCAATCAGCGTGCCAGTAATCAATGCCGTGCTTTGATTGATCAGCTCATTGTTTGGTCTTGCTGTTGTCTATAGCAGATCTTCCCTGCCCAATTGATCAAACTTCGAGCCCTCTTCTGTCCCCTGCGATGATTGATAGCTGGTAGATATTGAGGCTGATAATCTTTATCTCGGATTTCTTGCTCTTAGGAGAAAATACCACACTTCGATCCAGTGTTTTTATACTTCTGTTGCACGAAGGGAAAGAAAAATGTTCCAAACAATTAATGTGTAATGTCAGAAATGAGTGGGCAGGAAAACAATATGCTTATTGGATTTTTTTTTTCCCTCCGAAGTTTACTTTTCAATCTGCGCTAAAATTAAGAGCCTGCAAGGAGTGGTTTATAAACTAATTCTTAGAAAGATTCGTCCCTTTCTTTTTTTTTATTGAACTGTATTTAAGTTAACAAGTTTCAATGTATTTTTAATTTACTAGTAAAAATTTTAAACTGAATTCATTCATTAACTTTGACATAAAAATCTAATACTATTTCAAAGTTCCATTTTGAAAAAAATTCTTTCTGTTCGTAAGGAGTATGGATCTGCGAAAATATGTCAATTGCGCGATTAAAAGAATCCAATTGTGTAATAAAATGATTTTTTATTATTAAACTAGATGAAATAGACAAGATGATTTAAACTCTAACATCATTATATGAGTCGCATTACACTGGCAAAGGAGAGAGAGATATATAGATAATTATGCAAAAAGAAAATTGCTGTAGAAAGAACATGCCCAGTTTCTGCATTTTTTAAAAATTTTATTTATTTATTTATATTTATTTATTATTTTTCTGCATTTTGTCACCTATTTCAATAAAGATTTATTGGGAAAGCTTGTTTGTTTAGTCATCAGTGAAAAAAAGTTAAATCCATCATTTTTACTTTTTAGTGGGGAATCCAAAACGCTGCAAATATATGAAAAATTCATTTCCGCACACACTTTGCTTTACCTTTCCACGGCAGTATAACAATTAGTAGCACATAAATAAGCACTATACTCCATTAATAGGTTCTTTTGTATATTCTTATATATATACAACGAGAAAACTCATAAATTAATTTTTAATACTTCCGCATACTTTGTTTCATACTTTAATGTTACAGTGTTGTATTATCGAAACACTAAAATTGATATAAATTATGTTTAGACACTGATTGACTTTGCATCAGTGGCAAGGTTTGATGCAGTTTTCAGCCACGAAATTATTTTCAGTCGAGGGTATCAGTTTAATTTCGCTCCCATTTCCTTTTTTTCCATTTTACTTTGTTCGTTTTAAAACTGCATTATTTAATAAATTCCCTTTCATTTAACATTTTGTTTTAAAATTCATTTGCAGTAAACTCCCGATTATTCACGGAATTGAGTGGCACGAGTGTGCAGGTAATAAAAATCGCAGATAAACCGTAAAAAAAAAAAACTAAAATGAGGTACAAATAAGTAAAAAATTGCTCTTCCCCCAAAAACTTAGCGGTATTCATGCATAATACTTTCTACAAACAATGAAAATATATACAGTACAGTAAAAAATTTTGCATTTTTCCGCAACAGAACAAGTGTATGTACGATGACAAAAGCACAAAAAATAAATTTAAAAAAAAACTGAGTTTAAATTTGCAATTTTTTTACAAAAAAACGCCATCAG
Organism: Uloborus diversus; assembly: GCF_026930045.1. NCBI lineage: Eukaryota > Metazoa > Arthropoda > Arachnida > Araneae > Uloboridae > Uloborus > Uloborus diversus. Next base: position 167,611,791 of record NC_072733.1, read on the forward strand.
TATTTGCTTTTTGATACACTTAAAAAGGCATGTTCCTAAGTTGTTGATTGATTTGCGGATAATCGGGAGTTTATTCTATACTTTTTCTACAAGACAAATCACAGAAAACATACCTATGACTTTCATCTAACCTTGAAAAGATTAATTGCCTCGCATTATGTTAAAAGTGAAATTGCCTTTCCGATAGGTTGCAGATGTAGTGCTGCGGAAGTTTTGCGCAAACCCTCATTTTAGTGCAAAACAAAGGTTTGGGTCACCTGATATTAAATGTTCATTCATGGGTTTCGTGGCGGTGTAGAAGGTTATTGGACATAACTTTTCACGACGATGTGGTTAATCATGCTTTTAGCATCGGCGGAGAGTTCGCGGTTTTTATGGCTACTTTATGGTATTGTTTAAAGTCCAGCCTCGTAAAACTAGCTTGTAGAAGGAAGTTGAAGCTTTTCGTAACAGTCCATTTCTTGATTGCGCTTCGGCTTGTGAAGATGAATTCTCATTGGTTTATTTTCTCTCCTGTTTCGCATTTAAATACAGTGGAAGGTTAACGTTACCTAAGACTGGCATGCATGATATTACTAGATTGTTTAAGGTTGGGAAATGCAACACGATTTTTATTCTAATTTATACCTCTTTTTGAGTATAATTTATATAAGGTTTAATATCGAATCTTTGTGCTTGAAAATTAAATTAATGAATTACCAACGTTTTAATGCATTGTAATTTTTGTTCATTAATACGTTGGTCATTTATTCATTTTATTGTATATTTATTCATTTTATTGTGTAAAGTTTGTTTAAACTTTTATCTGCGGTGGAAATTGAATTTGAATCAAAATATTGTTTAGTGAATAGCATAAACCAGTTTCAGGGCTGCAAATATTCTTTTTACAAAAAATGTACATTTTTAATTTTACCAACTATGGAAAGTTAGACAGAATTGTTTTTTCTTCCTAATGTTGCTCAAAATGTGCCAGTTCGTTCCCCTACGTTCATATGTATTCATACCGTAAATATTTAACATCATGTATAAAATGTACAAAAGTGCGCCTTGTAGTTACATGTTGTACTATTAAGGTTGTATCCTGAAGTTGAAGTCCTTTAAAATTGTTTAAATACTAACTGCTTTTAACATGAATGTGTGATAACAAGTACTGATATAATTTATACTAGACACCACAAATACAACTTGTGAACTTGTGTTGCACATTCTTATTGCTTTGCGTAAGGAGTTGAAAATATAATTTTACACAATAGGGATCCATCTTGTACTTATTAATAAAAGCCTGAAAGTTTGGTTCAAAAATCTCATTCCCAAATTTTCCATGGTGACTAAGTTAGTGTGCATTTTACACAATAGTTTTCCTAATGCCCGTTTTCCCCTAAAAAAGGGGGGGGGAGAGAAAAGGCTGATAACTTTCAACAACGTTCAGGAAGAATTTCATGAGAAAAATGAGATTTTTTTTTCTTTCTGACTCCTTTTTAATTTGTATTTTTTGGACTCAGAGGGTAAAAACTTTGACTTATGCAGAAAAATTATTATTCTTTTGAAAATACAGTCTATTATTACATTGAATGAAGCATTACTTTTCCAAACTTCATTTATCAGCATACAAACAAAAAAAAAATTTTTTTTATTCGTTGCTCTACTATGTAATATAAATTTACGAAAATTGTTCAATAAAACCTATTGATACCTGAAATACTTCGGACTTGCGACGCTCAGGTATTGCATCAAAGCGCGTCTTTTACGCTTCAATAACGAAAACCCTAAAATCTCTTTTCACAAGGGAAATCTGCTTATACAAAGTGGTAATGTGAGAGTAGATGAGAAAAGTTGGGGAAATAAAATTGGATAATACTTTAGAATAAGCTTGTTTGAATTTTGAATCTCCTTTGATTTCCCAACCTGAGAGAAATATTGATGCATCGCTAGCTCCCTAGCGGTATTATAAGCGATTTTTGAAGAAGGTTTATGTATTCAGTAAACGATTGATTTTATTAGGCTTCTCGGTTATGCTAAGTTACCCACAAAATGCTCCGGTTACGTTAAAGTGCTTCGAAGGAAGTTCTATGAAATATTCTGTGGTATATGTTAAATTACCTTATTTTACGGAAATATATTGACATACTTGTGAAATATACCGTCTTGAAACATTTTTCTGGTTTTTCTAAGAGTTGAAATTTTGATATTTTTAAAATGTATAAGTAGCTGATCCATCCGGGTGTTTTGCACATTTTAGAGAGATAATGTTTTAAGAACTCTGCGCATGATTTTTCAGTATTTTGTTCAGTTTTTAAATATTTTTTTTTCAAGTAAAGATATATGGTGCAAAATAAGAAGGATTAGGGGTATAATTCTGTACCTCAGAGCCAAAACGACGTAAGTCACGTTGTGAACAATTTACAGCAGAGAGGAAAAACATTTTTCTGGTCCATACAAAGGATGGGGCGAGCGCTCTATTAACCCTGGTTAAAAATGAAAAGGATTTTTTAAAAAAGAATTACGTTCACATGGCTCGATACGGAATAGGCTTCCACATACAATGCACTACAAACAGAAAATCGCAATTTTTGGACTTTGGTCACTCATCCGAGGAACATAATTTAAGATCAGATTTATATACTCCAGACAAGCTAGACTATCGTAGTTAAAATTTTGCAGATTTAAATGACAATTATTATTGGTTTGCTTATTATATGACAAATGTATATTAATTACTTGACTCCATCGAGTTGAACTTGTAAAAAAAACTGTCAATATTCATGATAAAATAAGAAAAATACTTAATATGTTCATAATGAATTCAGAAATAACTGAAAATATTCATAATGAAATCCGAAATAACTGAAGATATTCATGATGAAATCAGAAATAACATTTAACTTTGCATACTCTTCTGGAACTGGTGTCGCTTTAACGGTATGACTTTTTTTTCCCTTGAAAGTCACATCAAAGACAAAACATATCCTGTTTTCATCAACTTCTTGCGACTTTATTCTATTTATTTCCAAAAGAAGGGAAGCAAACGAGAGAAAAGAAATTTGTCGCTGTGCCTGCGGGTAAAAAAAGATCCCGGGGCATCGAGATAGAAAGGAATTGAACGTAGTTAATGGAGGTCAGTATTTGATATTTTTTTAGCTTCCAGAAAAAATACAACTGACACTTAGTGCCTCAGGCTTTGCCGGATTTCAGCATAAGGTCCGTGAAGAATTCACTAACTCGACCGGACCTTTTCAAACCTCAACCAAAACATTTTTGTTTTGGATTTCCTTAAAAAGAGAAAAAATCCTCGGGCTTTATAGGAAATGGATGTCCTAACTTTCTTCTGAAACACTCTGAATGGAGAAGCAGACAAAGACATTGCTTTTATTTGGTGAGATGCATATTGTATACATACGTGTCTTGAAATGGATATTGTTTAAAAAACGGTAGCTGAATAATGGAAAACATGCGTAGTATCGTACTCAAGTGTGAATGTCTTTTCAACTTTTGATCATTTTGTGCTTTCAGCATCTATAAAGGTGCCTCTGAATTTCATCACAAGTATATTTTTTTGTTCAGAACATCCCATGGCAAAAATTAAATTACAAATAGAAAACCGTGATGTAGGACCTAAAAATGAGAAGTATGTTGTGGCATATTCAGATGATGAAAATTCATTGAATGCACAATTTGTAAGGAAAATAGAGAAAACATTTTTACAAACTATGAATAAAAATAAGTATATTGTACTTGCATATGAATTCCTGCTGTCACCCCATTTAAATGTCCAGTGAATGTTTCAACATATTTTCGATCTTTATCATTAAAGGAAGCAAGTCTCGAAAAATGAAACAAATAAATAAATAATATATAAATTAGCCATTAATATTGATATTTTGCGTGCTAAGCGTTCTCGTGTAACAGATTATGAGCATAACTGTTTTTACTCCATTGGTGCTTCATTCTATAGATTGTTTCATGTAATAATTGATGATCTTGGTATATAATGTTGATATTCATCGACTAATGCCGACGTTTACTAGAATTTCACAGTACCATATATATATACAAATATAATAATAGTATAATCTCTCGACATAGGCTTTACTGTTCGAAACTAGTAACTTCTTAAAACCTGGAAAGAAGAAAATTCATGTTTTAATAACATGATTGTATGCTTGAAATAGCCTACGATCAAGTATAGCGACATTGTTTGACATCAACTTTATTGTTAATTCTTCAAAAAATAATTTTTAGAAAAAATACACACAAAAAAAAATCATACTCTTTTGATACTTCCTTTTCTAAATTTATTTTCCGCGGTCTAAATTTTTTCCAACTTGCAAAAATGCGTTGTTTTTGCAGGAATGGAGAATTTTATAGACATTGTGGTTGTAAAATGTTTATTGACTCATTTTTTTCTCAACTAAACTTTTATTTCAATAATCAAGACTTGATTCTCATAACAAGCTATCTTTTCGATGATTTTTATAATTTCAATTTTTAATGTCTTGTCAGATTAACTTTTGAAAGATTTCAATGACCTCATTTTTGAAATCGGCTGTTGAAAAATTTTATTTATTTTATGCTTAAGCAAAAACAAGTTAAATTTCCTTGCGTTAAATAAAGACAAACAGTTTTCATGTTATATTATTTGGATTGATTGAATGTGTGTTTAATGTAAAAGAGCAGAATTGGAATTTGAGACGTCGCCATCAAGAAAACAGGTGTTCAAAACGTTTAAAAATTCAAACTCTCGATTTTTTGACATTAAAAGGTTCTGGAAAGAGGCAACTACTCACGTCCTAGCAAAGCATGCATGCAGAAGTCTCAAGCAATAAAATTCCAAAAAAGAAGTTTCAAGTAATGCAAAATAAATAATGGTAACACGTGTATTATGTAGGTTTGACGGCTGCACAAAAATGAGCCATTCTCTTATATCGCCTAAATAATTTAGTTATAACCAAAACCACACACAAATCCCCCCTTTGGAACATAAATTGAACAATAGCGGTACATGAGTTTTCTGGATACTTGTTTTTCTTTTTTTTTTTTTTTTTTTTTCACCATGCGTGGAAAATGTATTCAGAAGCAGTTTCATAAAGCAGTACTTACATAATTAAAAGATGAGTATTCCTTACGTCATGCATCTTGTCCAAAATAGCCTCCTGACATGCACTCAACAGGTTGTAGGCAAACCTAGAAAGCACTAACGCAACAGCCTAGTGAAGTGCCCGTCAGCACACTTAACTTGTTCTCGGCTGGTTCAATGGTACCTTAATAACTGCTCATTTCCTCTCCCTCAACGTGCAATTCGAGTGGTGTACAAGCAATCCAGAGCTTTTCCTTCAGTAATGAGTTTTCGGTGTAAGACTTCAAACGGCTAGTTGTTTCCTGATTTGCTGATCCATGTTGTAAGGGAACAGGTCGGGGTGTATAGTGAGGCGTAGAATTCAGTAAGTGCGTATTCCGTTAAATTTCTATCGGAATTTCGTCAGTTATTCGAGGACTCGCTTTTGTTATTTGTTCGCTTGTAAACGGATGTATACATACCAAGTGGAGTGAAAATGGAAATGTCAGAACTAGTGCCATTCTTAATTATTTGGTATTGCATTTAAGGGAGTAGAAAACAAGATACGTCTTAATACACTTAGAGCTTTTATCAGAAAACTAATTAGGATTTGGAAATATATGGTTCATTATAGAAACATTTCATTATAAACTATGCGTATTTATTTTATATTATTTCACTGAAACCATTGACTATAATTTTAAATGAAATTACAATAGATTGCTATTTATCGACAAGAGGAATATTTGTCAAGACTAAGGCGTTACTTCTGAACAATTCCAGCAAGTATTTATCGTCATCTCTAGAATTGAGACATGTTTCCGAGCAACTAAATTTCAAAAATACCGTTTTCATATCACCAATATGGAATTTCATCGAAACTTGACAGAACAAAAGTGTAATAGGAAAATATATAAGTAAATCTTGTAAAAATCGTTAAACATTACAGTTGATATTTAAAAATTCCGGACGAAAAAGACAAACGCAGAGAAATGTGTCTATTAATTAAAAGATATTCCAGAGTGCGATTAGACCAAAGTTGAGAAATGATGTGAAGAAGTCTAAACGTTTGTATATATTTACTTTCGATGGCCAGGTGGCGGTCATAATATGTCAGACAAATACTATAGTTAAAAAAGAGATAGTTTTTTTTTATTGCAGAGTTTTACACCCCTTTTTAAATTATGAATTCTAAAGTAGTCAAAGAAAATAACTTTATATAATTAGCATTTAGACTCAGTTGATGACCAAGCCGTGTCGTAAAGAGTGTGAAACAGCAGGGCAAACATTCTTCAGCCATAGTTTTTCATTAGCTAGCGCAAAAAGTTTTCTAGCTCTGCAGGAAGGTATAAAGAACGGCGAGGAAAAAAATTATCTTCTCAGATTGCTAAAAGATAGTGCCATATCTAGCTGGAACCTTGAACGCATTTGATTTATTATCAATAGTCTTCGGAAAATAGTACTGCGATTCCGAGCCTGACGTAGAAAAACTAATAGCTAAGGAGTTTCATAAAGTTTATGAATTTGAAGCCTTAGAAAATGATGATGCCTTATTCAAAGATGATTGTATCGTAATCCCCGTAACGGAATGAAAAAAATCTCTTTAATTACGCACGCAATTTATTTTTTAAAAGATATTAACATTACAATATGCATCGGGTCCGAAAAGACCTTGACACATTTAGCCTGATAATGGTTTTTTTTATGTTTTAAAGACTTTTCGGACAGCCTGTACGTAACCGAAATGATAATTTAATTTCAATTCAACATTTTGTATTCTAATTCCTAATAATGATGTGAATTATACATTTTATTTTTGAAACATTCTGTGAGAACTTATATTGCATTTTTCGTTTTCTCTAGAACTGTAACTCATATTTTTAACTATGAAATGCTTCAAAAGCTTGAGTTTTAGGGGTTTTTTTATTTGGAAAATAAATACGTGTTTGTTAACAACACGGTCAGTCAGTGACCCTACAAAGTCTTTAACATTTGAAATGTCCGTATGATCAACTTAAAGGTTAAGCCAATTGTTTTTATATGCTTTTATTACAGACAAAAACATAATTCGAACAATACTTTTGTTTTGAAAGATCTCCCATCAATGCACATCAAACCCTCAAGCCCAAATTTCATTTTTTCGATCTGAACAGTTTTGGGTGCAATTTTGAGAACCTAACAATTGTGCCTACGGGAAATGTGGTATATAAAGAACCTGAGCTGAAAGGAAGATTTGCTCCGGACAAAAGCCTTTATTTGAAAGAGACTTTGCCTTTAAACGTTTTCCGGAAAGATTTTTTAAATTCATTAATTTACAGGCGTTTTTTTTTAATTAAATACTTTTCAACACTGGAGCCTGCAGGAGAAATTTTTATTTCTTTACCTAAGCAATCAATAAGACTAAATATTTTATTAGTACTAAAAATTCTAGAAATTCCAAATATTCTGAATGTCTTTCTAATATTTGTTTTTATTCCAAAAGCAGAAAAAAAATACTAATTAACAAACGTTATTTCCCGTAAATTTAACATTGACACAAGTTAATGAATGGTTTATTTAATCGAAATGTTCAAAACTGGTTCAAAGCGCAAAGATTTATAGAGAAGAAAAAAAAATCACTTCAAAGTTTTAATATTTTCTTTTTACTGTTGTTTCATAATGAAGAAAAAAGAAAAATTCAATTTGATTTATTTTTATCTCAAGAGAAAGCGCTGCGAATAATTTTATTTTTTAAATTATTAGTTTTTGATATACGAATTTTAATATTTATTAAATATTTTAGCAAAGATTTAAGAAATTTTCTTACATAAAAGCTGAAATACTATCTCCCTTTGTAGTACATACAAAATGGTTTTATTTTATTATAAAATTTATTAATCTTCGTTTCTTTACATTTGGAGGATTAACTTTTCTTTTTCCTTTGTTTTTTGGGGTCGGAAGGGGGGTTACTCATTCTGTTACTTACGTTTCTTTTACACTTGCAACATTTATTTTTAAGTGTTAAAAATAAATATTTGAATTTTACAAAGCAACAATGAAAAGTTGAATTCTTGAATAAGGTAATAAGTAACAGACAAGGGTCTAAAGTAACAGACAGTCATATGTTTGGATTTAAATATTAAGTCTTTTAGTCGGATAAAACTGATGTTGCTGTGGCCCATGAATACGGTGCAGACATCTAGTGTTATCAGAGTAAATTTTATGAGTCAGTTGGTATTTACAAGGCAGTGGTGGAAGGTAATGAACATCCACCCCGACGTCTGCTGATGTTTCAAGTTTATTTGAATTTAATAAGGCTATAGTTCTAAAAATAAAGAACTTTCACCCATTTTGAAGAGAAAAAAGGTTACTTAGGTTTTCTTTAAAGGTTAATTACTCATCCTTTCCTTATCCTGTGTTGCTGGGTATCATCAAATATTTCGGTGTTTGTTACTGGGGGTTGGACCCTTTTTCGAAATTGAGCAAATAAAAATAGAATTTACCTATTCGGAGGATCCAGAAGCAGCAAACGTTAGATCCTATGTTGTTGCATGAGAGACAAATAGGTTAAAAAGACGAAATACATTTAAAGGCTCAGAAAATTGAGTTAACCTGAGAACGATATCTTAAGCATGTATGTGACTGATGCCTTACCCTAGTTGAGATTTTCTAAAATGTGTAATATAACATCTAACAGCTAGACGGAATGGATGTTTTAAGTTTTCTTTTAACAAACGCGTTCTTTTTACATGAAATATACATATTTTTATTTTAGAAATATATTTTAAATGTGTAAATAATAAATTTTAAGAAATGCAACCACAACCAATTAAGAGAGGTAATTACCCGAGCAATCAATGTTGGAATACAGGTTGGCAGGCTTTTTTTTTTTTTTTTAACGGAATATCTTAACTAATGAACACAATTAAAATTTGGACCATTGTGACGAAATAAGGCTTAGTGCTTGTTCCTTAATGTCAATATTAAATGAAACAACTGGCTCATAAGTATGTTTAGTAGTTCATAAAAAAAACTAATTCGTATGGTTTGTCCCTAATCTTTTAATGATTTACCACCTGTTATAAATTTGCATCAAACACACTTACTTTCTGTGCCTAAAAGAAAAAAAAAAGTAGCTATTATAAAATTATAGCCTGTTGCGCATCCCTTGAGCAATTATTTATGCCGACTCGAAGTGTTTTTGCTTTTAGCAAAAAAAAAAAAAAAAAATACACTAAAACCTGTTAAGTTTTGACCACCCTTGTAAGTTGACCACCTGTCTATGTTGACCGCTTTTGTCAGGAACGGAATTAGTCCTATCTCATATAATGAAGGAAAACCTCTGTAACTTGACCACCTCTCTATCTTGACCACTTATGTACGCCAAATTTGGTTTGGAGTATTGTAAAAAACCTTTTGTAAGTGCACCACTTGGTTTTTTTTTTTAACTTTCTTCAGCAAATTATTTTATTACTTATTTATTTATTGATTTATTTATTATTATTATTATTTCTTTCTTTCTTTTTTTTTTTTTTTGATAGCTTTCCAAAAATGTTTTTAATGCTTTGATGACAGATTAGCATTTTACTGACTAAACAGCAGCGTAAAGCTTATGCTCTTATGCTGCTCTTTATTCTCCAAACTTGTTTTTCATTTGTTGTTCTATTTGAGGTAGCATTTTTACTCTGTTCAATGAAAATAGGTGTCAGTAGAAAAGTTCAAAGTCTTTTCTTTCAGTTGCAATATGTTGTGACAACACAGGAATTGTGCAAAAAAGAGCAGCCCCGGATCTATACATTTTGCCCCCCCCCCCCTGCAACAAAATATGTAGGGCCCCTTCCAAGTGGCCAGCAGTGTCTATTTGTAAAGTGAATAAGTCTTAGTGCTAGTTTTTTTTTCTATTTTTTTCTTCAATTTCTAGGGTCGTTAGCTCCTTTAAGGACGCGGGCTCCTCGCACTGCGGGTACGCAGATCTGGGCCTGATAATGAGTAAAGTTACATGCTTCTGTTGCAAGGGATTAAGAGATAGGATATTTTAATTTTGCCTTTACGAACTGGAAGAGTCGCGCTTATTGCTCTTTGCACTATAAATTGTACAAAAAAAGGCTTGAAAAAGAAAATTAGTTGAACTTGAGATTAATAAAAAGTATGTAATGTTGTATTAAAATTAATTGAAAATGGAGAGAGCCAGAGAAAATTAGCCGGCACATATGGAATTTCTAAAACTACAGTGTCTAATATAGTTAAAAACAAGGAAAAAATAAAAAAAAATATTTGAATAGTATTTTTAATTATTGTTTCACTTTCAATAATGTTAAACAATGAAAGTGAGTGTAATAGAAAGAATAAGGGTGAATTACTCCAAAAATGAATACATGGTGCAAGAAATGACAAAAAAAAAATCATTACCGCCCTTTATAAGTTGACTACCTGTCTAAGTTGACCACCAAAGTACTGCACCGCGAGTGGTCAACTTACACAGGTTTCACTGTAATAATTAACCCTTAAACACTGATGGCTAAACATCTGAAAATTAAAATATTTGTATAACTCAAAAATAAAATTAGTTTCACAGTTTTTGGCATACTCATTCAAAAACCTTTCCTTAATACTTTTCATCATCTATACCTGGATTTGTAAACAGTTTCGAAATAATTACAAATGCAAATACATTGGAAAAGTAGAAGTGCGAATTCTATGTTCTACAATTCTATATTTATTTCCAACTTTAAGACATTAGTAATGATTCTAATAACTATTAATTTTTAAAATCATATCATTGATGGACTGTGAGACTAATTAATCAGTTTTTCAAGCTATTTATTTCTTTGGGAATAATTTTATAAATAGCACCAAACAGAGTTGAAACGTTTATCCCACAAATGATATTAAAAGTGATAAATGCACTTTTATTAACGGTTGATTCTTTTGTCGTTTTGTTTCCAAAATTATCTTTTTATTTTTTCGATTTTTTTTCTGTTTGCATTTAACCGATCAAATCCTCACGAAACATAAATCACCAAGACAACTTAATGCGTTTATACGCAAGCATGAGGCGAAGATGAATCATTAGAGATTACGCAGTTTCAAACGTTTAATTTTTTGTTACAGTATCTATTCTGATATGTATATTAATTCTCAGCGCTGGAACTACCATAGTCTTCTCTCGATGAAGAAAAAGGGATAAGAAATTGATTGGAGAAAATATACAAAATCTTTGCACGCAAAGAAGCAAGACGGAAAATTAAAGCCAACGCAAAATTGCATTGCAGGGCTATTCATTTCAGCAGCGAAAACGTCAAGATTAGCAATGTACGGTACGATCTATTAACGGTTCTTGGTTGCCAAACACGATTAAATGCGTTGCTCTAAAATCGAACATAAGAGCTTTATTAAAATCCATCAAACTATCAAGCGCTCGGAATAATGGGTGCACTAAATTATTTGCTTTTAGAATAAATGCGACTTGGCAGTCCTCCAAAGCAGATAGAAACCTTCATGAATACAGTTGGCATCAGGGAGATGAAATACCCCAAACTAATTTTGTCGTGAAATAGTAAGATATCCCCTACCGTTCTTTGATTGTTAAATCGGCCTTAGAATCAAACTTGTTAAATAAAACGATGCTGTTTGTTAGTGTTTTCGGTACTGTTCTTCGGCGCTGTTCGTTTATTCATTGTATTTATTCACTCAGATATAAATGGAAAATGGGAGCTTGAATTTGATATTTATCCACATGATACGGTTATATGGTTTCAAAAAACACCATCAGAAAGCGTACCTTTTTTAGTCAACTAATCTTGAAAATGTATTACTTAGTGCGGTAAAAGATTGTTAATTAGCTGATTAGTGTTTCTTTAGATCATTACAATTACTTGTCCGCTTTTACATTCTAAATTACTTGTTACTTAGAAAAGCAGTGCTGCAAGTTAATCAGTAATACTGGTAGAGCAATGATTTTAGTTATGAAGATAATTAGCTGAATAATGGGTTCATTGTAAAGCTGTTTTTATTCATATATATATATATATATATATATATATATATATATATATATATATATATATATATATATATAAATTTAGTTCTGTCTGCTGAGCTGAATATTGTTGCTAAAATAACTTAGAACATTTTTAATTAACGTACTTCAGATTTACAAACAAGTATTACTCGTAATATTTGGTTTGAATGTTAGAGTGAACAATCTTAGAAAGTAGGGGGAGGGGGGTGAGAAGAATATTTCTTTCTCATTTGCATACTATTTAAAGTAGAAACCTGTAAAATGTGTCGTTTTTCTAGAAATAAGGAGCATCTTAAAAATCCACAAAAAAAGTTTAATTAAGGTGTCGTCTTCGTACAGCATCAACTTTAAAATTTCAACGAAAAACAAGCAATGTTTTTCACATGTTAGTAATAATCACCGCAAATTTCTGTGTCATTCGATTACACTAGGTTCAAAGTGTTTTTTCTTATAATAGCATAAATTATTATATGAAGCGATAGAATATTTTGAAAAAGCTGTAGCAACTTTTACGTACATGTCTAAACTTTTGATGATAAATGGCTAATTTTCATGCACTTAGAGATAGATTCTGAAGCACTTTAACTTCCTACATAGCAAAAGAAATTAATTTTGAAAAATTAATGTTTTCTTTCTGAAATCTGGAACGTAATAAATAATACCTGTCGACTATGTTTGGAAATATCTTATGTTTCTTTTCATTGCTTCATGAACCTCAAACTGTTTACTATCCTGTCACCTACAGTGATGGTTCCTTTGAGAACATATTCTGCTCTTTTGGCCGGAATGCAACACAAGTTGTTATTCAGTCCAATTGAGTAACTACCAATGAAAACCGCACATGTCCAGTTTCAGCAAAAATTGAGTTAGCAATTGATTCAAATACTACCGGATGCATTGTATTGTTAATTTCTGTCCAAGAAAAACATGTTATACTTAAATTCCGTTTTAAAGCTTAAAGTCCAAAATCAGATAAGAACGTGTTCATGGGCTTGTTTCAATTATAAAACAACATGTTCCCTTCGACCAATAAGATCCCCCAATCATGGTAATGGGACTTGGTGGGCTTCTACAGTGTCAAGCTTTCTGTTACTTGCTGTTGAGGACATGATAGATGTTTGTGAATATATTTAGGTTCTTCTTTTGCTCACAACAAAAATATTCATTACGATTTTCATCAAAGAAAAAAGCCAGTGGATGCAATCAAATGAAGACATGTCCTAGTTTAAAATTTTAATTGCTGGTTTATTTGCCATCCTATATTTACGGTTACACGGTTTCACAAAAGACCTACAGAAAGCGTACGTTCTTTAGTCAACTATTCTAGAAAATGTGTTACTTAGTGCGGTAATACTTTCCTTGTAATTTTTCTTAAGAATATTACAGATACTACACCAATTTATATCTTTTTCTTGAATTCCGAAAAATAGTTTAGAATGGACATGTGTGGTTTTGATTATTACCTCTTCAACTGTATCATTCTGAGTTCATTTATGTTTTTAAAACTATGGCGCTCTAATTTTGAAAATAATGTCTATTTTAACACGAATGCTGCGCTTTGTTTAAAATTTTCTATTAATAATAGTAAAAAAGACTTTATTTGATGCATGAAGTATCTTTTTTTTTTAATTTCATTTTGTAGTCAGCGTGATGGCCGAGTAATTAGGAATGTTTCGTTTTTTCTTCAAGACTCTGCATTAGAAAATATTGGTGAACGCGATACGCTACATTCAACAATTCCGTTTTTTATTAGAACTGCTTAGGCGTTTGATACATTTGCTTTTCATGTTCTACATAGGTTCGTGATTTGTTTGTTTTTGTGGTTACAATTTAGTTTATTTTTTACTCTTAATTTTTAAAATCTGCATTTACGGCTGAAGATTCTTGTGAACGATACGTTTTTTTAGTCAATATTTTTCAAAAGCTACTTTTTGATAATGGGTTATGATTTTTTTTTTTTTTTTTAGCAAAGGGGTGCTTTCTTCATAATGTTTTCCTTGGTTGCTTGGGCTCGTTCTTTCATTTGAAATGAGTTAAAATGTTTAGTCACGATGCGTCTCTAATAAGAATGTAACTAATACTAGCTACTGTTCCTTTCTTTTGAAAACTTTTTCATTTAAAAAAAAATTTTATTTTTTTAATTCCACTCTTTTTTTCTGTATGTAATCATCCACTATCTTTTATATTATTTTAATTATTTTAAAAGCGTATTTTGTTTTATAGTTTTCGTGATTTTTTTTTTATTGGTTAGGGGCATTCTACAGAAAACGGTCATTTTGCCTCGGAAGTGGCGCCTCATATATTTTATTAAAAATAATACTTTAAAATATTAATGAAGAATGTTTTGCTGCTTAACAAATTACAAACTTATATTCGAGATCATAACCAAAAAAGTTCGTCATTACCCTTTAAAATTATAATTTTTTAATGAAATATATGAACCGTTTCGTGCGCGACAAAGGTTTGACTTTTTCGAGAAATGGCCCGTCAACTGTTAAAAGAATCCTTTTTTACTACATGTAAGATACACTAGTGCAAAAACTTGCAAATTAAAGAAATGTTTTGCTAGCGTTGACCGTATTTGGTAAACTTCTATTAAAAATAATATATTCTTTAAAAGTATAGAATTTATATAAGCAACGAATAATGCATTATATCTCGTTGTAGTTAATGCCATTGTAGCAAAAAATTTTATAGTTTAAGCAAATGCCTAACTCATGTTTGAGATTATAATTTTATTTGCTGCACTTTTTCCCGTTTCTGATGTTTCACTACATCCCATTAATCCATTAACGTTTAAGGATTATAAGATCTTTGATATTAACATCTTTCAAATGACTTCATTAAAGAAAGATTATTCTGAAATGCTTTATGCGTCATCGGCGATTTTTAATGGTCTGCTTGAGTTTGCACGTAATTGATTTCCAAATTCATTTATAACAAAGATCTGCATTCTCTCCCCCCCCCCCTAAAATCATAATTAGATCAGATTAAACTTAAAAGCCTAGTTACGAAATGGTAGTCGTTTATGTCCTGCATAACTACCGGAAGCCATTTGCATGTTATCTAATTGCAAGACATTCCATTTGGTTGATTTCAATTCGTAGTGGGCTGTTGAGATTCTAAATGCAGCAACAGTTTCTATCAAATAATAAATTTCAACACTCATTGAAAATCACACCCGAAGTTAATAAAATAACTTTACAAATATTGTTTGCTGTCATATAAAGCGTGTCATCATAGAATGATTTTTTTAAATTGTTTATTTATTTTATTTTGGTTATTTATTTATTTTTATTTATTTATTTATGTATTACATTTTTTTGGTTTGACAAAATAAAAGCAGTTTTGCAATTTTAGCTACAAAATAGTGTTTTTTGTTTTGACTTCTTAAAACCTAACCGAAATTTAAATGATGCAAAGATTTACCGGACTATGCTTCAGTAAGCTTTTTTTGTGATTACATGATCTGGTGAAGGTTAAATTCATCTTCATATTATTGAATTATTTGGCACACACAATAAAGGACTACGATATTTTAGAAGGCTGAAGTATAGGAAATATATTAATGTTAAAAGAGCATAAATCAAATCTAAAGGCAATCGCTGTAAAGCAGAATCATTTTTCTTCCACGATAACTCATGAACACATCAACCTTAGCTTCAAGATACTGTCCATAAGGTGCGAGACATGTGTCCGAAAAATTTCTTACTGAATTGAAACATTTTTTGCGTACCTCCGAACTAATGAGATTATTTTTACCTAGCGACATTTTTCGCCTCTTCTATGTGCTGTCTTACATATGAAAACGTACTCTCGTTAGAGTTTTCATAAGCTTTGAAAGCGAACAGCAGCTTATCCGAGCGTGTTATTGGGGATAAAACTGTTTTCGTGTCGTTTGATAGGTAATTTTCATTGATATGTGGGCGGTCGCGTTGTCATGTTGAAGCAGTCAGTCTCGCGATTCCCATATCTCCGGTGGCTTTTTTCCCACTGCTTCAAGCAGTCACTGAGCAACTAAAGAAGTAATGTTGGACCTGTAGATCTGTAATCGTTAAATGGTCGAAACATCAGAAAAAAAATTGTTTTGTTCGTTGCCATTTTTTTCATAAACACTCCCTTGTCAATTGAAAAAATGAGGATTGAGTAAATCTCTTTACATTATTTTTTTTCATCAGACATTTTTCATCAGAAAAAAAACTATCGTTCTGTTCGTTACCATTTTCTATCAATAACACTCCCTTGTCAACTGAAAAATGCGTTTCATAACATAAGTATACGTCCGAAAAAAACCTCAGCAAAACAAATAAACAAACAAAATAAATAAACCGTGATATACATAAAATGAAAAACGTGAAAGATGGTAGCTCGTCATATCCTAAGGACCTTGTTCTTGAACATTACTGCTACTCTTACCCTCTACTAACTGTATCGTCTCGTAAGACTCAAAACTAGAATATAGTATGAGGAGCATTCTTCTGAAGATACTCTTGCGTATTGATTTCAAATCTATATAATAAGCAGTGTTACATCTTAAATCTGATAAAAATGCTTTGGCATGCATTAGATATTGATTTCTTTTGGTTTGTTCTTTCTTTTTTAGTACATTGACGGGAAATTTTTCATGTAACACAATGAAATATAAGTATATAATTTAAAGTTTGACATAATATTAAAACAGCTGTAAAATTTCATTGCTACAGTTAGAATTGGTCACCTCAAAAATACTGAATTCAATTGGGACAAAAGCAATAAATAACTATTTATGAAACAATATATTGCTGGTTTAAGGAAAATTGTAAGTTTGATGTAATCTGAATATATTTCTAACTTTATACCTTGTATCTCATTTTTTCGAAGATATACTGGACTCGGACGAGATAATTTCAATGCTTAACAAGCTCAGAATTCTCCAGATTTAAAATGACATCATTTATGATTTTTCTCATCCTCGCGCTAATAATGAGAAATTTTCACTCAACCGGAAGCTGTGTTTATCACCAATAAATATTTTCCTCACGTGAAACTAACTAGACCTTTCCTCCTCTTTATCCTCACTATCCGAAAGCATCTCGAAATAATTGTCTTGTTAACGCTTCAACAAACGAGATGTAAGAAACTGCATATGTCACAAGTCACGTGACCTGCAAAGATTTCATTACTCTTTCCTGTAGCAGGGGTGAATGCGATTTAATAAGGAAACCATACTGCGATCTATTCCCGTATTTATTCATACATTCAGAATCCCGCTACGCCGAAATGCTCGTAGATATTCCTAACGCACTAATCCCTGCTGGACGATACTTAATGCACGGTGGGAGGGGAGCTCTAACTAATGGTAACGGTAAAGTGCACATCGAGAACTTCTACCTGTGCACTGAAGAGGGTTGAATTAAAACGTTATTTGGGATGTAAGCTTAAGTAATCATCGTGTAGGGATATTTTCGAAGAAGTCTTAGAAAGTTTGTGAAATGTGCTGTAAAAATCTTATAAAAAAAAGTACGGATACTGCGCCAATTATGAAAAGGGTTCAAAGAAAAATGGTAAGTAGGAAACTTTTGGTCAAACAGTAAACATTTTTGGCTCATTTGGGACTTCACCCTGTTTTCGAAAAAAATATGTTTTGGTCGACAGATTCAAAAATAATGGTGAGAATCTTCTTTCAAAAGATAAACAAAAAATCATGCAACTATTTACAGAAACAAGATTATATTTTGATAAATACGTAATAGCTAAAACCGCATTTACGGAACAGTTCTTTGCTCTTATTATTGTTTCTATATTCATTAAGGTAACAGCATGTCAGTGTAGACTATTTTGGGTTTGTTGGATTAAATAGACTTAAAAACATTAAAAAATAAGGCTGAAATTCGCTTCACAAAATTACGCGTTAAGTCTTAAATACATTATTCACATTTTAGAAATATTGTTTGATTCTAAATTAAAGGAAAGTCTAAGCCATCAGATACTTTATTTTATCGCAATAAATCAAATATCAGAAGACTTAATTAAAATTCTTTTCTGCACCGGACTATTCTTAAGCCATCTACTTAATATCTCCAAAGAACACGACAGCATTCGAAAAATGATCGTTAATCTTAAAAGTCATAGCTTAGTTACCTTGTAGATGAATACCTACTTAAGCATTCTGTTGTCATTAAAAGAGAGATACAGATTAAATTCTTAAACGTTTTTCAAAACTTATTTGTTTTTTGATTAACCAAATCTTTTTCGGACATAGTTCTTTATCTCGGATGTTCTTCGGGACAATTGAAAATCACTTCAGTTACAATCTCTCTCACCATTTTCATGTTCTGGGACATTACCACTTTCATAATGCGCTGCTGTGTTTAAACTGTTATCGCCTCATTTACTAACGCATTTAAAAGCTTTTTCGCGGTCGTAAATTCTAATTTTTTCTGGAGTGCTTGTTGTTTTTACTCAACTTTTTTTCCCGCACGAAAAATGTTTGATTTAAGATTGAAGATATAATTTTATAGCTCTTTTACGATGGTAATCTCAAATAAAAGTGAAATCTTCAATTGCTACATTAATATCGGTTGCAAATATCCATGATGAACTATAAATTATTTCACTGACATCAGTCTATAATAGATTGTGTGAGAGCATTTATTTCAAAAATTATTATTTAGTGGAAAAAATATAGTCGTTATAATAATATTTGCATGAATCACCTCCCGTTACCACGTACTTTTGTAGAAATCTGAACCGTTGCACTTCCAGCTAATGTTAGAGCAGTGCACATATGAGGCAGTGGGAAGCAAAGGGATGCAAGTGGACATTTTCAAGTTTTGAGTAAAACGCGTTTAAAGATAACATCCTAGGTAGGCTTTCATTGATTTTTTTTTCTAAATCATGCTGTACGGCAGCACTACCAGGGCTACTAGTACCATATCTTGCCCCAAGATAGAGTTGAGGTTCACTAACCATGTGTACTGGTTATCTCCAAATCTTTAATTTTGCCACTAACATCCCTTTACTTCTCACTCCCTCATATAAAGTCCTCACAAATTAGGCATGTTCAATTAGATGGTTCGGTTAATTTCTATTGTCTCTTTTCTAAGTAAGGTAAGCCCGCAAAATAAGTCCGAAGGTTTATGGCCATTTATCATGGCTGCAATCTACTTTTCTAGGGTTGTCAAATCACAGGGGAAAAGGACGGTACACAACGACACTTTTCTTTTTGTATTCGTCATTTACATAAATTAGGCTGTCTAGAACAATTAACAATTTTTTATACTATTAAGTAAGTGAGCCATGAAGAAACAAAGTTTATTGTAAAATAGGAGCGAGAAACTTTGACAAGACTGTTCTGCAATTACATTCGCTAATATATTGCCTGCTGATAACAAACTGCTTGTAGATAGCACTTGATCACCAGTTAGGCTTTTTGATGAAGAAAAAATCACTATCTAGCGAACTTTTCCCATCTCACATTTTAAATGTGGAGAGAGAGGCTGATCTTGCATGGCCTTATTTGGCGCAGCCACCTTATAATGAGGCAGGAAATCTTTGAAAATGATATCTTCGGTTCAGTATTAGATGACACTTTTCATCTATTTAATTTGACAGACGAAATGCATTGTCATACTACTTGAGGAAAAAACTTAGCTAAATGCAGGATAATGTATCACTGTTTAATGGTAGTTAAAATTGTTTAAATGCACCATAATATCTAAGTTGACACTTGATTTCACGATCTGTTTTGAACAATAAAAAATTGTTTTAAAAATTGAAAGTTTAGAAAATCGAACAGCATTATTTAAATAGAAAATATTTTGGGGCTGATAAATTGTTCGTGAAATCGTAATTGCTTGTAAATAATAGGTTTGTACTATCAATTGCCAATTACGTTATGAGTTGAAATTGTTTTTAAACGTGACGATTTACTGTTTTACACGTTTAATCATCGTCAAATAAAGTCACTAACAGCAAAAAAGTTTCAAATAATTATTCTGAACTACATTTAACTCTCTCATAAGGACTTACCATTCCGTTAAGTTATCCCTAACCTGCGGCTTAAACAATTACAATTTTTTGAATAATTATTGTGAATTGACTCCTAAGCTAATTTATTACTTACAAAATTGTTTTTGTTTCCGTAAGTCAATAAGTAAGTTAAATAGGATGTAAATGCATCAAAATTTCTCAGATTTTGTTCAAAATTACGTATTTTTAATTCCACTGCTTTGTATAGAAATCTGCACTATTTCGGGCTCTCTGAACTGCTCGTAATCATATTTAACTCGTGATATATTTAATGAATTCTTTCAAAATACCCAGCGTTAAATGAATTATAAATCTGTTTTATTTGCATATATGATACAAGAAAACTTAACTAAACTTCTTCTTAGAAAAGATCAACTCTTGCATTTCTCCACTAACTTCGTTCAGGAAAAACATAAAAATGACAAAATCTTCCTGCTCATTGTTTTGAACTACCTTTTAAGCAAGCTTTTGCATGGAAAATGACCATTTATCGGATTTCCAAAACTTGTTTACCGCTACCAAAAATTGAAAATATAAATTCATTTCAATGATAACACATTTTTTTTTCGTTCTTCTTTTCAAATTGCCACCGAAGCGGAAGACCAAGGATATTACCTTTCTTCAATCATATTGCTTCGCAATATCCTTAAGCGGTCCTGCTTTGATACATTGCGAAATGAGAACATCATTTTAGATTACAATTTTGCTATTAATTCTGGTATTGCCGTACAAAAAACACTTTTCTACTTTTTTTCCTGCCAAAGGCTTTTCCGAGTTCTCTCTAGTGCATCTTAACTGAATGGGGGTAACAGCTTGGATTTCTGATTTTTCTTCATTCCTAATGGTTGCTCCTTGCTTGGTATTTTTTTGCTTTTTTTTTTTTTTTTTTTTTGCTTTTTTTTGTCAGTGCTATTGTTCACTTTTATTCTGGGGGGAATATGCGAATAAGAAAGTAGGGGAAAGCAAAGAAAAAAAGAAGGCTTTTCTAGAATTTATAGATTTTCGATAGGAATATCACGATGCATAGGGAAACTTGTTCGCGGGAAAAGTACGGGATTTCCTAATCTGAAACTTCTTTGCAAAAATTGGAATTTTTCTTTTTCTTTTGTCTTTCACTCGTTGAATTGCAAGTATTATTGTGCCGTAAGGTTAGTTTGGACCAGTATCGGGTAGAATTCGTCTTCAAATTCCTTTGCTCTTACACTCTCTTTGCATAGAAATTTGAAACTGCATTTGTTTGTATGTATATTTAAAGCTTCTTAAATTTCTCCAAGATATGAGACCCGGGAATACAAATATACCAGTTAATTTGCTAAGAGAAAAAATACTGCTTTGTGAGTACTCATAATTAATATCTTCAAATGCATCATTAATTATGCCCTATAATTATAATTACTGTATATATATATGACAAAAAATTTTACTTTTTGATGTAAATTTTATTTGATAACTTCTTCTTTAATTGTAAAGGTCGCAGGTTTACTTCATGTATATGATATAGCCAACAGACGTGTATCAGTAAAGCTGAAAAATCAATAATGCTACTGTGTCTTGCTCAGAACATTTAAACTTGATAGTTCTTGTGTAAGCGGAATTTATTCTTTGTGTACTGTAGGCTCATTATAAAATAATCGAATACAAATTCATTTGATAAAGTTGCTAAATTCTTTGTGATTAGGTAATCATAAGAGTGCTACCTTGCAAAAGGTACTACTAATAATTATAAAACACCTGCTGCTCGACCACATCGCTCAATTTTCGGGATAAATCGAAATATTTATGAATTCTATAATAATACAATGTTAATATTTTACTAAAAAAAGTGCATCTAATTTTTTTGATACACAATCTCAAATGAGGCAGTGAGAAGCAAAGGGATGTAATTGGCAAAATAAAAAATTTGGAGATAACCAGTACACAAATAGTAGGGGTACCTCTCCTCTGTCTTGGGATAGGATATATTACTAGTAGCCCTAGTAGGATCTGTTATACAGCATGATTTAGAAAACAAAATCAATGAAAGCCTACCGAGCGCCGCAACTTTAAACGCTTTTTACTTAAAGCTTAAAACTTTCCACTTACATCCCTTTGCTTCTCACTGCCTTAAATGTAGATTTCTTTCACTTATTTCAGATTTCACGAAGAGCTATTTATGATCGTCGAACTTGAAACGATAAGCGCTAAAACACGTTTAAGGGCTGCAGGTATTCTAATTATGATTGAATAGTAACTAATTAGCATGCAATTTAACCAATTAGTTTGCAGAAATTGTCTTCCTTACACTGTAAGGAACCAGTTTTCTAATACCGGAATGAGGATAATTCTACAATAGTCGAATGGGAAGTGAAAAAATAAAACTTTAGCTAAAATTGAAGGACATTTACATAATTATTACTTTAACAACAAAGTGTCTGTGTGTGTGTGTGTATATATATATATATATATATATATATATTTATTTCAAATAGTTTTTACAGTTTTAACGTAAGTAATACTATATAAAAAAATTATGTTTCAAAAATCGAAAATATTAATACTTGCTAGCAGAACGTTTAACCCATTCCATGATCAAACCGAAACCCCTTAACGCGCATGCCGCAGATAACGAACGGAGTTGCTTTTTGCTACGTTGTAGCGCTTTTCTCCCCATTTTGCTCTCGGGATTTTAATGTTGTTTTTGCTGTTCAGCTTGCATTCGAAAATCGCTTCGCTTTATTAGTTTTTTGGCACTGAATTAAATAGTGCAATAAAACACAAGGTTGCTAATATGTGCTGAAATATTTATTAAATTTACACAGTACATAACGAGAAAATAATAAACAACAGAGGATAGGATGAAAAGCAATTATTTTTATAGCACTAATTATTTTACTGATTTATTTTTCTTTTTGCTTTTATCTCAGTATATCATTTTTTTTTCTTTTTATACACTTAAGAAATCAAAACTGTTTAAAGTAAGATGACCTTCCTTTCAAAAGAGCTCAACAAAACATTCTTCAAACAATTGACTGATCAATCCAACCTGTGAGCAAGGGAAGTGAATAGACAAGAACTCTTTAACTGTGGGAATAATTTTCTAAGAGGATAAAAAGTATTCTTCGGTGCCTTTTGATACATTGTGACCCTTCAAAACGACCAATAAACACAGAGACATCCCTTTGCCGGTCGGTTCTTTTATCGTAACTCTGACGACTTTTAAATCCCTTCTGAGTGTCCAGATATCAGTTGCTCAAGCGTGGGAAGTATTTTAAAGATAAATGATTACAAAAGATCAAAACTTGCGGCTAATACCCTATTTCCCTAAAGGATACTTTTGTGCATGCAACTAAAAGTCCTCAGCTGAGGGAGGAATAACAGAGACCGCCTGGGCGGATTCCCTAAGGAGGTGTCCCCCTTGGTGTCTTGTGGCCAACCCTTCCACATTATTTTCTTACAACAAAACAGTTAGAATCAGAAAGGAATTTCAAAGCAAGCTTTACTGCTTATATTTGAGAACATGTCTTCAGAAGAAAAGAAAAAAAAGAAAATCTTGCTTGAAATCGAGTCGGATTGTTTTTCTTTTTTTTAAACATATTTGGCTAAATTTTAGTTAGTTTCATAGGATTATTTACTAATTAAGGCAACTTGATAATTGAAAAGAAAACAAATATTTTATTTCTATTTTTAAAATCTCATAAAAGAAGGTGCAATTAAAACATTGGAGCTATTTTAAAACAATAAATAAAATCTGAAAAAGAAAGGGAGAAAAGGAATGTTTCGTTTCGTATGAGTAAAGCGAAAAGAACTCAAGATGTTATCATTTCATTTCTATTGTAGTATATATTTTATGTTTTGCATGGTCAACTATTACGTATAATCAATGCAGTCGTCATAATTTTTGTTTGTGAAATTAAAAATATTCAAAACTGTATCACTAAAAATCCATCAAAGGATGCCGCGAATATAAAAAGTTAAAATTTAAGTTTGAAAATATCACGATTTAAAAATAAATAAATAATAAAAAATAGTAATAGTATACAAATAAATAAAAAGCGTAGTAAACACATTATAATTTAAAAAAAAACATACTCGTACAAAATTAAGATGTGTAAGATAGTTATAAAAAAAAATATTGTGTAAAATAAATTATGAAATATAAGGATTATGAACAATTTAGTGAAGGATGCTTGTGTAAGAAGGTGGATTTTTGATAACAAGAAAAAATATTTCTGTTTATTTGCTTTATTCAGGCATAGAAATATTGTTAAATGTGTAAGGAAATATTTTCACACTTGTTCATCAGGAGTTCGAATGCTAGAATGCTAAGAAACAAAGCTTATACGAAAAGATAAAAATATAATGCCTGATTATTTGAAGCATTATACGTGTCCCATCCAGGAGTACTTGAAAGGTTAATATCTTAGTAAAATAAAATAAATTACAACAAGTTTCGTGAAATACTATGTTACATCCCTTTTGTCTAAGGAAAAGAGCTTGATTACCGCTCCCTTAAAAGCACCAGAACCCAACAGAGAAGCGCAATAACAGGGTTCTGCCCCTGGAAGGATCGCCGACACATATTCGGCCGAAGCAAAAACTGCTAGAAACGCTGTGACGACACAGGTTCGTCGAAGGCAGTTAGGAACCATTTTCTTGCGACGAGCCAGAATCGGTCGGGGCAGTATTAACACAAGCTGCGCGGCCGACCCTGTATCGGCCGGGGCAAAGAATGGGTTAAAATAAATAATTCCACAATAATCGCTGCGAATTAGTTGGTACTGCGTAACAATGCTCTCAATCTCATGAGAGCATCTCTCCCCCTTTAAAAATGCCGATTTGGTTAAAGTATGTTAATATGCTTTGTCAATAATATCCACTCATCGAAATACAAAATGAGCCTAATCTACTTTCTTTATAAACGTGTTCCCCAGTTAAATTATTAATCGAAAATCACAAACAAGCAAATGTGTTTTTTGAGTTATTAAATATTTTATCGACTTGTCGAAGCACTTTGTTTAACAAGTTTTACCGCACTTTCATTGGAGGATGCGTAATGTTCATCATTTACACAAGTTTTTTGCTGCAACTTCCAAATCATAAGTTGATTTGTTTGAATTTTGAGACAAAACGTAGCGTTATTTAGTGAGTTTGTGCGTAAACAAAATGATTTGAAATTGGCTTTTTTTAAGTTAAGACTTTCAATAATTAATAGCATCAATAAAAATTGTAGCATTTGCGACGTGACATTAAAATTGCTTTAAATGATAACTGTAATTATTTTCAAAATTATATTAGAACTTTCATGCTTCTGCATTATTTGGGGGGAAGGGGAGGAGTAAACGCAAAAAAAGTCTCCTGACCCAGTGAATGAAAACCCTAACCAGTGGGCAAACAAATCATTTTCTAGTAATTTTTGTTCTAGCAATGTGTAGGCGGAAATTACTGCTGCCAATTACTCCACAAAAAATTCTTTAAAAACTTATTTTTTCAAACAAAGTAACAATAAACGGGGGGAGAGAAGGCGGGGGTGTTCATTCACTTGTCGGTCTTTTCTACCATAGCAAAACCAAATCGTACCCATTATCTTCATGGATAAATTTCATAAAATACCCTTCTCTCCGAAGTTTCAACACATTTAATAGCATGAAAATAAACTAAAAAAGTATAACTTGCAATTCTTTTGTGAGTTTTCAACTCCTGTCTTGTTTCTGGCGTTCAGTAACAGATATCCTCATGTTTCATGACTCAATTTTGACATCAAACGTATATGCACCTCGGTCGGATAATTATTGCTGCTGGACGTTGCAAATAATAAATGGCGGATCTTTTTTGTCATGACTTCGGAATGAGTAATCATTACTCATGTCAGACTTTTGCCTCTAATGCAAATGGGACTACATTCCAGACATTGTGTCCTTTCCCTGTCCAAACAGCAGCCAATGGATGTAGTAGATGCTTGAAGTTGTTAGAAATTTTATATTCTTTTGTACATGGTAGCATTTGTACAATAAATTCGATTCACTATTTGCGTACAATAACATATATGGCATTATTCTCATAAGCATCACTTTAGGTTCATAACAAATTCCTTTTTATGGGACACTTTTTATTTATTTGATTACTTTTTTAGCTTCCTGTTATTTTTTTTCTTTTACTTACCTGAACTCACCTGCATTTATAAATAAACGCTCAAAATAATTTATTTACATAAAATATGATTGAGGTTCTGCTTTAGTCTGCCAATCCTGAGATTATTATTATTATTTTTAAGTTTTCTCTCTGTCTCCAAGAGGTTGAAACATGATTTATATTTTTTGTATAGTATTCATTGGGCATATCTATCCCAACTGGTACGCTTTTCGATATGAATTGCATATAATGCTGTATTTTTTTTACTGAGTTCAGAAAATCTTTGATTACTTCAGTTTTTTCCTAAAGACGATAAGTTTTTTTATTATTATTTTTATTTGTTAATTTATTGCAGACAAATTTTTACGAACCCTTTTTTCAAACAAGATGTATGTAAACCTCACTGTTATATTTTATGTTTAGTAGAATTAGGGTCAGTGTTTTTTTTTTCTTTTGTAGATTACAATTAGGGTATGGTTATGCCTAGCAAGCGCTGCAATACAGTCAGAAGCGATATTTGTGCTAATTGATGCTATAACCTAATAGCACTTGTCTCAATTAATCCACCTGGTAATCATCAAAAGTGTAATAAATAAAATATTCAGTACCTCCTAAAAATAAAATATGCTGTAAAATAACTTTTATTTGTTATTTATTTATTTAAGTTCTTCGACAATCTAAGCTAAATTAATTGCTTTGAATTCGTAAGTATAAGTCATTTTATCTTTTTGTTACTAAAACTTCCTGTTGACCTAAGAAAATAGCACATTTTGAACTTCATTTGCCAAAGCAAAGGTGTTGTTATTTGTTTTACATGTATCGGTGCATTTATGCGAACATGATGGCCACACATTACATTGTTTGTGATCTTTGTAAATATTTCAAACATTTTTTTTTTTTTTTTTTTGCGCCAGCAGTACTGCTATTGTCTGTGACATTTCTATGACTGTATGTTATTTGTTGCAAAACTCCTTTTAATAGCTGAGTATTTTTGTACTAATCCAGTACACTGCAAGAAAAAAAAAACTATGCTTTTACTGGATAATCTTTAGGAAACTAGGATTTGATAAAGGTTTCTGGTAATGATACAGTTTCTTCTAAAGTAACTTTGTAACTTTCAACCAAAAACTTTTCAACCATATAAAATTCAATTTTACTTTAGAACTTTATTTTTAAAAACAGCAAAAATTGACGCATTTGCTATGCGTACCTATGACTATTTTTTTTAATTCTGTAAAAGACATACGTATGTACTAGTAAACTAATAAATAGCATTATTCACTTAATATATGCATGTTTTCTTACAATACTTGAACGGATAGAAAAACTTCGCAGAGAGCCACTTCGTTAATCGTGAGTTTCCACGCTCGGAAAGTGTGTCATAAAGAGGAATGTCCCTCCCTCCCCCCCCCCCCCCCGCTACCTCTTATATTTCAATTCCAAGCTGTTAAGTAGCTGTTGCGAGCTGTAATGTTTAACCTAGCCGTAATTACCTAGTACACAAAACGGAAATATCATACCGTACTTTTTTTTCCTCCTACTGGAAGGTATGCATATGAATAATGACCAGAAATCACAGCTGTTTTCTTTTTGCCCCGGAATGCTTCGCATCTTGGTGGAAATTGATGAATGCAAACGGAAAAAGCAAATAAATCACCAAAATGGCATTCCAAGCCAGGTTTTGCAATAATCCTGCAGTATGAGGCTCTAGTCCCATAGGATTCCTAATGTGCATCAGCTCAATTGGAAAGAACCGCTGCACTGCGTCATTGTGGCAGGTATTTCCATAATATCGATGCATCATCTCGATGAATGTTAATTTTTACCTGCTCTTTTTATTGTTAAAAATGCGTTAAAAGTATATAGCTCTATATCTCCGTCTGTGATCATGTTTCGAGTAAAATAAATGTATGTTTTGTGGTTATTGCGGTGCTCATTGGTCATTTCGTTTGCTTTGCTCCTCAGCTGCTTTAAATGCGTCGTTAAAACTCGATGTTGCTATTTTTAAATGCATTTAGGTTTTGTTATTCATTCAACACTGTTTTGAATATTTTTCAACAATGAAATAATAATATTTTTGCATTTTTTTAAAAATATGTTCACAAAGAAGATTAATAAATCCAAATTTTAGACTGCAAAACAGAAATTTTAGAAATGTTGGTACAGACTTGAAGTAGCTGTACCTCACTCAGTCTTATTTGAAACTAAAAATCAAAATTATTTGTTTTTCGGTAAGGCAATTCCAAATTTTTGTTTCTTAAAAGATGATTTTTTTCCAAATTCTGTTGTAAACGTCAAAAAAGAAACAATATGTATGGCCTCTAGAAGAGTTATATTTAATGCAAAAAAATCAATTGAGGATCTTGTGAGTATAGTATTGTACATAGTATTTCTCCGTTTAGAACTTCTTATAGCAGTAGACGAGGGGATACTTAATTGTACAGGGTACTTGAGCCTCCCACGTGCAGACCGACCAACAACTGCTTGACCGAGAACTATCTGTCGGTCGGCAGATAAGCCAATATAGTTTACAAACCTTTAAATCTTACTTATTAGACGTGAAATAGAGTAATACTAACAGTAAATAGATCCAAGAGTTACGTTCTTCTTTTCGAAATATAAATATTCTGATATTTTATAACACTATTAAAAAAAATCATTTATTTATTTATTTATTTTTACAGATCAGGGTGTCAAAGCTTGAAGTCACATGCTAGTTTACGTAGAAAAAACTGAGTTTCTAGTTTTCACTATTTGCAATGATATTTTGGATTTTTTCCTCAACTATCATAACATCGTGCTTCTGTGTAGAAATAATTTTACACAAAGAGCTGATTTGCAAAAACTAACAACTGATGCCCTTTTTGTAGCTCCTTGATTAAATGAAAAGCGCTTACATGAAGAAGACCTAGAAAGTTTGTTAATAAGCATGAGGCAACTTAAATCTAATTATGTTCGTGCA
The DNA here is from genome assembly GCF_026930045.1 of Uloborus diversus. Lineage (NCBI taxonomy): Eukaryota > Metazoa > Arthropoda > Arachnida > Araneae > Uloboridae > Uloborus > Uloborus diversus. The sequence goes on from NC_072733.1 coordinate 167,640,924, forward strand.
GTATCATCAAATCCATAAGTCCAGTTACGGATTCAATGAAGGATTAAAAAAAGGAGGTTATTGAAAATTATTCTATTCCGATGAAGAAAATGTGTGTGACTTGGACTGTATATTATGTTTAAAATACAGAAAGGTATTAGCACTTGTTGAAACACACCGAAACTTTGATTTAAATGTCTAAAATGTTGCCGGAATTACCTGCGGTGGTAAAAATGGCAAAAACGTCAAAATCTGAACGAAAAAAAAAGGAAATGGGGCTTGCCGTCATAATTTTTGGCACACATGGCTATACTTGTCTTAAATAGATACTTTTCCATTGAAAAAAAGCTATATCGTCGCCTCAGAGCAACAGTAAGACATCTAATCCCAGGAACAACACTAAGATTTTTTACTGTTGCTCTGAGGCGACGATATGATCGTTTCTATAATTTATTATTTATTTTAGACGTTGCTACGTAGTTATGTCGTAGGTCGAATTACTACGAAAAAAATGTTTCGTAAAATGTCTGGTCTGTAATTTGTCTTTTGGTAAATTTACCGACTATTGAGTCAACACTTTATTTTCAGTTGAAGAATTATTAATATATTTAACCTTTTGATACGAAAGTTGTTAGAATGGAAATTTAATAAGTTGCTTGACTTTTTTATCCTCCTTTTCTTTTATGTTAAATGTAGTTGGTAAGAAATAAATTTCCAAACGCTAAACTATTCTATTATTATAGTAATTATAACTGCGAAGTTTTCTTTTTAACGAAATATAGTACGAAAATTTAGACACAATTTACAAGTTTTGCTACTATAAAATGATATTCAGCATTTTGTTGTTACATTAAGGTCATAATAACGTCAAAATCATTTCTCAAGTCAAAACTTCGCAACCTGCAACATTTCGAGTGTAGTCGAAAAATAGGGCCATGCTAAAGCTCGAGCTCTTAGGGATATCCCATAAATTACTGTTTAGTGAAATGGCCCTTAGTTGAAACCTTTTCAGCCATAAGTTCTATCCTTCCTCTGAGCTCGTTGCTGTTCTTCGTAATTAGGAACAGAGAACACGCTCCATGAAATAATTCCATGGTCAGTCTAATTGGAATTCCGGCCTTCGGTCTTTTCTTATACTCATTAAGGGACATTTCAAATCGCTTTGTTGCTAAATTTAGGAATAGTTAAAAACAAACGATAGAGGTTGATTTGTTAGTTTATTGCGTAGTTGTCTAAAACGACAATTTTCAATGTTATTGAGAATTATCGAAATTAGTACAGTGTTTTATTTCGAGTGTTTAACAGCATTGTGAATCTTCAAAGAAATTTTTAAAAAAAATGAGTTTTCTCTCTATAGTCGAGAAACCAAAATATTATCACTCCCCAATATCTGGGTAAAAACAATAACTTTTAAAAGTATTAGTATCGCAGTGGAAATCGTTTTTTGTGTCCTAAAAATAATGATATTGCAATAAACGTTTAGTAGTATTCAAAGATGACGCTTTAATATACTATAATTTGTTTACTAAATTATAATAAATTGTCATTTTTTTCGGAAATTTTAAAGAATTGAGTTTTCTCTCTATACAGTCGAGAAACCAAAATATTATCCCCCCTCATTATCTGTGGGTACAAACAATAACTTTTAATAGTATTAGAATCGCAATGGTAATAGTATTAGTACACTAAAAGTAATGATATTGCAATGAACTTTTAATAGTATTCAGGGATGACACTTCAATTTACTATAATTTGTTTTCTAAATTATAATAATTTTTTCTTATTAGTGTTTCTTCATTAATATTGTTGGTAATCTGAGATAAGTTGAAATGAAGCTTTTCAAACTAATTCGTTAGAAACAAAAAAAATTTTTTTGCAGATTTTTACGGGACATAACTTGTAAATTCTTACAAATGGCAAGAAAATTTGTTAGAGTGTAAAAGAATAATTAAATGACCAGAAACTAAATTTTTAAACTAGAAATTATATATCTCAATAGAATTGATCGTTCTACTTTAATACTGAGAAGAAGCTTTGTTTCCATCTAGTCTTGCGTAAATATTTACGAATTCTGAAGTGAATGGGTAGATTCCTAGTAATGAATTAAAAAAGATCCTGTCATATTTTATGCCCAAAATGTCCCATTGAAGGAGAAATGATTTAGATAACATTTTATCTGCTTTCACAAGAAGGAGATTACATCTATCCATGCTGAAGGAATGAAAGTCTCCGTTTGGACTTGCTAAAATGTTTAAAAGCCCCAGAACAGTGGTGGGGTGGGCTGATTAAACCATTTGTAATTTTTATGCATCCTCTTTTAACCTCGTTATTCCATCTGATAAGTGTCATAATTGATCGTCTGAATAGCCTTTGCCATTAGTGCTAATGAAAAAAAGGGTGGAGTGGACACATTGATTCAGTTGTAGAACGAGATGTCTTTGTCTGCAATTCGTGAGCTGTCAGAGGCCCCTCTTGCTAATTATGCTTCAGCCATTTTATCTCTTTTTTCCTTATCTCATGATAAGATTTCAGTTTCATATCAACTTTCTTGTTAATCAACTTCTCGTTTGCTCTTGAAACAGAGCTATCTTATTAGTACTTGTTATAGAATTTTAAATTATGATAGATAGGTAGGATTTTATATGTCGGGTAGTTACACTCCATTATTTTTAATGAGCTTCTTAATGTCCCGCTTACCTACATTAAGAGGAAAGAAATTTGAAGTGTAATTTTTCTTTAGAAGCATATTTCGTGAAAATTTAAATTATCTCGCTTGGTTTCTTATGCAGAAAATAATTTGAGCAAAGCGTAATTTGTGTAAGGGGCTGTTGTATTTTGAATTCTAATTTGGCTTCTAGTCGTTCTTTTTCTATTTGAATTTTTAATTACATTGTTTAGGCAATTATTTGTTATGCTTTTGCTAAACTCGATCTGTTTTTTTTAACTAAGCATTTGATTTTTTATCCTTGGCAGTGCAATTAACAACTGTTTTAATGTGTAATTTGTAATTAATTTAAACTACTTTTCCTAAGAGCAGAGTTATCTTTATTCATATTTAAATGTTTTTTTTCTGTTTGCTTTATTAAATATGCACTTGATCATGTATTTTAAAAAATTAAATATGTAATTGTTTTCTGTACTTCAGCATTTTAAAACCTTCTAATACGAGCATATAAGTATGCTGTATTTTTTTTTTTTTTTTGCATTTTTTTTTTTTAATTTTTACGTTTCAAATGCGATTACATGCCTTTGTTTCTTTTTTGAAAGCTATGGGTAAAAATTTCTAACTGTGTATGATATGTTATACCGACGACTTTTTCCATTTCTTTTCTCAAGTTTGCCCTTAAGCCGGTAGCATTTCCTTAATATAAGTTCAAAAACATATTCATTTTTCCAGGTTAGGTGTATCAATACACGTTAACTCATATTACACAGTGTACAGTGCAGTACAGTAAAAGTATTTATGTATTTAATTCGACTATGTTGGAAAACAAGCCCATAACAACCGTTTTCTTTGGATTATAAACAACTTAAAATAGCGGACTCAAAGGCATCGAATATATTTAGTTCTTAAATAAAATATTTAAGAACTTAAACAATTTTTTTTTTTAAATCACTAAATTCTAGCATGTAGGTTGTTTGGTAAACTTGGAGTACTAACAATTTTGTCTGAATTTTACACTATCAAGGCACGCGAAATCAATGATATTTAGAAAAAGGTTTTAAGAAAGACTTCTGAGCAATATCTGTTAGCTGAATAGTTTTTTTTTTTTTTTTTTTGATATTTTCAGTAATCCTACTCATTTTTGAACTAATCTGTTTCAATTATTATTTGTATCATTCTTTTAATTTAATAATAGTATTGAACAATAAAAAAGTTTCTGCAAATGGCAATCTTTCACGCAATCTCACAAATAGTACAGTGAGCCTTAATGAACCTTAAATTGAAATCATTGTTTGTAAGAAGATACAAATTGAAAACCAACTGATAATTATAGAAAATTATCTGTGATCTAACCCTCAACACCGATGAGCATATTTATTTTTTCTCAAAATTATGTTTTATTTATACTTACTGTCCTGATGATACTTATTCTTTATTCTTAGACTTTTATTCGTCGTAATTTCGCCATATCTGTTGGAAATGGATTCAATATTGTTAATTTCTTAGATAGCATCGCAATCAATTCTATCAGCAATCCCGGCATTAACTCATCGCCACGAAATTGATTTCTTCAGCCGTGAATTGCTTCAGCACATTGACATACTATGGCTTTTATTGCTTTCTTCAGAACATTGCCATTTTTCTTTGCTTGGCCTAGTGTAGCGTCACGAACAAAACTCATGAAATTGGGAAGGCTCGACTGTGTCGTAAAACATGCTGCCGTCCCTTCCGTATTGCTGTTTTACTACTTCTCCAAGAAATACATGCGACGGTTATTCGTTTTTCTGTTATTTCTCTTACTATTATCCGTCTTTTTTACTAGGATTTAAAGAGGACAATGTATGGGTGCCTGGTTTTGAACATAAATAGCTAATATCGTTTTGTTAGTGCGGATACGTTCCTATTTGGAGCTTAATTGAAATATTTTGGTTACATAGCTTATTTTCACACGATAAGAAATGTTTACTCTGAAAGTTTTTCTTTTAGTTTTTCTTGATTGATTTTTTAGTCAAAGAATTGTTTTCAAAAATCATGTATTATTTGCGACTATCTGAAATGAAACTAAGAATTTTGCTTTTCGGGGAATGAATCCTTTATTTTTGAAGTAAAAATTTAAAAAGAAGGGAAAAGCTTTTAAAAATAACTCAAAAAAAGTTTCCTCACCCTGCGCTCATAAATATACTTTTTATCTTTATAAATTCAACAATAGTACCTTTAACCTTAAGAAACGTGTTAAAACTTTCGACGAGTGAATTTTTAATCAACTTTCATGTAACGCATTCATGGTTCTGCGTCTCTATGTCTAGACTAATATCAAAATCTAAAGCGCTTTAGCATAAAGTTCTGACTTCAAAATCTACACTTTAACATAAGTCATTTAAATTCAGAGCATTACTGCCATTTTCATCTAATGGACCAGGAAAATGACCTGAACGATACTTGAAAATGTTTACTGAGTAGTATATAGAATGAGAAAGCGGTACTTAGACTAAAATTGGAGGATTTTCTGCCTCATTAGGGCCATTGCACTAAAAGTTCATTGTTTTAGCTTTGTAGCTTGGGTTCAGTGTTAAAGCTCAAATATATTTGAATTGAGGAAGAAAATAAGCCAAATTCGAGTTTTTCTTAGCAAAGTAACAAAACTCTAAACAAAGGTAATTTAAACATTACTTAGTGCACTTTAAGGTTTTTAAGTAAATTTGATTGAAACAAAATACTTAGACTATGAATGCAATTTGTGAAGCTGTAGAACATTGAACTACGACATTCTCGTAGCAATAATATTATACGGTAGGATCTGTAAAGCTAAATAGCAGGTTGCTTATTTTAGTATGCTCGCAAAATTGGATAAAACGACTTTAAATCAGTTGGTGGATACGCGTACACTCTATTCAATCAATGCTCATTTATTGTTTACTGACATTAATTACAACTAACAAAGAATTGTTAAAATATTACCATATTATCCCCCCCCCCCATTTTTCATTTTTTCTTTCTTTTTTTTCTTTCAACTTTAGTAGGATGGTAAAAAAAAATTCTGAAATGTGTGGTTTAGCCGTAACATTAGATTTATTGGCAACATTGTATGACTGCAAGCTTTATAGCTGTAACGAACGTTATATCTGTAACAAACAAGGAAATGTGTATTTACTCGAACTAAATTTTTCGAATATATATGTTTGTGTACTTATTATTGATTCTTATCTGTCTACTCGTAAAAACCGAAGTCTGATTATATTAGCTAGAGTAATCAACATGTGTTTTCCTTTCTGATACTGTATCTTTATGATCGCAGATAAAGATACACTTTGGCAACAAAGAAAATTGGAGCAACATGACTGTTATAGGTTAAGCATATTTAACATAAAAAATGAATATAATTCGATAAATTTTTCAGGTGTTGTAAAAGCTTATTCAATACAACACTCATTCATAAAATTAAAAAAAAAAAAGCGTTTTAAGCTATAACACTCAGAACCGATTATATGATTCGTGAGTTGGTTTTTCTAGTTTTCTATTCTGGTTTTAATTTTGGATGGATAAATTGCTTATAAGCAAAAACTTTCCGTCGAAAACGATAATTTAAAAATATTTGATACAGATAAAATCTTTCTTATATTACCTTAGATATTTATTGAAATAGAAATTATATTTATAGCAAATTAGGTTCGTAAACAAAAAAAAAGGCATTTTTATTAGGAGTAGAAAAAAATATTTCACATTTTATTATGCTTGCGATCAACGCACAGTTTTAATGTACACCGTAAGCAATTTGTACCTATATTTATGTTAACAACTTTGTCTTTTTACTTTTTGCAGATCAAAAGAAAAAACAGAGACTGAACTGTCATTTTTATGTATGGTTAGAGAAAAAAATGTAAATGATAGTTTTTTTTTTTTTTTCAAGTTATGTGTGCTTTAATCTCGTTAATTTGCTTTCTAGTACAATGATTTTTTTGAACAAAATGTTCAGCCGATTCTTTCAACAGTAATTGTTAATTTAATGATAGTATTTTTAGCTAAATTTTACGAAAGTAATAAACACATTAAGTTAGTCAGCAACAATGACTTCTGAAAACGAACGAACCTGTTATTATGCATACGAATAAAATATACTAATCCAAGTACGTCATACTTTTGCATTCATACCAAATTTCATGTCTTTTTAAAAAGCAAAAGTCTAACCATGAAAAGGTTTGAACCAGATACTCCTTTAAGGTAAAGAATCTACCTTTTTAACTAAACAGTTGAATTTCACGCTGCAGTTACGAATTTCATCCGTGCAAATCGTGTGAGTTATCCGGTACTTAACTTTTGCAATCTTTCCTGAACCAATTTATTTTTTGTTGTCCTGAAAACAAGATTTTTCTTTCCCTTTAAGAATTTCATGAAAGAAATCTAGGTCTTTCTAACGTTATTCAAATAACTGCAGCCATTGCAAGCATCTCGAATCAGTTTTAGGCGGTACTGACATTTGTCAAGAAGTATCAGGGTAAAAATACCACGTGCGAATGAAGACTAGCTGTAAGGATGTTCCGGTATTTTGTCGGTCATCCATCCCGGACGATAAGAACGATTTAATGGTGTAAATAGCTTGAGAGTTTAGAACCTCTGTAGAAATAAATAAAACATTTTTCTGGAAGCAGACTGTTATGATGTTTCTGCATTTCAGTAGAAGTGATGGTTTGTCCCAATGGCACAGTGCCCCGTATGGAAAATATTAACATTTACCACTGAGACTCCAGTTTGACTTTTTCTATGAATGTTGTATTTACTCTGGCAGTTATCTTTCACATAATTTGAAGATGATGTTTGGATTTCAGACTTAGACTTATGTATTTCGAAATGTGTCACGTTTGCGGTGACAGTTTCCGAATTAAATCAGGCGGTAACTGTATATGTTTGTAGGTAGATATTTTCGGCACTTTTTATCACATTAAAGAAAAAAAAAGAAAAATTCATTGATTGATTTTTTTTCCTGGAGAGGTTTAGGTTTTAGAAAATAAAGTACACAGTGGAGGGCAACCTATTTCTTTGTCTTTTTTATTTTTTTAAGAGCAACGTATTCAAGCATAGCATACTTTTTGATAATATGCGCCATAGTTTATCTTTTCTTCAATCTCTGTTTAGGAATAAATGACTTGAAATTATTAAAATGTTCACATTTCTGCGCTGAGTTTAAAAATTGTACCTTCAAATACATTTTCAAGAAATAGCTCGCGTAATTGTTACTTGTAATCTCAGAGCACGTGTGTGCTATTCTAATTGCTCTTGTACTTTGTTATAATGCTTTTAACTTGATATTATAAAAAAAACTCGCTTGCGTTAAAAACATTTGCTGGCTTGCGGAAATTGCAGACTACATTCATAAATCGAAGCCTTGGGCAACGACTTCGTAAAATAATATTGTTTACAGCACTTGGCAGATTATTAAAGTCGGCGAGTAATCCTATTTGTGCAATATTAATAAACGACCACAATAAGTTAGTTTGCATGAATATTTTTGTTTATTCTGCAGTACACTGAAGCGGTTATTGGCATGAACTTCATAATTTATAAATAAGTATTCACAAATACTTACTTCAAGGAGGGAAGTTTGGGAGTACCCACCAGAAAGTTTTTCGTCTTGATATTTTGGAACTGGAAATATATATACATGCATGGTCCTTTGTGACCTCCCCCTCTTACACAAAAGAAAGTTCTGGTTGCGCAAGGGAGTGCTACTTATCAATTGTGTATTCTGTTATTCTTGGCATTTTTCTTTTACCAAAAAGTCTTCGTTCAACCGCTCAAACTTTAAACTTGTCTAAGCCGCTCTAAAATGTTGTCCTCGAATGTGTCTTAACAAGAATCAAAGGTTTAAGTTTTACTTATTGTCGAACTTTTTATTAGTTTTCAAGGTTAAAAGGTATAATAAATTTCCCGTCGTCATAGTCTAGCCTAATTTAGGCGTGGTGTGCTGCCTTAGAGCAAAACAAGTGTCTCCATTTCGCATTCCGGAACCTAATTCCAAATGTACGCAATGTAGTTTTCATTAATTCCAAATATTTTGGATTATATAAAAATAAATCAGGCCTGAAAAAATGCCAGAAAGTAAGTTTCGCCATTGACAAGTTACCATAATTAAGTTATACCAGGTACAGAAATTTTGAAATAAATGTTTTTCTATTGACAACGTTCGAGATTAATCTGCTTTTAAAGAGAGATTTCAACGTTAACCGGCTTTTAAATAACTCATTTCTATTGAAAAAAAATTTACGCTAATTAGATTTTTGAATTGATGCAGTAAGAAGCAAAGGGATGTAAGTAGACATAAGTTTTGAGTAAAAGGCGTTTAAAGATAAGGTTCTAGGTAGACTTTTTTTCTAAACCATGCTGTGTAACAGAACCTACTAAGGTACTAGTACTATCTCTTGCCCCAAGGCAGAGGAGAGATTCACCTTCCATTTGTACTGTGTATATCCAACTTTTGAATTTTGCCACTTACATCCCTTTGCGTCTCACTGCCTCAACAGAAATATTTTGAACATAAAAGTATTTGAGATTATCAAGCATTTTAGAAACATATTCAATTCTACTAATCACCAATAGTCAAAATTATTGCTCTTGAAATCGTTCGATTATCCAGAAAGCTATTTTTTATTTTACCTGAAAGAGTCAATCTTATTTACTTATCTGAAGCAGCATTGAGCACTAACTTTATTGCATTAATAGACTGATATCAGACTTACTTAACAAAATTTCCATCTATCTAATGCCATAAATCCTTATCTCTAACCGAAACATTAAAGGAATATTACAGCCTCCATCTTTCTTCGTGTTTCTCTGTCATTAACTATATAAACCCGGAGCTATCGTGGTACTCTAGGCTATCCGAGACCTTTTTTGTCGTTTATTTTCAAGAGAAATATCTTCAGGGATGTGGCCTGGGCAACGCGCTAAACCGCGCCGTCTGCTCTTACTCTAATGACTTGGGGAGTAACTCTGAGATTTGTGGAATGTGCTTTTCAAATACTTTTCGGTCCTATAGAGCCAGTAAGATTTTGAAAGATGTTCTTGGATTTTACGTTCATTGTACACCAATCAATAGTATTTAATGCCATTTCCCGCACTCTTTCTGTATATATATATATATATATATATATATATATATATATATATATATATATATATATATATATATATATATATATATATATATATATATGTGTGTGTGTGTGTGTGTGTGAAATGATTCCATACTAATATTAACTGATGAAAAATAAAAAAAATTAATTATGTATGTGATGATACCCCATGTTTGAACAGCTGATGTGAGCAATAGTATATAAGACATGAGGAAGATAATAATTTGGAGATCATATTTTTAAATAAAATTATAAAAATGTCCAAGTCTATATATAATAGGTATGGACTAAAAATATATCTATCATTACAAAAGCTTACCTTAAAAATGCGAAAGGAACATAGTTTTCATCAAAATTCCGGGATGAAAAACTATGAAAAAGGAACTATAATTAATGCTGTTGTTGTTGTTTTCGTATCCATGGACATTAAACTTTACCGTCTTGATCACAGCTTCAGCAAATATCGGTGCGTCCCGACTGTAGAAGACATCCTGTAGCAACTCGCTGAGTGGAGCCAGTTCATTTCTCAGGAGATAAGTGGGGATCACTGGGCACTCAAGATGTGGTTGGGCGTTCGCTGAATATTAGTGCAGTGCTTGCATTGGACATAAGATCGTGATTTACCTGAGACTATAACTAATGTTTTGTAAATATGTCAACCAACTAAAGATCAGGAATGGGATTTCACACTCATCAGAAGCTGTTCCAAAAGTTCGTAGAAGTAATTTGCAGGCAATATCCAATTAAAAATGCTGTTTAAATAAATAATAAATGTTCTGACACAACATGCATGTTCATAATTTTTCGATCCAGAGTCTCGTCATTTTTGAAGATTGTCTTATATCCATGGAATGCCTAAATAATCCTGAACAGCTTTTCACGACATTCTAAAATTATTTGACGCCGTCTTGCCCTCATGCTATTTTTAACATATATCTCACATTAAGCCCTCGGGTGTTATATACTATTCATCTGTGTGACTGTCTGTACTGTATATCGTAGGTGGCATTTGTATACATTAGGGTGGTCCGAAATGATATGAAAAAAAAACCCCAAATTTTTATCTCCACGTTGATACCCTTGCTATACTAAGCAATGTAAATTACCAATTTGTATGAATTTTAATATGTTTAGGGGTTGGGACAAATTGAAACTTTTAAACTTTTTTGATTGTTCGTAAAAGTTCACTATTTACGAGTCACTTTGAAAGAAGACAATTAGTTCTAAGTTTGCTAAAATTGTTAAGATATGTCTTGAGCACCCTCTTTTATTAGTTCAACTGCACTGAGAAAAATTTTCAAAGCCCAAGAAGGTGACACTGATGGCCAATGGTGGCATTAAATCTTAGTAAAAAGAATAAAATGTTGTATGTATCATTGGCATTTCAGAAACTTGGATCATGATTTACTTTTCTGTCTTCCCTGGTATACATTCTAACAGGAAATTTTGATGTAAATTATATATATATATGTATATATATACCCAAACCAGTTTTTATGCGATGGATAGGGACCGCATAAAAAAAGTCTCACGTAGAAAATAACCCAACAACTTATGAAATAACTAGGAGTTGCATTGCTTCTTTAAACTAAAACAAAACAAACCAAGTAATGATAATTTTGCCGAATAGTCGGACAAAATTTCCCGAATAAGGACATTTTTGGGAGATCACATTGACTTCCCATCGGAGTGCCTCTGTCGTAACTTAAAGATACTACCTCGCACTCGTTTTTCGTCAATTGAGTCCCTATATAATACAATTTTTCATATACCGCACAAAAAAGACCGCATAAAAACAGATTTGAATGAAGATATATATATATATACATATATATATATATATATATATATATATATATATATATATATATATATATATATATATATATATATATATATATATATATATATATATATATATATTTGAAGTAAAAAGTAACATTCCAAGACTTCCAAACACACCACCAACGTATGTTGCGAACTCTCATGCTCCTCGCATTGATAAATACATATTTATCATACGTGAACGTACACTTCTAGTATTCAGTGTAGAAGACACAAAACTTGTTTTATAAAGATAAATATCAAAACTTGCTGTTAATCCTAAATAAAATATTCAAGCAAGTAAATATATTACGATAACTGTTAATTATATCTTCCAAAAATTCCGAAACTCAACTTAGAAAGTAAATAATTGCACGAAACTTTAACTCTTTCATCCGAATTATATATGTGATGTTCAATGAAAAGTGAAAGCTTCCTCTAACATAAATATCCCCGATAATTGTTTTTGAAATTGCCGGTGCAAAGTTTCCAAAACACCCAACTCGATCTTTCCTTGGAAAGCTCTTGCAAAAGTTGTATAGCTTTCTCTGATTCTGAATTATTAATTTCTTTCCGAAGTGCTTAGTTTCAGAAAGCTAATTATTCCCACCTTCTTCCAATAGCATTCTGTTTTCTTTTCATTAACATGAAGCCTGACATTGCTTATCCACGAGAACTAACTTTTCCCTGTCAATTGTTAAGAAATTATAAATTTTCTCTTAACGATCGCGAAGTATTTATTTATTTTTTTTTTCGTCCCTTATCGTTTCAAATTCTGCCGGCAGCTTTCCTTTTAATGAAGGAATTCAATTCAGAATGAAACAAGAGTGGAGTTGCTCCAAAATTTTAAAAGCTCTGCACCCGAAGGTAATTGTTTCTGCGAAAATTAATAGTGGGACTTAACTTGAATAAATATGAGCAACCAATTTAAGAGCGCCCGGAGATCCAGACGTTTGTTCCCTGTGGAATTCCAAAATCCCCCGTCGTCTCGACTATCTTTTGTTTTTCCAAGACTGCCCTTTTTTCTGTTTGTCTAGCCAATATTATTCGGCTGTGATTTGCCTCAAGTGATAAAGAATGCGAATAAGACATAAGAAATATGCTTTTGCTTAATCTTATTACTTATTTGGCTTGCTAGATAATCTTGCTTCCTAGATATTAAAGCCGGCTTTATATTCGTTGAAATCGATGCGAGTATAATTTTTTCAATCGTTCAGAATATATTTCAAAAGCAGTTTTATTGGAATTAAGTGCCTTTTAGTAAATTGAGGTAAATTTATTTAACAAAATATTTTTTAAAATATTGTGAGTAAAAGTAAGTATTAGTATTGTAGTCTTGCTCTTTGTCTTCGTTTATCATTGAATTCTTGGGTAACGTATACATCAAAAATGCACTCTTTTACGGAAAAATAATTTGATGGGAATTAGTGACCGAAAGAGTTATTTTACTAGATAGCTTTCTTTATGTATGTTAACTTTTTTAAAATTATTTAACGTTTGTATATTATCAATTTTAAGATGAGCTCTATATTTAGTGTCAGTAATTTTCAAATAAAAATATTGTTCAGTACTATAGTTTTAAAATACTGCGCATATAGTAATTATGCTTTTTCCCAAAATGCTTATGCTAAACATAATTGTTTTCTAAAATGACAGTTCATTCTCAAAAAAATCAAACTCAGTATTGTTATCAATTTCAGGTTTAGTCGACTATTTTTAATAGATTTTAAAAAAGCGTAGCAAAATCTAGTAGAAATTATTAAAATAACCGAGTTAAAATGTGTTTTATCAGACATAAATTATTATCTGTAATCATAATAGAACTTAATTATGCTTTTTAAAAATGTGTTTTCACTTTGCAATCGTTTTGTAATAATCGAAACTTTTAAAAACGTATTTGCCAATTGCATTACCAAACCAACAACACTTAAAAAATATTTAACTTGAGAACTTAGCATCTCCCATACTTGATTTATCGTACAAAGTCTGCTCATAATTACATGTAAAACCTCTTTTTCCCTTAACTCTTTCCGACAATACCATATCCTAGAGCATAACGAGTTCCTTGATTAGCGCCCTTTTTATTTACACCTCTTCCAGTAGTTCCGGCTCTTTAAAGTGCCTTTGTGGGTAATGCGATCTGTAAAATGATACATTTAACAATTTCTAAAACAAAGCTTTTCCTTAAATTACGAGAATGGACTCGAATTTAATCAACCTTGAATACTGATGCCATAAAGACGGAGGCGTTGCGAATTTTGCAGCTTCATACCCTCTTAGTTGATGTACTTATGAAAATATATTCAAAGCAGAGCATCTGCAGCTTTAATACCGCAAGACCCTTCAGCCTTTAGAGACTTTCTAGTTGATTTGAAATGCTTCAAGTACTCTTTCTTAAACATTGTTTCCGTTAAGTAATTTTACAGAGTTTTACTCTGTGTTTGGTTTTCAATGTCTAAATTTTTGTGCATTTTTAAATTTAGCTGCTCTGAATACTGTTTTAGACAAAGTTAGAGGTTGTTTTAGAACATTTGCTAACATTCATTTTTGTGAAGTTTAAAAGGACTTCACTTTTGTTACAGCTTTTACCGAATAAATTCAGAACAACTGTTAATTTTCTTTCACTTTTATGGTGCAATATAAACTTGTGATTCCGAGTTTTAGATATAATAGTTTATCTCCCTGTTTCTGATACCCAAAGTCATAACCACAAGTAACATTAGAACTTATTATTATATTTTCATATTAGTTTTATACAAATATTTCAAATAAATATACATGATAAAATGCAAACACTTCCGAAGTACCATTTAATTAGTGACTACAACGCTTAGAGAAAAGAGTATTGACTTGTTTTGCTTACCCAGCGCCTGCATCCAGAGCGTTATCAGAGCCCATGGTTCTCTTTTTATTCTAACTTAAAAAAATTATGCGTATCAAATGTTAAATCTCTTGTAACCACCTCCAAAAATCGAAGACATATTTTTGGCGCATTGATTGACAAAGGACGTTACACAGGAAGAAATTTCGTGTGGTATTAAAATATAAATTATGCCTCAAAATATTACCAAATATTTTCTAAAGCATAGATGACAAGTCATTTACTTTATTTTCATTTTCTACAACCGTGTCGTTGATGATTACGAGTCGAGTTCAACTTAACTTCAATTGACATATTTTCCCAACTATCTTTTTTTTTTTTATTTAACTTCAATTCCATAGATCTCTACTTCTACTATTTACTTAACTGCAAGAGCGGTGAGGTCACAGAAACACTAAATGTGATTACATTCTTCTCTAGTGGTTACTTTTTTTATCTGGACGGAAGGAAGGCGTGATGTAGTTTTATTTATATTTCTTTTTCAACTCCTTTTGTTACCTTTTCTGTTTTCTTTTTCTTTTTTCACTTGAAAACGTGTTGCTTACTTTTAGGCAAGTATATAATTTTTTTAGGGTTTTTTTCCGTATTTTGTATTAAAGGAATGAAACATCCCGATCCTTTTGAGTATCATAAAAATAAAACATTTGATGTAGTAGAAAACGAAATTGATGTTACTAATAACAATTTTAAAAGCGGAATCATTATCTTTAAAAGTGTAATATGCCCGTTTTTCGTATTTTAACGCAATGGGTTAGTTTTAAATATAATTTTTTACTTATAATGTAGTTTTAAATTTTGATACATTTGGATTTAATCCAAATAAAAAGATCATCCGCTGTTTCGTTTTCTCAAATTTTTTACACTTGATTCTAATAAACGACAGAGTTTGGAAAAAAGGATTTCTTACAATTATGTAATCTATGTACAGTATCTTTGCTTGCGCTCTATATTTCATATTTGTGCACAAAAGTATCAAGCTAATATTGTAAAATGAAACAAAAATGAATTCAACATTATTTTTTTTAAATGTATTTTTAAGAGTACGAATGGGTATGAAATTTGTTTGTGAGCAATTCTCATTTCCCACGCAAATTTCAGTTGCACCAGTTTCACAACAACCATACCTTTATCTTTTAAATATTAAAGTATAAATTTTGCTATCTTGGTTGTAGAAAATGAGCATTATACAATCCTGTAAACTTACGTGTTGCTTTTCAACCGGATTATGAGCATTACAGTCCTGTAAATTTACGTGTTACTTTTCAACTGGATTATGAGCTTTACAATCATGTAAATTTACGTGATACTTTCCAACTTCTCCCATTACTTTTCTCCCTTGAATCTTTCGCAAAAATAGTTCGCGTTATAATTGAAACTTCACCAATTCTTTTATACACGCAACGAGGATTTCGTACATTTATTAATGGTGCTGAGGAGACTTTTTGTTCTTCGCAAATATGTCAGTATTGAAGATTTTAAAGAAAAATCCCCCGTATAGCGTTATGGTTCCGTCATAGCTGTCAGGAATTTTTGCTTTCCATTCCCGAATTCTGCGGTTGTCATCATTGCGGCGTTGACATGTTTTGTTTCGGCACCTTTTTCAGAAAACGTCGAAACCTCTCTAAAATGTCTTAAGAAAATGAAAGGTATAAATGTTTCTAGCATCCGCTTAAGCCTCCAGAAGAAAAATATTGCGCCGTTTTTATTTTTATTATTATTTATACATCGAAGTATTTCTTTCATCTTTTCTTTCACACTTTTGAAGCATCAAACTTACTTTAGTGGCTATTGCTTAAAGGGTATGCTTTCTCTTCGGCTTAAGTCTACTTTTGTATTCCACTTAGCGTTTCATGAAATAAACCAGGAAAAGATGTTATAGCTATCTTTCGTGAAATTGCGAAGAGTATTTCACACTGGGGGGGAAATTTTAAACTTTTAGTTAAAAATCTTAAGCAAACATAGAAACTTGAACTATACATCTTTGTCTACAGTAGTTTGTTTTTGGTTTTTGTGTAAATTCTATTCCTATTAAGTTTTACAATTAATGCGAAATCATATTCCGTAATGACTGACTTTTTTGTATTTTAAACAATGGTAAAGCAAAACTAATAGATTACTGATTTCAATTTTCGTAGCATTATTCTTGTTTAAAATTCAATTATTTGTTCATTAAGTTGGCAGTTGAAATAAAAATGCATTATTATTCTATCTCCTTCTACACATGTAATTTAACCCAAACAATTTCCCTGTCTGTGTAAGAAACAATAAGAAATTAAACCGAGAATCAATTAACAGTAGCGATTAATAATTGATCAAGCTGACGAAAACAGTAACAATGCAAATCTCTTTTCTTTTTTTTCGAGTCTTTGTATATGTATAACAACCTTATCTAGTATCGACTACTTAAGATGAAATGGTGTCATTTTCAGGAACTTCATTAGGCGACATGTTTTGTTCTTTATTTATGCAAATATGCAAGAAACATCCACGACAGCAGACACTTTTCTCTTTCAAAGCGCTATTGTTTCCATTTAATAATCGTTGCTATTCTTCCGTCAAGAAACGTGAGAATGCATTTTATTTATTTCAGGCATTGCCATTCTGTCTAATTGTATTATTCCACATCAGTTTTGTTATTTTATGGGAAATTAAAGCTTGTTTTAAAGTATCTTTGATTGTAGTAGTTTAAAAAAATAAACATTTGCCTTTTCTTTGTATTGAAATAAAGCATTTTAACCCATTCAACTCGTTTAAAAGACTATAAAGACATTTTTTAAATTTTTAATTGATCTTTAGTAAATATGTTGTTTAATTTAAAGAATCGAAGTAGTTTTGTAGTTCGCACTTAATTAATGTTACTGACTTTTTGTACGAAGTTTCGTTGCAGCACTGATTTAGCTTTCATAAAAGTGATTTGAGGTTTTTTTTTTTTTTTTTTTTAATAAATATATAGTGATGTAACGGGCGAAAGTAGTGACTGATTTTCCGGTTCAGCAAGAGATAAAGCTATCAGAAGTAGCATGTAGTCGCATTTCGACTTGTGTAAACATACCCGAGTGTGTGATCTTTTAGGAAATTGTTTTTGCGATAAACTTGGTCTATATTTATGGTTATCACCGTAATGTCAATATCAAAATTTCTCATGACTATCGTAGTTCGCGATATTTACAACTAATAAAAATTTAAATAGCTAATAGCAAATAATGTGTTTCGGAAGATTGTAATTGAATGATGGGGGGGGGGGATACTTTAAGTTAAACTAGCAATGACGGCTTTTAAAATAGTTGATTAAATTTTGATAAAAAAATTAAAATAAACTTTTTGCGTCTGTTTGTTGAAATGAGTTTGTTATTTTCATCATTTATGTTTACGTAGTTACTTAAAATGTAATTTCTGGTGCTTTTGACGATGTCTGAAAATATCACATTTGGCATTGGAAAAATATACTCTATTTTTAAACTGAGAGTAAAAGTAATAACACTGTTTTACATTTTGTAGAAAAACAAAATTATAGAATAGTCGATGCGACTTGAACTAACATAACTAGGCATTTTTCCAACATCATTATGTGAATAAACTTTAAAACACATCAAAACTTCAGCAAAGTAAAATAGTTCTAAAACTGAACAAGTAAATTGAAGTTAAACATAAAAATAATATTTAAAAAAAGATTCATGGGCGAAAAAATTACTATAGCGTTTGTGATATTTATAAATATAAGTATAAAAACTAATATACAAGAAGTAAAAATTCAAAACCATGTGAATTATGTAAAAAAAAGTACCATAAATATTTGAATTTAAAGCTGAACGAGCGTAAAAACTGATCAAACCAATTCCGCAAAAACTTTTGCTATTTAATCCGAAACTTAATTGAAAGTTACGGACGATATGCGAAAGTAAAATCTAACTGTAAAATGTATTTAACTAAAAGTGAAATGCCTCGTGGTATTTTGTGATAGAATATATGCTTCGAAATTACAGCTTCCTTTCAAAATATTTCAAAACATCAAGTATGCATTGTAACTTTTGAATCTGTAGGAATCTTTAAATTATGGCGCCATCTACAGAGAAACATTCTTTTCTTTATAACACAAGTTTCGTCATCAGCAAGTTTGGATGCTTCTCTAAAA
The DNA here is from genome assembly GCF_026930045.1 of Uloborus diversus. Taxonomy (NCBI): domain Eukaryota; kingdom Metazoa; phylum Arthropoda; class Arachnida; order Araneae; family Uloboridae; genus Uloborus; species Uloborus diversus. Next base: position 167,659,532 of record NC_072733.1, read on the forward strand.
GGATTCTAGTTTTAACAATTTTTCTTTTGAGATATTCTTCAAGAGAGAAATTCTCTACATTTTAAAATATTCTTTCCCTTCGCTAAGAATTATTTCCGTTTAGAATATATTTCCTTTGTTCGCACGGGAAAATCAACTTTCAAGTCTGTGGCTGCGAAAAGATTAATTTTCGAGACAACGTCAGAAAAATAATTTTATTCTGCTAAAATGCCTTCAGATGATGGATATTTCCGTTTTGCGTCCTTTCGGCGTCTCAGTAATAATAATTCCTAGCCATTGTGGCTTTGTAGATAGTAGCAAACACGTTTACCTCATTTCTAGAAGTGTCGACTCTGGAGCGGCGCAATGTGGAAACTGTCTCTGATGTAGTTGCGATGTACCATCAAGGCGACCGAATAACTTTGAAACTACAAAGATGAAGGTAACGTTCAAGGATCCCAGTTTCGGTAGTGAATTTAAGTAATTAACGTAACGACCATTGAAGTTGAGTGGCGGGAGTTTTGGCTTGTCTCACATCCTAATGCCGCACGCTAGAAAGGTCTTACTGTGCAGGCGATATATTTTTGTTCTTACTTGTAAATCTCTGTCAAAATTTGTGATGAATTTTGTTAAACATTTTCCAATGTATTTCTATTATTTATTAGCCTAGCTTTTTAAAAGTGAGAAAGAAGTTGAGTTAAAAAGAATGTCGTATAAAGATTGTACGATATTTTTATCGTGTTTTCAGTCGTATTTACTGACACTTACATGAAGTTAAAATTTAATAGCGGATTGTGTACATTTTCGGTTAGTTCATAACTTAATTATTTGTAATATTTTCTCAAGAAAATTCCTTCTTAATTCGGATTTATTGGAAAGTATTTATTTATTTGCTTTAGAAACTTCTTCAAGTTTGCTGTTGAAAGAGAAGTCCTTTTTTTAAAAAATATAAAATTGTCACTTCGGTTTTCGATTTCACGATTTATATCTTTGCTATGCATACAATGTTTCCGCAGGAAATCTTATTCAACTACTGCAACTAATGTAGACTAAATGATGCAACTGTGTACTTGCAATGAAATTCGAAATTAGTTCCGTAATAAAACATCTGCATAACTATTTATGACTGTGTAATGCGATAGATTTAAAAGCAGGCTCATTTATAAAGTTACTGTTACGTCTTTCTTTGCGTTGGATGTTACGTTTGTGTAGTGCTTATTTCCTCATTTATTTGTTCCAAACTTCTAAAAATGAGACTATCTCCAGTGGATGTGGTCAACCACTCCACTAATAAATACTTGCAATTATACATATTTAGCTTTCGTCAGGGAGATTATATTGTTTATAGTGATTAATTAAAAACTAACTGCGGTTTTCCTTTTTTATTTTACGTTTTATTGCATCCTCTTCTGATCAACAACTTGTAAGGGTTTCACTACTTTTGAATAAATTAATTTCATTTTATATACCTTTTTGTTCTGCGTAATGTTTGGACATAAAATACATCTTTTCCTATCAAAAGGCTTGTTGGCGTACTTAAAACACACCTTTTAAAATGTCAATTAATATTCTTTTGTAATAGCTCTTTCTAAGCGATTGTTTGCTAAATAAATGAAAGAAAAAGCAGTTAGTTTAGACTTAAACCGCAATTCACTGCATTCACCAAAAATTTTTAGTAAGTCGTAATTTTATATACCGTAGAAAAACTTGGTTTGCGGTTTTAGTTACCCAGCGTATTCTTTTCGTTTGACTTAGATTAATAATATATATTTAAGCATTCCCAATACAGATACCACCTTGTGTAGTAATTATACTGACGCTACCAATAAATATTTTTATGTTCTAACAAAACTGGCTTTCTACATGCATTTCCTAATAAATTTGTAATCACCGTAAAATGTTTAATTTTCAAATGTGTGTTCCTAATCCTCAAGATAGTAAATATATTAAACTCAAATGATCAGTTAAATCGCTCTTCCGCAAGAGAGTTCAAAATATATAAATGCCAAGACGATTATTCCGTCATAACGAGCTGTCTACTCAAAGAAATTGAGCTTGAAATCTGGTTTCAATGAAACTTCTAAAGTATAATTTATTAAAGTTTTTAGACATATAAACTAGTCTGTAAATGGATTTTTAAGAATTTGTGTACGATATGATGATGAGCTATCTGTGGTAGATTTTAGTGATAAAGCTCATTAGCATTTTTTTAACATCCTCAAAACTGAGCATTTGTAACTAAGAGCTATCATAGATAGCAAACTAAATGCATTGATTTTTTTTGTACATTATGCTGTTCAGCAGCACTTACCAGGGCCAGTAAAGCCTTGAAGCAGGAATTAGCAAATGGAGGGAGTATGTCCAAATATTGGCTTAGTAAAAGCTGAAGTAACTAGTGTAAGAGAACTGATTTCTTCCAATGCTTTTCATTTAAATCTATCACGTGACTTAGGGGTCTTTGTTTCACGAACGAAAGTATTCACTCCTTCCCTTTTATCTCTTCTCAATGAGTAAATCCATTTCTTCGGCGTTACATATGAGAGAACCGTCAACCACTTGTACTAGTTTGGCACTTATATCTTTTAGCCTCTAGGTACATCAAATGTTTTATTTTAAATTCTAAAGACAACTTAAAGCAAAAAACTCAGCAGCGTTTAAAAAGCGAATTTAAAAAAACTGTAATTCAATCTTTAAGGATGAATTCGTGTTAAAGGTACTGCTAACGTCACGTAGTGATTAACCTTATATATGATTTCTTCCTCTTAGTCAAGTGAAATTTGGCTCCGTTATTTGACACAGCTACGGAAGGTAATTTTGTCACACCAACATAAACGCAAGCTTTGTGTTTCCGGAACTGGTATAAAATTTTATTGTAACTATTTGTTTTACTGTTAAAAGGTTTGTTTTATCTTACTCTTTTAGTTCATCTTGTATCCATTCATAAATAAATATATACTTTTTATATATAGAAATTATGCTTTTAAATCTTATTACAGGTGTGCAGGTGCTTTTTATGTTTGTTGCCAAAGTTGTTCAAATAATCCTGCATAAATAATAAATTATATTTTTCAAAATTTTGTAATTTTTCAAATTAGTAAAACCATTTCGTACTTTCTCTCTTTGAAGAAATGGAGAAACTGTTTTTAAAATAACTTCCACTTGAAGATAAACAAAAAGTATTGATAAGTTTTGCAAAAGTTAAGGCCAGTTTTCTCTGATGGTAGTATTAAGTGTTTTTGCATTAGTACTATTTTATGTTTGGTATCAAGCAACTTGCTTTTAACGCTTGTTTTTTCGCTTAATTAAGAGATATTTAAAATAAACTATTTACCAGGAAAACATCTTTCGATATTGATTACACTCTGCTTTTGCTGACTTCTTAACACACTAGCTCACAGTATAACTTATAGTCTTGTGGAATCAATTCCCCCTAAGACTTATTCGCTAACATTTATTCAACTTGGAGTCATGAAAGTTTGAACAATACTACAATACTTGATTTTTGCACACTTGATATTGCCACAAAGATATTGAAAATGTAAGCTTAGCCTTTGAGTGTCCGTCTAGTAGCATGCGAATTTCAAACTTTTATCAACTTCTACTTTACAACGTCACTCACAGCATCAGTTTTGCAGTATCAATTATCCATCTTCTAAAAGGTTTAACTAATAACTTTTTTCGTTGCCATAAACTTCTAAAATGAAACTATCATGACGTAGAAACGTGAAAAAAAAATCTCAATTTAAGTCACGTAGTTTTTTGTGGCATAAAATAAATGAAAAATATAATTTTTGACGACCGTAGCTTTCCCTTCAGTAATTTTACATTTAACTTCTGCAAAAATCATTTTTTGAATTCTTACCTGCACTATTAGTTTACTTTTGTGCAATATTAGAATTATAGTAGAATTTTGTTTACCTACCGAAAAGCATGAAAACTATACTTAGATTCAATTAGAAATTTTTAGCTAAGGAAACACATGTGACAAAACTTATGTAGTTAAATTTAAAACAAAAAAGTTACGTTGCGTAAATATGCATGTGCATGCTATTTAAAACCAAAAATAATATTATTGAAGAGTTTGCAATGCTCAATGATAGTCCCAAAGTAGTTTTTAAAATGCCTGAAAATTAAAAGCCTTTTTGCTTGTCTCGACTGCTTAAAATGTTTCAAAATATCCAGAATTAAAAATAATTATCTAAATTCATTATCAAGCCCTAAAACCATTTGCAACTTGGTAAAAAATCTTTAAATACAACCATGAAGCAACCTCTTTTTTCCCCTGCTGTTACTTTGTTGCACAAATATATTTATTTATTTCTTAATTAATGCGTTTGTCTTTCATTAACTTCTAATTGGTGTTTTTGCAGATTATCTTTCTTGTTCAAATTATATGTATGAAATGTTTTGCTTTTGATTAATTTTTGCTGACAACTTCGCTTGATAATTCAATAGTGCGTCATACCCCAAAACATCACTGGAGCAATTTTTTTAAAACACAAATTTTGTCACAGAAAAATACGATTAGCAAATACTTTTTCCCTCGTTTTGGATATAAAAAGTAATAAATGTATATTTTTTTTCAATTAAGCAGATAAGAACCTTAAGAGAATTCTATGTTACTTAATTAAGCACTGAACAGAAGCTTGTAAAAAAATATCCAAACTATTCCGTCTAGGTAGAAAATCGCTTATATTTTTACATCTTAATTTAAAATATATTATCGTTTTTCAAAATGTTATTTTATCTTTTTCTAAATAGCAATCAACTCTTTTTGTTATTTTTTCTCCTTTCACCTCGAAATGCTGCATGACATTTTTCTTCATGGATTATATGAAGCATGTGTATAAAAAAAGTACGGAAAATTTTCACTTATTTCTCTCCAAAATGATAGAGTTACAATAACTATTCTTCTTTTATTTAAACCTTTTAGGAGACCATTTTGAAACTCTCTAAATGTGTCAGGTTGTTGACATACCTATATATTGCAATGAGAAAAAAAATGAAAAACACGGCTTTGTGAAAAAAAATTGAGTTGGAAATGCCTACATTTGCAGCTACACGCTTCATACATTAATTTCAGCATTAATTGCGCTGCTCTTCTATTTGCAACTTTTCGATCGGCCCAGTTAAAAGTAATTCAAATTAATTAAATTTTAAGTGAGTAAACATTAGTTCATGAAAATTCATTTTTTGTCCTCAAAGGCTAATTCAAACAAAGAAACTCGTTCAAAACACCATTTTTAGAGCTGTTGATGACAGTTACAATTATGAATTTAATATTAGTACAAAGCTCTCTTTCTCGAAACATATCGCTCATTTGGAAGAATAGTGCCACAGTACGAAGAAATGAAATTTTACAGGAGAAGTGTTTAAAGTTGAACTCTTCAGGCAATTTGCATTAAGGAAAGTAAGTTTGGTGTGCTCTCCAGCGGTTAACATTAGAGTAAAAAATCTGCCATTATTTTTGAAAGAAGATAACGTCCTTTGAAGACCTTTAAGCGAAAACAAAAAGAAAATTAAAAATTTCGTAATGTGGCACTATTTTTCCAAACGAGCGATATACATAAAATAAAAATTAAATTAGTATAATACATCCATTTAAGACCTTTCGTCCTTTCAGATACTCTTTTAATATTTACTATATTACATATGATTTCCAGGATGTAAAAAAAGCTAAAAATATAGGTTTAAGTTTATGCAGTTCTGTTTGACAAAATATTTATTCCACTAAAAACTGCTTTTGGACAATGTAAAACTTTGTATGAAGTATAACTCTACAAATATTTTCCAATGGCATGATTTTATATCGTAGTCTTTAAACCAGTTCTGGAAACCAAGGTACTATGGTTCATTCATGAAGATATATTCTTGCTTGAATCCATTCATGTTGGTGTGTTTGTGGATGTGCTGAGTCTCTGCTCCTCCTTACAGCCTCTGGAGCCAAGCCTGAGCGAGAAGCTAGGGCGGCCCTAGAGCGGCCCCAAGCTCAGTGGCCCCGATGACTCGGTCTTCGATGGACGTGCGCCATCTCAACAAGCGCCTCAGCAAAAGACTAAAAGCCAAGGCTGCCCTCAATCGAGCAGCTCTTAGTAAACAACTCTTCCAGAGCCTTCTTGCCAAATCATTGCTAAAAGGCAGAGGCCTGGCCATACGGACTTCAACTCAACTACCGTTGCCCTTGCCTTGGCTCGCGCTATTGGTAGATATTTATTTATCTATTAATTAATATGGCATGAAATATCTGGAGATAGCTGCATGCAATTGCAATTATCTTCGACATTGAAAAAAAATGTTTGATGCCAATTTATATGTCTCGAAAAATTACATTTCAAAGAAAATAGAGGAATTTAGTTGTTACTAATTTGAATGCCATTTTAAATGAAATCTAATTTTTCATACTTCAATCAGTATTTCAATGCTATCTTTAGATTTTAGTGTTAGACGCTATATGTTGTTTCTGTGTACGTGTCACTGTCAACGAACACATAAGTTTGAAATCATGCATAATAGTCAATAATCATCTGTCTGTAGCTTCGGTAGTGACTGACTAAATAACTATTGGTTCAATACTACCCTATTTGTTGCATTGATGTTGAGATTTGCAATAGTTCGATAATAGTAAATATGATTGGTTTGTTTATTCGCACCATCCTTATAATGCAAGTCAATTGCCCTTTCCTGTTCAAATGCAAATCCGATATTAGGCATATAGCAATGGTTGTACAAAAACAATAACTCTAGCAGCTACAAAATAGTTTGTAAGCTATTTCTGCAACTGTTCTACTTCGAATCATATATTTCTTAGTGTGCCCAAATGATAAAAGAAAGATCTTTTTAAGGTAGGCGAACACCCGTAATATTTTTTGTTCAATATTCATTGCACCTTTCTAAAACTTAATGCGATTATTAACTATGACATAAACAACACATTTTGACTACTTATTTGTTTAAAAAAAAAAATTCGATAGGATTTTTTTTTAATAAAAAAGACATTTTTAGCAAAATTATTTCATTATTTTTAAAACTTTTTGTGTCTATCTCTTCGTGAGATACCACAGAGTGATATGACTCTGCAATTTGAAAATAATTATCTAAAAACAGGTTTTATGGCCATATGTTTGAAAATTTCCCCCGAAAAACGTCTTTTTTTGCCGTCTAAGTTTAATTGATCATTATTTCAAAACCACATATTGCATGCACATTAACTTTTTGAGGTTTATATCACAGTTATGTGTTCAATTACCATGTTTGCTAAGTTTTGAAGCTTTAGAGTTAATACTTTTTCCGCTAGAGCTGTTGACGTCAATAGAAATTTGAAAACGTGGTTATGAGAAAATTAAGAAAGAAAAAGTAAATTTCAGTTTCAGTAGTGCAATTGAGTTTAGTGAAGTTCTTCTAGTTTTCTCAATAATTCACCAATTTAAAAATCAATTGCGGATCTAGAAAGAAGAACACTGGGGCTCTCTAAATTTCTCAAAATCGATTTTTTTCCAAAATTAGGGTGTTCGCCTACCTAAATGCTTAATGTTGTTGCTTATTGTATAGAATTTGGAAGTGCAAAGGATGTTAAGGGTTTCTTCCACTACTTCGGGTGTACATGTAGTTAAATTATCTGAAATTTACTGAAATATCGGTACTTGTTGAAATCATGTAGAATAGTATCAGAACAATCCGAAATGATTTCACTACAAATTATCGCACCAGTTACATTCGCTTATAAGCATGTCTACTTTACACTCATCGCGGAAAAATGGCTAAAGAATGTACACGTCGTGGTATTTATTGATTTAGTAGTGTCCGTCTTTTCGGTGTCTCACTGGAAGCCAGAGGACTGGGGAGAGAGGTACTAGAGTATTGAATTTTTGGTTTCATCACCTGTACTGTAAATACCTCGTACATTTTTAATTGTTTTTCGTACGTATAATTACTTATTGACTTTAGGTTAAATAATGATTGATCTGCCCATGAAATTTTAAAGCTATATGTTTTGGCTCAGTTTTGTATATCATGGACGTATTATTTGCAGCCATGCTTGGGTGTGAGTTTTTTAAAGTAAAAGATAAATAAGGGAATTAAGTATTAGTGCAAACAATAAATATGGTTTTTGCGAGGTTTATAGACGACAAGTTTCAATGAGTGAGTTTTTGTTTTTTAAACTAAATATTTATGTAGGAATATTTTTACTAGTTTATTTTAAATGTTTCAATGTATCAATTATGAATTGCCAAAATGACTTACGATTGCATTATAAGTATTTATTGCTGTTTTTGTAACTTTTTGGACCTGCAAAAGACAATAAATTTTAGATTCAATTATTTTTTCTTCAATTGTAGTCCGTGAAAAAAAGATATTTTAGTATTATTTCTTAAAATGAGGATCTATATAATGCATAATTTTGTAACAAGGCAAACGCCATTTTTTAATACAACTGGCTGAAATATAACAAAGACAAGATTTAAAACTGCTCTATAAGCATACGAAAAGTCAAGAACTTTTTCTACTGAAGTACCCAAACATGGATTCTTAAACCTGATTTACATAAATGTAATTAACTATGACAAGATGTTCAGTCTAGATCCTATACCATTTTCCAGATTGTACAAAATGCAACTTTAGAGCTTCAGTATTTAATTAAAGTCAAAACGAAACACATTGCAGTAGCAGCAGTTCGACTACGCGTTTTATCGCTCAAAAAAAGAAAAAAACTCCCAGCTGTCTAAAAGAATATTCCGCAGACTGTTCTGTCTTCTTTCTCCATTAATGATGTTCATCTTAAAAGCTAAAGACATTAAGAATTCTTTAAAAAGATCTCAGCATCTGTGTATTGTTGTTTTGAATACAAAGTAATCGAGTGCTTTTAGGCACAGCTTTCTTATGCAATGTTAATCTTATTACATCAAAGATACGTAAAAAAAAAATTTCCAGTATTTCTAAAGAGCACATTAAAATGTTTCGGCCTTTGAACAAAAAGCATTCTAATACTAATATGAAACACATTAATAATGCCACCCTTTCCGTCCATTAAATATTGCTAATAATTTGATTTAGGAAAACAGAGGTGGAGAAGTGACCATCATTTCATTTTTGAAATCATTTTGTGCAGCGCGAAGATTTTTTTCTCATTTTTTGTCTTAAGAGAAATTACAAGTTTCTGTCAGAAAATCCCCATATTTTAAAAACTGTTTTCTGTTTTTCTTTAACTTATTTTAAATATACGACTAGTCGACCCGTGCGGAACTCCGCACTGTGCTTCGAATCGTTTCATAAGGCATTTCGCTCTTTAAAATTTTCAAAGGACGAACATTATGAAGAAGAACCGAAAAAAAGTAAGCGCAGAAGAGAAGACATGTAATTTAAAGACATCAGTAACAAAACCTCGTTAAATACAATGTTGTGATAATTTGATCATCGCTCAACTTTCGGTCGTACATATTTTCAATGGAAACATAAATATCATTAAAATGTGGCTGAATAGTGACTCGTGAAAAAGCAATAATTGTGCATGTGAAAAAACAGGTTGTGGCAAATACAGTCCTGCCCATGTGAGCATCTGACGGGAAAAAACGAAACATTAAAGAGATATTTATTGGCACGAATTCCAATTGGCGCCATTCTGATTAACAGCCCGACACCCCAACAAACCTAGCAATTGCGCCTTCCTTTTCGAAAGCTGTTCATTGAAGGAATGCGTAGTAAAAAACAGCCAAAAAAGGTTTTTGCCAAAAAATAATAATAATAATAAGACCATTCTTCTATGTTTTGTCATTAACCAGCATGATACGATTTAAAATTATTCGTAAAGCGTGGAATTTGAATAAAGAATGACGAAGATCTCACGACAAACAAACATTCTAGAGAAGTAATAAATTAGATTTAAAATAAGTGTTTTTATATTTGAATATTGGACTATTTCACATAGAAGATTGCTTTAACCTTTACGGCTTAAATGCCCGCACATGTTTCTCTTTTAATCGAACACTTAAAATTCAAAACCAAAACCAGTTGAATTGAATCCGTTTCTTAAGTGTAATTTTTCGAACGTAGACAATGTTTTTTTTTTTCCAGCAGAAAGCAGAGGAGTAGAAAATGATGTCTTGCTAATGAAGTTGATAATAATTGTAATGCTTTATATCGTATTCGCGCAAATAAAAAATTAAAGGTTTACTGGGTGAAAGTCGTAGTTTTAATTTGGCGTAGTATTTTTTCATTTGTACAAAAGGTCGAACACTGCTATTAGATACATCTACATTTCAGCATACAATGAAAATGTTTTTCTGCGCAAAAAGGATTTCCTTTACGTAATTCTAATACTTTTTTATGCTTACATTATGCTGAGTGATCTGGATGTAGTCAAAGCTTTAAAAAAAGGAAGAACACCTTTCGATTAACAGTCAACTTATCCGAATGATAACTGCAGCCTGCATAAAGGAGTGAAAACACCAAGTAGCATTCCCACTGCATTTATTTTATTGCGTGTGTATGTTATGAGTACATGTAAAGCGTAATACTAATATAAATTTGATATTATGTCGGACAGCCCAAGCTTGCCTAAAGTTCAGATAGTTTATAGCCGAACGCTCTACTGAAAAAAACTTATCAATTTAACCGAACAACTAATTCCGGTGCTTTTAAGCTTTATTAAAATATGAACACACACACACAGGCCTTTTTTTTTTTTTTTTTTTTTTGCCGAAAGCGACGTAAAAAATTGGAAGACTGCCTTAAAACTTTACTCAAAAAAAAAAAAAAAAAAGAAAGAAAGAAAAATGCATAAGAACTACAGGCATCAAGGTTTTGGAACAGCAAGGGGTGTTTTCGAAAACTTGATTTTTCGACCGTAAGTCTATTTTTCGTCATTAGCCAGCCTGATAAGTTTTAAAATGAGAGGGGAATAATATATAAGGTAAGATATTGAAGAAAAATGTTTTTATTTTTGAAAATTTTACAATTTGTTACCGCAGGCTGCTTGAACCGTTATGACTTAGATGGCAGCACGTGTTCATCATTTAACAGCACGGTTGAAATACAAAATAAATTGAACTATGCTCTTTTTTAAGCGTAGCTTTTCGAATGTAGTAAAAATGTGATTTGTTTTTTTTGCAAAAAGAAGAAAAAATATATATTTTACCCTTCAAATTGAGGTAGTAATTTTTTTATTTGTACAAAGAGTCAAAAAGAAGAATGTATATTTCAATATACGTTTTGTTATTTTTTCTGAACAAAAAACAATTCTATTGTAGTCTGAAATCTTAAACCTGTTTCTTATATTTTCGCTTACATTATGCTTTAATTTTCTTACCAGAGTCAAAGCTTTATAAAAAATAAATAAAATAAAACGTACAATTCGGGAGTAATTTAGCACAAAGTCACATCACGGTTTCATAGCAGCAAGGAGCTTTTCCTTCTCATTTATTCTATTCCCTCACATTTGTTATTCACTTAATTAAGTGATCATGTAATGCCGATATATTTCTAATTTATTGATGCAGTTTGTCCGGACGTGGGCCCGAACACTCATTCTCCTGGTTACGAGGAGAACGCTCTACCGATCAAGCTATTCAGCTCTGTCGGTTACAGTGCAAATCAAAGTTATAAGTTTAACCGAAAATCTCATTCTGGTTCTTTAAAACAGGTTTTTCGGGTGAAAAAAAAACAATTTTTAGACCGTGGGTCTATTTTTTGTCAGTAGCCAGCACCATAAGCCTTAAAATAAGGTGTAAATCAAAGAAATCGATCAAGAATTGAGGAAAATCTGGCGTAGAAACCAAAAACAGGCTACAGAAATAATATATAAGGATACATAAAAATTAAAACAATGAAAAACTTCCGTTATTGCATCGTTTTCCTCCATTATTTCCTATTTTAAAATACTTTTTCATAAGTTATTACATTCCTGTGCGTTTATACTACCACGGGTAGATCTTACAATATAATTGCTTTGGTAATTTTATGACAGAATTCAGAACATAACTTCTTATTGTATTTGAAGAAATAACAGAGTTAGGAGAAACTGAGTCTTTACAATATTTGTTTTTAATAATAATTTTTATTGACTTTGCCACAAAACTAAACTTTGAAGCAGCTATTTTTCAAATCAGAAACTTAATTAAAATCGTAAAATGCACATTGCACAATTTTACATGATTTTGCACTCATTAGTAAACTGGAAATTAAAGAATTCCCCAATACACCACCAAACTAAAACTGCCTATATGAAAGATTAATCCCCTTGGAAATACTACAGCATTCCACTTGCCGTAAGAATCCGATTGTAAAATGAATAACCCCAAGGTACGCAAGGGTTTTTTTTTTCTTTTTCTTAAATTAATTAATAAAATTCAAAAAAACTTGTTATAAAAAGTATTTAACAAGTAGCAAAAGTTTTTTTTTTAAATGCGCAATTTTTATATCAAAACCAGAACTTCATTTAAAAAAAAGTTTTATTACAAGCAAAGTAATGGTTTAAAACAAAATAACGTGCTTACATACAATTCGTTGCCTCCCCCCCCCCCAGAGAGCGACGGAATGTTTACGTCTAATTAATAACAATAACTGAATTTTGAAGAAATCCAAAGAGCTTTTATTTTAAATTTTGAGTCATAAAATTGCTCTTTTCTACACGTTCACGAGAAATTTTACGCTTTTTTTGTCTTTAATTTAAGCCTGCGTTGAGTATGCGTCACTTGAGGCAATCCGTGCAAAGCCGAGCATCGACGGACTTGTTTATTGTCCAGAAACTTAACAGTGTTTGTCTTTTCTTTTTTTTTTTTCTTTTTTCAGTTTTATTCATCATATTCTTCATTGTCAATACAAAATATATGTTCCAATCTCGTTTACTTTCATAGAAACCTTTGTCTCGTCATTTTTTTTTTTTGGAAGGAACACATTTATGATGCTTCAGCAGCATCCATTATGAAAGCATTTTTCTTTTAGAATCCCTCTCTCTTCAGTTGTTAAAACAGAAGCATTGTATTTTTTTCCCTCAGAGCTTACAGAAAGAGGGTATATCCATTTTCAGTTACTGCTTTAGTAATGGTAGAAAGTGCCATTTTGGAGTACTTTTATCCATGTGTTTGTATTTATATGTAGATAAATTTAAAGTACGGATATTTCAGCCTTCCTCGGAGTTCGACAGCGGGTAAAAGGAAGGAAAGATTGTGAGATAGAGTAGGTTCTCATATATCTGAGAAAATCTTCTGGGATAAAAACAAATGGATTTTGAAATATCTTTCAAAATCTTTCTCTGGGATGTTTAAGCATGCATACAGTCATTTAAGGTAACTATGAACCATGTGGGTTTACTTTGCGCGTGGTAAAAAAATCTGTGCTCTGCTAGAAAAGTTGAGTTTTCTCCTTTTTATTTTTCAAAAAAAGAAGAAAAAAAAAACGTACGCAACAAAGTGCGCAGCTAGCCGTATACTCTAATAACTGTGAAGTTAGTTTGACAGCGACTCATTAATGCTGATTAAAATTTGTAGAAATCTATCTTCCTACATTGCATTGTTTTATGCCATATATAAAGTTATATTATTCTTGTGATGGTATGTAATAAAAAATGGAGAGTTTTTAGACATTTAGAAATTTGTTTTGTGTAACTTAAAGTTGCAGTAATTTTAATTATTTTTATTTCGTGTCGCATAAGCAGTTACCTTAAGTGGCGGGAGAATTTTGAATGAAATCAATAGTAACTTTTAATGAGCTTTATAGTTGTTATTTCTTAAAATTGGATAAATATACATGAGTTTTTTCTGCAGATTTTTGCACCGAATGCAAAAACAACTAGTGAAAATTGTGATCAAAGTTACCTTGATAGACTTTACTTTCTTTAAGTACATCGTTTTTTCGTTTTCCTCAATATATTTTAATAATTTTTAGTTGTTACTATAATTAATAAATAGAGTTTCTAAACATGCTACAATTTGATGCAACAATTAAGAACAGAAGCCTATTTTCAATTTGTAAGTTGATATGCTATCTTAGCACTTCACAATATCTTAAATATTGAAATGTTTTAGCAATACGTTGATGATATATTTAGGATCATTAGGCGGTTCAAACTGCCCAAAAAATGTTTATTATCATACATATACACTGGAATCACTCAAGTAGTATATGACGAATGTCAATTTATCTTCGAGGAATTGCATTTTCGGGCTGTAACTAAAATTAGGTTCAAGTTTTAAAAGGGTTGAGTTTTTTTACCTTCAAATGTGTGCTATAACTGATCATTTGGCTAAGCAAAATAGTAATAATAATAACAATTTATACAAAGAATAACAATATTAACAATTACAAAGCTCAATTATTGTTCTAGTATAGTGAAATTATTCCATTAATGTTTATAGATCCAACTAATATTAAACGAAAATATTATTAAAGACAGAAGATGCGTAGAATATCGTCAAATTTATTTGTCAGTGAGTATCTAACTGAGCAAAAGACTTCGTTTGTTTTTGAAAAATGTCATTCGACATCTGAAATTATTCTTATAAATGAGAAAACGGATGTTTGGAATAATAGAAGCAGTCGCTAAAAATATATCTTCTTTAAAACAATTAATTTAGTCTGGCCTACAATGAAACAAAAATGACATTAAATGGATATTCAATTAATTTAACGTGTTTAGTTGTTTTGAGAAATCATGTCCACAGCGAAGAATTTTGATTTTCACATTTGTTATTTGTCTGTAAATGTAATTACTACACTGTAATTCTTTTGTGCATTTGCAATACAGATTTGTGCCCATTTTGGGCAATATTTGAGTTTTAGCTTACAGAGACACAGATTTGAATTTCTGCTACAAAATAAAAATTTTAATTTATGTTTTTTTCAATTATGCAACTAAAAAGTAATAATACGCATGTGTATTTTAGGTTACTTCGCCAAAAGAAAATAGATTTTAGTTATAATATAAAATTTTACCCGCAAAATAGTTAATAAATGTATATTTTCATGAATAAACATAAGAATTTCGAAATGCTAAGGTCTGTATTGATAACCCAAGACCCAGGTAAAAACCCAAGACTTTCTTGCCCTGTTTATCAAGTACTACAAACATAAAGTGCAACGCTAAATATAACAGAAATCCACTATACTAGACGTAGATAGGTCGACGTATCTGATGCTTTCATATCTATCCCTTCATATCCTCCACATCACTTTTCTTTTGCTTATCTCACCGAGGGTGAGCTTAATAATCGAATATATTCATAAAAAATAATAATAAAAACAATTGATAAAACTGCAGGATTTCTTGATTCCAAAAATCAAGAAACGGAAAATCGCTTTTTTTTTTTTTTCAAATGAGATCGTTTACTTTCTTTGCATTTTAATACTGAAACATCCTTCGTAATTTTTCATGAGCAAAGGGTCACATGTTTTTAAAAAACATTGTAACTTTAAAGAAATATTTTTAGAATAAATTTTCTCCTAGCGCGTCATAAAAAAAATGTTCTAAAAATTATACTTAAAATTTCTATTTTTGTTAAGTAATTGGATGTTCCCTTTTATGAACATTTCTCCTCAAATTTGTTCTTTCATTTGTATTACAGAAATGAATTTTGTTTTATTTTGCTGAGTATCTGTTTGTAAATATATCAATTCCACTGCAAATTTCTTAAGTTTTTCATGGAAGTAAAACTTAGTATGTATCTTTCATTACTTACGTAACTAATCTTAATATGTTCACTGAAACGGAATACGTTCACTAATCTTAATATATATATATATATATATATATATATATATATATATATATATATATATATATATATATATATATATATATATATATATATATATATATATATATATATATAATATATAAATTTTTTGCTTTCCGGTTTGGTAAAGTTTCGACATGTAGACGTTTTCATCTATTATTACCATAATCAATATCTTTCATTTTTCATGTATCATAAATTATGTCAGGAGATCTGCCATTTGAATTTAATTAACATAAGTCTGGGTGTAATTTCTAGGCGATGTCGAAAACAAATAAAGAATAAATATTTCATGCTAGGCATTTTTCCATTATTCATATCTTTTCAATTATACCTGTATAAAAAAAATCTACAAACATGGGAGATTATTTTATTTTTCAATGATATTTGACTCACGGTTTGCTGTTTAACAAAAGCATAATTGAACGAGATTTTAAGCCAAAAAAAACTAAAATATTAATTTCTCCATCCAAATGCAATTGTTCAACTTAAAACAAGCGATAAAATCTTTAGTTTAATTAATATTTAGAACTTATTAAATTATTTATAAACATACATATAAAAATATATTCAGTTATTACGGAGTAAGAATTTACAGTGCTATATACGAACGAATTTCGTACTTCTCCTTGTTGAAAAATACTTTTAAACTTTACATACTAAAAAAATACTACAAAAAATATTTTGCTGGAAATATCTTCGTTAAGTGAACGGTGAATTCATTCTAACAGTTAGAGTATTTTTATTTGTACAGTTTTTGTTAAACTTTGCGCTTTTATGAAAATTACTGCTTTATGGGGAAACGGAGTTCTTTACCTAATATAACCTGCAAATTTGCTTTTAAGAAACTTTATCAAAAAAGCTTTCGACATGAACATGTTCATAGATAATTGTATTGAAGTGTTATTTCGTTTTAAAAAAATCAAATAATTCTGGTTTATTTTATAATCTGTTCAGTTTCTGATAATTCTGCTTATTGGTATACCGATTTTTCATTCGCTGTTACATTTTTAGGAGAACATTTTTTTAACCCAAGATTATCCCCAAACTTAAACGTGCTGTGGGAATTGTGGTCGAGATATGGAGATGGAAGTAGTACGCAACGGCACGGCAGCATCCTCATGTGTTGGGGAGAAGTATAATCCTAATGATAGTTGTTTGATTATAACTTAACTAAAGTTTCACATTCGGTTCCAACGTGGCAGACATGATCATGTTCGGGTCAAAAAACTATTTACGATGTAATAGGCTGAGTAGGTTTCTTCTTAACTTCCTATCGAAAAATCACAGGGCAGTTGCAAGTTTAAGTGCTATTTTGCCACGCTTTGAAGATTCCTTGGATGGGCGCCTTCAGATGAAGCCACATTTTTTTTAGCGTTAAGTTTCTGTTCAAGGCGAATTTTTTTCAGTACTTGTGACTTTAAAGATGATGCCCAAGCATGGTTTATTTTCTGTATAGAACATGATCAAGTCGGGGAAATTGGAACCGAAATGCTATGTTTTTTACTAAGTATTTACTTTTAAAAAAAACATCATTACAAATATAATATTTAACAACATATTACGATGCTCATTGTACCATTACTGCAAATATATTCACCCAAAATGTGGAGTAGTCATCTTCATTTTGCTTTGAATTGTCAAACCGCAAAATTTTAGTAATTATATTTATAAATAATAGAAACAAAATATCTTATTTCGAGAGATGCTAATTACCATTATTTTTTAGTTAAAAAAAATGTTTTGTAGCCAAAAAATGAGGGATTGTTTAAAGTATTTTTTTTTTTTAGCATTTTAAAAATTAGAGTTGTTTAATGTTTTGAAAGATTATTTTTCATTTAATGAAACAGTAAAATTGAAGGGTATGACGCAAATATAGCATCAGTTTGACCATTCTTATCTAAAACGTAATCTATTGAAGCAAGTTTTGGTGCACTGGAAAGGTATTTCAAGTCTCACTACAAAATTTCGTTGCCCTTAAGTTTTAGATCTACCTTTAATGCTGAAGGCATTTGTAAGCTGTCGGATTTAGCTAAGGCATTCTGTCTGGTGAAACCTGAACAAACTACTTTGAGATAGCAGTTTTCCCGAGTTTGCTGCAAACCCAGTTAAATGCGTCTTAAAGCTCTTCAATAGAAATCTTGCAACTCTAGCAATTCTATTTCCCAGCCTCGTTTCAGGAAGATAAAGTTTTTCTCATTTGTTCGAACAGTGGTTTTGATCCGTATCTTTTGCTATAAAAGCGCAGTTAGTTGAAATTAACCATCGTATATCCTTAGGTTGTTGTAGTTTCAAGTTAATTTCCTTTGATGACTCTTAGTTTGAAGGAAAGATTTGTTCTGATAAGCTAGGTCCTTTGGGTCGTTTTCGTACCTTTAAGTGGCCGCATTTTTGTGAAACGTCGACTCTTGGGAATTTGTGCATCATCGCTTGGTTACTGATTGAAAAGAAAAGCGAGAGTAATTGTTAAACTCAGATGTTATCAACAGCCTGAAGTTAAATGGCGGAAAACTTGTGCTTGAAAAATATTTTCTAAATTTTTATGGTGAAAGATGGAAAGATTAAATTTTGCATTTTGCTTAGCGTGCTATTTGCCTGGTGTTATTTGGAGAGGTGTGTTAATAATCTGCTGTAGCGAATGATTTTTCAAGTAGAAGGACTTTCAAATGTAGTTATGAAGAGTTTCTTCATTAAATTTATCAGACAAATATGGTGGAACTATCAGTTTTAAAATCAGTATTTAGAAAGTTAAGAGTTAATGGAAATAATGTGGTTTTCAAAATTATTTTTCATAATCTGCTGACGCAATGGAAAATTATTTTAATCAGTCTTAAAATTTAATGTATTACAATAGTTATTATATAGTTGAGTTTTTAAGTTCATGAGTGTTGGTGCCAGCAAACTGTCAATTGTGTTTTCAAATTTTTTGTTTTATAAAAAAATGGTCCCGACAATAGAAGAATTACAAGTTTAACACACTAGGCAAAACATATCAATCAAATATTTCACTAGCATATGCTTCTATGCTACGCTACGTCTTGTCATGCTCGGTAAAGACAACGTGCTACTATCTATAATGATATATATGTATATATACCGGGTCAGCAAGAAATAAACTTCAGAGGGCTCTAGGATCCTTGGAAGGATCCTCTTGGTTCTACTTGAACTAAAGATAATCCAAATGAAGCGCTTGGGATTTCTTCAATGAACCTTTTAGTTAAAAAAAAAAAAAAATACACTGATAGCTCGTGCTTTGCACGGAAAATCATTTAATGTGTTATCAATGTTAAATAATTCAAAAATACAACATGAAACCCTCAGTACCAGACACACAGCCCTTTCTAAAGCATTTGGCATCATGATCTTCAAATTCCAACTGACTCAGGTCAGCGATTGAGCATTACGGTTCTCCGACGTAAGAAAATTGTTGAAATAGCCATTCGCGGTATTGAGATGGTTTTCTGTTTATCTTTTTTTGTGGGAGGGGGGGAGTTTTTAAAACTTATCAAATGTTTTTGGGTACAACGCCACCGTTATTTATTTTTTTTCGTGATTAAACTTTTTATTTAACAAAAGTAGATGTTAAAATACGTGCACATGTTTAAAACAGCTTAATAACTCCATATGTCTAGTTTCAAAACTTCTCGTATAAATGTGTTGCATGACACGTATACATCTCTCACGTAAATCATTTTTTAACTACCCAGTGCTAATTATTTTAATTTCACTTAATTGTGAGATTGTTAAATATTCAGAAGGTGTATTGTGTTAAAAACTAGGTTGTGGTAATTTTTGTTAGAATGTGGTCTTGTTATATCAGCTAATTAATTACACGCTCTTTTCCTAAAAAAAAAGTGTTTTTCTTTTTCTACTAAACTTTCAGTTAGTAGAAATGTTTCTATTTTCATTTTTTTATTTCACGGGCTAAAATATTGTATAAAACTAAAAACCACGTCAAATGTAAATGGAATTTAAGAGGCAAACGAGAAAAGAGATATATTTCAAAATCAGCTGGAAGCTAAATATTATTATCTATAAATAATTAGTCAGTACCATTAATTAAAAAAAGGAAACAGGAATTAAGTAGTGCACCAAAGATTATTTAAATGAAAGTGAATTTCTTCAGAAAAAATGAAGTGAGCAGAGCCTGAAATTTTTTGTTATCTCCATAAACTTAAAAAATAATTTATACATTACTCCTTAGGTATACTTAACTTTGAATACATACTCTTTATCACTAAAACTGAAAAAAATATTACAGCGATAAAATTGTGGAAATATCAGAACCTAACACGTTGTTTAACGCTCATTGCTTTCACTTTATGTTACCAGTCGTTTGTTATAAATTACATTCAGCTAGTCACAACGTAAATATAATGCTAAAAATTAAGTTAAAAAAAAGTGTATAAGGTAATGATTAAACGACGCTAGTGAAGAGAGTGATCGATTACAAAACCAGCCTGTTTATACAACTTGTTATGCAATCTGTTTTCTTAAGTCCTGAAACATCAAATTTTACTTGAATGAGTTTCGCAAAAACCTCTTAAAAAAATTAGGCACCTTCCCAATGTAACACTCAATAATGCTATTAGTATATAGTAATTCGCAATGTAACACTCAGGAATTTTATTACTATATAATTCCCATAGTAACACTCAGGATTGTTGTTACTATATAATTCCCAATGTATCACTTAGGAATAATATTTCTATCTAATCTTTATTTACTACTTGACACGCACTAACGCAGAATGATTAACTCATTCCGTTCTCATTTCTTTCACTTTGTGTTAGCAGTCGTTTGTTATAAATTATGCTCAATTAGTCACAACGTAAATATAATGCTAAAAATTAAGTCAAAAAAAGTACATAAAGTGATGATAAAACGGCGCTAGTGAAGAGAGTGATCGATTTTAATATGAGCTTCAACCTGTTTGCTTAAGTCCCGAAATATTGAATTTTACTGGAATGAATTTTGTAAAAACCTCTTAAAAGTCTGGGCTCCTTCCCAATGTAACACTCAGGAATGTTATTACTATCTAATCCATCTTTACTACTTGACATGCTGCAAACACAGAATGATTAATGCTCGCTGAATATCTTAAAGAACTTGTAAACCAGAGCCTAGATTCTGGAAGAACGACGGCTTGTCCACATGTAAGCTTTCAAGCAAGAAAGAATTGGAAGAACGTCTTAAAGGGTCCTTCATAATGAGAACATGCAGCTGTTTTGCAGATGTCATGCTGCGCTATTTTAATGAAGCTTTTGCGAAAAAGAAATTGCTCGTTATAAAAGTGAAGCTGCTCTTTCATATTTTGCGTGATTATTTTTCAAAAATGCGCAGAATCGGGACGGAATAAATTTTTATGGCTTAATACAGCGTGGTACAAGACTAGGTGATGTTGGATTAAACTTTTAAAATGTAAAAACGAAAAAAATGAACATAGGCTGAAAGAATCAACAAACTTTTTTTATCTATGCCTCCTATAAAGACATGGCCTTATGAGTCTTAAAATATATTTACGAGTAGTCTGGGATTTTCGGAAAAATACATTTTTAATGAAATTGAACTCTATTGAAGGAAATGAAATATTATAATTATGAACTTAGTATTTTGCATTTTTGTTTAAAGAACATACATTCATTATGTAAAATAATCACACTATATGTTTTTTCTTCCTTTTTGAATAGAGTATAGTAGCAGAAACTAATGTTGGTGTCATGATTTGATCATTTCAGGGAGAAATCGGTACCCAAAATGTTATTATTTACATGCAAAAATATTTGAAAATTTTTACATGTTATAATAGTGCATTTTAGGTTTTACAGACACTTTTGAGGAAACAAAATGGCATTTAATGTCTAAAAAAAGAAATTTTCTCACATAAATAATATTTTCATATTTCTTAGTTGGAATAATTTCAATTACTTCAAACCTAACCGAATATGCTTAAGCATAATGTCAGTTCCTTAGCAGAATGTAAAATGACTATCGGTTCATTATTTTTTTAAATTTATTATGATCCTCTTTGTATTAAAAGTAGGATAAATCAGTCTTGCTGCAGTGCTTTGAACAAAACAAAGGCTATAGGAGCAGGATAACAGGAAAATCCAACTTTGTTTAACCCAAATAAACAGATTACAGAATACACGTGTTTCTGGGTTATGTTCAATTAAGCACAGATGTACATGTTGCAAACTATTCTGATTTAGAACTAAAGCTCAGCTAGTTTTAAGCTTATATATTACTAAGTAGTTACAGTGGTTTTCCTCCTGTACAAATTCAATCTTGTTTTAAATCATATTAAAAAAAAAAAAAAACTCCAAGAATTTTCAGGCAATACATATGAGGAAGTGAGAAGCAAAGGGATGTAAGTGGCAAAATTAAAAATTTGGAGATAACCAGTACAAATGGAGGTGAAAACCTCCTCTGTCTTGGGGCAAGAGATAGTACTAGTGACCCTGGTAGGTGCTGCTGTATAGCATGATTTAGAAAAAAAATTAATGAAAGCCTACCTAGGATGTTATCTTTATACGCGTGTTGTTCAAAACTTGAAAATGTTCACTTACTTCCTTTTGCTTCTCACTGCCTCATATGTCGTTCCAAATGTATCACTTTTAAGCAAACTCATGACATTAAGGCTGGAAACATTTTTAAAAACCACAGAGTGGGTACATTTAAACATTTTTCTTAAGTCCTTAAAATTTCCCATGAAATAATTTATATTCTATACATAAGTAGCAACGTCCATTTTCTACCTAAGTAGTTCAAAAAATTTGGTTAGCAAATATTAAGATTGTAGTTTTGAATTGTGCTGTTAAATCTCTTTAATATGTGCGAAGGATATATCAGAATACATCATTTGACAAATGTTATCAATGGAAGGACTCGGGGGGCAAGAATGTGATATGACACATGATGTGAATTTTTCAGTAGGCCAATTTTTAACTTCTAAAATATATTTGTAGATTTGTATAATTTGTATTCTATATTCTGCAATACTAAAACCAGATATGTTTTTCTCCAAGTGACATAATCCATGTTTATTTCAATTTTAGTTGTAAGAAACAAAAAATTTGATCTAAAAAGTCTCCCCTTGTGGCTTGTCAAATTTCTGCCCGATCCCTTCAATTCCAAAATTTCCCAATTACCTTCAATGTCTATGCAGTCTTCTACATTTAAAATGTCCACTGAAACAGTGTTCTTCAATAAGCTCAATTAATTTAATACTTATTCCCTCATTGAAATTGTCCGTTAAGTTCGTATATTCCGGCAACTACTCTGACACCAATGAAATTTAATATTCTTAAGCTGATATCATAAAAACCAAGACACCTAACAAGCTAAAAAAGAAATAACAACATCAGAAAACACAACTTGCAAATTACTACTAACACATGTTTCGGCGTTACAAAAAACGCCTTTTTCCAATGGCATTCCTTGTAACGCCGTAACACTTGTCTGCAGTAATCTGCAATTTATGTTTTCTGACGTTGTTATTTTTTATTTTACGTTTTAGCACAAAAGTATTTATTTAACCTAGCAAGGGTTATTGAGTGTCAATTTTTACTTCACTAAATAAAACTTGTTGATTTTATCTGACAAATACGCTGTAGCTGCTGAAAGCTCAGCTTTACATAATCCTCGCGGATTTTTTTTTTTTTTTTTTGACAAACAGGGATTACTTTTTTGAATGAAAGCATTAATCTAGTCCTCTAAGCTTATGGGCATTAACGCTCAATTAACCTTCGTAAAATCATCATTTTCCAGTCGGCACTTTGAAAACATTTCTTGGATTTCTTTTCTTTCACAGGATGGCCTTAATGAGAAAAAGAATGCATATGTTGATGACAAAAGCATAAAGGTCTCGTGTGAAAATCAAAATTTTGTCCAGTTGGCAAAGGTTGACCTTAATTAGACTTACCACTTTCTTTTGTTCACAATGTTAGTTTATGCTGGCAACAACGAGCCCTAATGATAGACACGTTAGTATTAGTATATCATTCTCTTTATCTCTCATCAGTTGATTGCAATGTAGTTGTATTTTATAGCTTGCTTGAATTGCAATCTCGAAAGGCCTAATGAGCAAAGAAGCAAAAATATTTAACTGTGTTTATATTTTAAAGAAGATCAAAGAATTTTACTTTCTGTCAAAGTTTCGTGTTTTTGTGTAGTTACATTTGGGCAATTTATATGAAAACATAACACAAAGACATATTATGTTGATATGAAAACCTTAGTTTTGAATGTGCGTTAGACAAATATACAGTGCCGGCAAAAAAAATCTTTACGTTTTTCTTACTTTACATGCAAACTTCTTGTCATGATTTTACTCGGCATGCTCCCTAGTGGTTTGGCCTAATACCGAATATTGAGTTATATTATGACCGAATTTAGCGGATATACTTAATATAACCATGATGACAAATACATATACACAATCATGACAGTACATGTTTGACGCGTGTTAGGAAAAGATGTATAAATTATTATATATATATATATATATATATATATATATATATATATATATATATATATATATATATATATATATATATATATATATATATATATATGCAACATCATTTATAATTTCTTTGTCTAGTTCTTTTATCTTTCATTTTAGCTTGGTTATATAGATTGCTACTTCTATTTTTCTTAATTCCTATCATTCTTAATTTCTTTGTATACTTCTCTTATCTTTTGTTTCGACTTGGTTATAACCTGAAAGCAATACAGGGTTTCTTATCCCCTTGATTTATACTGAAAAACAAGTGATCCTGTTCGCTGTTATTATATTTTATCTAACTCTTGATGATATCAAAGAGCAGAAGTGTTTCCCGTTATATTTTTGCTAATATTATTTTATCGTATGTATTGATAACAGTTCTTTCCTCGACAAGAGCGTTACAGAAGAATCCGTTCTCTAGTTAGTCTCAACAATTGTTTATGTTGCCCTAATGATTTGTCATTATTATGATACTAAATATATGTATTATATGTATAGATATATTGTATATGTATTTTTTATTTTTATTGAAATTTTCAAAAGCTAAATATAAGTAATTTCACTAGTTTTGAAATTTTAAAAATGTACTTCATCTTAATTAGTATGCATTTAGTTTTCAATATTTCTTCATTTGTCTCTAATATATATACGAGTATATATGTACACGTATACATAAATACAAACATGAAAAAAACTTAATTGATTACCTTTGTCATACGGTCTCGTTAAAAATGAAGGATATTGATTAAAATCGCATCCAATGTTACTTTAAGTACTAATTGCCGTTTCTTTATATAAGGTTTTAAAGAGAAAATGGTTTACAAAATGCATAATTAAGTGGCGCAGCACGCATCATTTTGCTAAAAATATTTTTTAGTTCGCAAATGATTGAAGTCATAAGAAATAATTAGTTTTGCACGAACTCCAGCTAAGAGCGTTGTCCCTGCTTTATTTTTTAATTAACGGATTGCAAAGTTAAGAAAAAACTTGTATGTTACGTCTGTTTATTGGAGTAATTAATTTTTTATGCTTTAAAGTAATTAAGTACCTAGCCTTTGGGAGGCGGTAATTACTTCCAGCCAAAACATTATCTTATTGTCTTACGAAAGTTATTATCACAATATTATACTTGTTACTTAATGCTTAAGCAAACTTTTTAAATAATTTTGTCATTCTTGTTTGATGTCATGAATACGCTCTGGGGGCGAAATAACAGCGTTTTAAAATTCATGTATAAAGTAATATTTTTATATGTTGCTTTTTACTTTATTGCGTTTTGTAAATATTGTTATTATTTAAAAAGCTTTAATGCTGTAAGTAATATAGAAAAAGATTCTGAATTCATTTTCTGTTTTCATAGTAAAAAAATATGTGAAAACATTAAACATATCAATTAAGTATAAGTTTTTTATGAATCAAAAGCTGTCGTTCAGCAATAGTTACGAGAAGTTTTTGTACTCGGAATCCACATGCAAACAGAAACTTCACAGTTAAACTGCAGAAGGCCTAACAAACAAATGGATGATAATTTTAATGTTATCTGATTTCAATTTTCAATTTCACTTTAACTTTAGGAGATTAATTAATGGTTACTGGGTTTTTTGTAAAATTTAATTGCTGGACTGGAATTTGATTTTTTATCCATTTTATTAAGTTTTCCCTTTAAAAATGCCCAATTTGGTGTGTGCTGAAATCGAGAATTTGATGAGTAACCAGAAAATAATTCTGATGCATGTTGTTGATACTATCTTATAAAATAGTGAAAACAAAATTGGGAGCGTTTATTATGATTCACCTGGTAAATATCAAGATCTGATGAACTCGTGCATTTAGCTGACGTTAAAACAGTAATTTGAAATTCAATAATCTTCAGCAATGTTGGAGTTATTTAATCCTTGTTCCTTCACAAAACTGCGAGCTCTTTCAATTAAAATATCAAGACGTGTTTAGTTTTCCCAGTGTAACATAGACCCCAATGGGCAATTCCATGGCTACTAGTATGCCAGTCGTTGCACAATACTATGCAATGATCTATACAAAGGTGATTGTTTTGTTGCATGAACTGAATAAAGAACATGATCACTACTTCAACTGTACAGCATGTCCCAGTTTAACCTGCAAGTCTCTCTATTATTCTCTATTTTCGCGACAGTTAGTCCTAGAAACATACTTCCAGCTGTAAAAATGGTCAAAATAAGGTGCAGAGTTACGATATAGAAAGTTTGAAGCAAAAAATAAAATTAGTGAAAAAATGCGAAAGCTAACTTGTTATACGGAACCTTGGTCCCCTAACTTATGTTTCGGAAAATAATATCCAATAAAAAAATATTCCAGCACAAAAAATTTGAAACATTGGCTGCTAAAACGAAGAAGATATTGGTGTTTAAAATTTTGAGGGACTGTACAGAAGATGTGTTGTGGGTAATTTGTCTTGTGTTGTTGTCCATTTTCGGAGAGGTAAAGGGTTACCTTCTTTTAAAAATAATTAAATAGAATCAAGACACAAAATCTCGAATGGTCCTTAAGATTTTTTCTTGCATGCTTGCATATTTTCCACTGCTGTCTTAAGAACTTTGAATAACTGGGTACCCCACAAATCAGTAAAAAATAAACATAATAAAGCTACAATTGATAAAAATGAAATACGAGCTTTAAAAGGATTTTATGATTTGGAAACCGGTTGAAAACACTTCATTTCAATTATTTGCTGTACTAAATACTTTGTTTTTCAAAAATAAAACATCTGAACCACACTTGTTCTTATTGATTCTTATTTTAAGTATCTACAGAGATTTTAAAGCTTAGAAATTTCGTACATACGGGAATCTTATGACTCCATATGTATGAATTTCTATCTTACACTGTTTTTCGACGTGTAAAAAGATGAGCGCATGTAATGGTAATTTCTTTAACTCAAATATCCATTAAATGCATAATCAGCTAACATTTTAAAGAGATTTTAAAACTTAGAATTTTAGTGCATACGGGTATCTAATGACACCGTATGTGCAAATTTCTGCCTTACACGGTTTTTCGACTTGTAAAAACTGCTAGCTGTATGAATATGAAAGCTTGTAACCGTAATTTCCTTAACTCATAGATCCTTTAAATGCATAATCAGCAAGAGTCGAATAAGCTTCACTGTCGTTGGGTAATTTCCTAAAACAGCTATGACTTGATTAATCAAGACGCTAATAGCTCCCTATGGGTTCATTGAAACTCTCATCCTATGACTAACTTCCCCTTCCCTCTTTCATCTTAACTTCTTAACGCATCCAAGATGCTTTGGTAACAGTAGCGACAGCTCTTTATGGCTCCCCAGAGCTTCCCTGGCACGGTGTGTTGTCCAAGCAAAAATAGTCATGTATCTTTGCACCTACGAGAAAATCACTGAATTATGCTCGTAAGAGGATCCGAAGTCGTTTAAAACTTCTTGCTGTTTTTTTGCTACTTTGTTCGGGTAAATTTTGTTATTTTTTCTGCATTCAATGTTCGAACTTCGTCGAAAGTTTTGGATGATTTACTGAGAAAAATAAAGTATATTTTTTAATAAGAAATTATGCTTTGCGAACCACGAATGCTAATTATTCCAAATTATGGATTTTTAAGCCGGTTATTTTATGAGCTTAAGTATTTATATTCCGATATACATCGTCATAAACATGATTTTTTACGCCGCCTTTAAAGTACTTGACTTTGACTTTTATTGAACAACTTAAGAAATTTATTATAAATAAGTAAAAGCATTGTGGTATATTTTTTTTTTATTGCCGTCTATAAAAATTTCAAAATGCAATTTCCTTAATTTACTTTTTAATCCTGCAATGAAAATGCACTAAAAATAGCGACTGAAGAATACAATTGATCTGAATTGTCGTTTAAATGTTCGAAGTATCAACATAATTTAAAAAAATTGGTGGTATGATATTCTCTTATACTTTCTTTGTTTCCATTAACTGTTTTTTTTTCTTTTGTAAGCGTCCACAATTAAAATGACATGTTATATATAAAATGGCCTTTAGAATAACCACACCCTAAAGTTGTCCCACAACATTTTGAAAAAATATGCATGACAATATGCATATAATTATATTAATCATTTGCATTTCAAAGCAGGATTGATAAATAAATAGGAGTTCAGATGATGCATTTCCAGTGAAGAGAATATTCCCTTTTTGAATCCCAAGAAAAGCTTGGAAAAGATCTGTCACCTTTTTTCTCTGTCTCGTGGCTCATTCCACTTTGTGCAGCAATACACTAACGATCATCGTTTGTATTAATTTAATTATGTCAACCAGATTTAACCAAAAAAAAAAATGTACCTCCATACCTTAGAAATTCATCGGCGAGTTGAGTTGCCATGTGACAAGCAAACACATGTTTAATGTTTGCAACCAGGAAACTGCTTCGTGCTATCTCTATCACATGTTTATTCTAAGGGTCGAAGAAACACAGAAGACATTTTGTATAAAAGAGAAAGTCACCTGATGGGTTACCGTGGAAATTGCTCTTAATCTACTTTGTGGCTTGTGCATGCTTAGCAATGAATGCAGAACTAGCAAGTTGGTCGTCTTAGAGGGACTTCCGCAGGTAAGTGGTGAAGCTTGTCCATCATTTGGACTACGACATTTGACTGACAGTTCGTGGACAACTTTCTACTCTCAAGCTTCTATACTTCTAAGAATCTGAGGAGTCCATTTAATTATTATTATTAGTTATTATTATAAACAGTACTGCTAGGTAATAAAGTGCAAACATTTTTGTTCATTTAGCAGGTATACTAAATATAACCGTGATGACAAATACATATACACTGTTAAAAATTTTCCGGAAAATTTACGGTAATTGTTACTGGCATCCATGTTGCCAGTAACTATTACCGTAAAAATCAAATGTTACTGTAAAATTTTACGGTTTCCTCGGTAGGCCACAGCAACCAATTGGCGCAGGGATCGATTATTTCTCAGGTATAAATTACCGTAAAAATCAGCGATGCGTTAGTCCGCTATTTTACAGTAACAATTACCAGAAAATCTTCCTGAATTTTTAACAGTGTAGACAATCATGATACGCGCTGCTTAAAGGTTGAGCCGCGGAAAAGTATAAGGACACCAAATGCATCAAAACAGTTTTCATAAAATACATACATAGGTCTTAATGAAAGAACGCCCTGTACCAGGGAAAAAAGCATTTCTGACTCTTTGCAATGAAGAAGAATTTCGAATCACCTTTGTGTCTTTGATGCTACATTTCAATTTGGATCTTGGTATCAATGATGATATGGCAACTTTTATTTTTTTAATTCAAATTAAAATTGGAACTTTTCCAAAAGTTTTAAGCTACGACGATCATATACCAAAACTACACTAAATAAGCCGCAAACTGAACTCCCTTTTGAAACGTATCTTTTATTTTATAAATAATATTCCAACTGAAATTTCTTATGTTTACTTCATTGATGTGCAAAGTGTGAAAACGAAATACTTTCATATTATAATCGAAAAAAAAAAGTCAACTTTGACTCGTCCACAAAGAAAAACTCTTCAAGTTGAAAATTGAAGCAAAAAGAGGGACCAGCTGTGTTGAAAAACTGAATCCATTTTCATAAATGTGGAATTTTCTCTGCTTCTAGAAATACCAGTTTGCAGTTTCGCAATTTATCATTTTGCCATCCTACCCTGAAATTCATTTCTTTAGCAGATCGCGCGGCCTGCATTCCACTATCGGTGCTGTAGAAAGCATTCATAAGTTAAGCTCTGCCATAAATTAAATGTGGACAGAGCGACTGCATATGCATAGAGTTGGATATATAACTTTCTCTGGTCCCAATTTTGAGACTGGGGCCAATAGAAATGATAGAAAAAAATTTAATGCATAGCTAGACGCAAATATATATGTCCGGCGATGTGAATGGGCATATAAATCTTCAAGCATGATATATATTTTTAAATTTTATTTAGTTTGTCGAGTCATCGACGTTATTTTTTAAGCCAAGATAAATCTTTGAATAAGTTCCCTTCCGCACCAAATGGTGATTTAAGGCGCTGTTTACAAATTTCCTACTTATAATGCATTTAAACATTGAACTCGATAAATTTTTTATTGCGTTTACAATTTTTTCAACCTTTACAAAAATGCAAAGCTAACCAACATGCTTAATAGTTATCTTAAATGATTTTCTCAATCACAGAAACTATGATATTTTAACACCAAATTTTCATGTAAATTACAATTGAGGCACTGAAAAGCAAAGCAATGTGAGTAGATGTTTTCAAGTTTTGAGTAAAACGCGTTTAAAGTTGCTGCCCTATGTAAGCCTTCATTGAAAGGTCTTTTAAATCATGCATTATAGCCGCGCCTACCTCGGCTACTAGTGCTAATTCTTGCCCCAAGACAGTGGAGATGTTCACCTAACATTTGTATTAGTTATCTCCAAATTTATTATTTTAGCCCTTACATTCCTTTGCTTCTCACTGCCTCAACTGTAAAGTACCACTTTTAGGAACTTCTTATAATATACATTAAAAAATATTTATCAAAATATAAATTTCTATGTTTAATTGACAAATACTTTGAACACAATTTAACACAGCATCTTGGAGATGCTGCGTATTCATGCGCTTTCACCATCATTATGGTTTCGTCATCTCTAAGTGCCCAAAAATGGCTTACCTCTTCAAAATTATCTTTACGCTGTTATGCTATGGCAATTATGCAAAACTAATGAAGACGACAAATTCGCTAATGATTTTGTAGCTTGTCATTAGAGTTCTTAAGCTAATGGTAAAAACGCTTAGTGACAATTTATAATCCACGAACGATTAACTACTCTGATTTGACAGGTGGCTAGACACGCTAAAGGGTATACCTACATGTGAGGTATTGATGATCATTGATTTTCTGATATTGAGTGATAGATTGAAAAATATACTGAATAGGGGTTTGACGATAAAGTACTTTCTGCGTCATTAGTTATGAATTCTAAGACAGAGGCTTCAAAATTTTAAGCATTGAGTCCCCCTTTTAAGGAAGCAAATATATACTGACGTAGTTTTTGGTTTATTTTTGTTAATTTACGTTTGTTTAAACGCCAGATGCTTAAAATCATTCCAATGAATAGTATTTTTGACAGCTTAGAATGAAGTATCTTACTTTCGAAACATTTAAAAATACGTTTTGTCTTGGAAGTGAAAATGTTCAGATGTAATAATGATAACTTGGTGGTTATTTGATGAAACAAATTTCCTGCATTCAGTATTTTAAACAGTAAAACGTATCTAATAATTTATTTCTATTTATCCATTCTTTATTTTTTGACGTTTATCTCTAAAAAAGGAACTCTGCTGCTTTAGATTATAATTGCAATACCAATAAAGAGAAGAAGTGTATCAAATTGCACAGGAAGTGTGGGAAGAGCGTTGCAGTGCGCACTCTCAAAAATGGACTTTCAAATTTGACGAAATTTTCTTCGTTTTTGACGAAACCACTTCCAGGGATATGCTC
The DNA here is from genome assembly GCF_026930045.1 of Uloborus diversus. Taxonomy (NCBI): domain Eukaryota; kingdom Metazoa; phylum Arthropoda; class Arachnida; order Araneae; family Uloboridae; genus Uloborus; species Uloborus diversus. The sequence continues at coordinate 167,691,251 of NC_072733.1, forward strand.
CGAGCGAACATTTCGTCAAATTGAAGAAACTGCTTTTGTTAGTGGTTTGAGGATGCGAATTTCGTCAAATGTAACAAAATATTTCTTCATTTTAGTTTCGTCAAATTAACAATCATTTTCGTAGTTTTGAGAGCATTAGTTTCGTCAAATTAATTTCGTCATATATGAGGACGTTAATTTCGTAAATTTTTAAGATTTTTTTTTTTTTTTTTTTAAATCTTGGATCACATTATTATTATTTTTTTTTTTTCAGAATACAGTCGAACCTCGTTAATTCGAACAGGCTTAAAACAAATATCTGCTGAAATGAACTTTTTTGCAATCCTTGTCTTATTGTTTAGTTTTTCGGATAAAGCGAACCACATCTTTAATCGATTTTAATGTTCCCTTTAAGTTCGTTATAACGAGGTTCGACTGTATTTTATAAGATTCGTGTACGTGTGATCAAATCGTAACTTCAGAATCTTACCACCGTAGTTTCCTATTTTAATGCGTATAGTCACTTTCACAGGCCCGTCATTTATGGGGTCAGGGGGTCAATTGACGCCCCCCCCCCTCCCGTCTTGATTTTTGAACATTCATGTTTTTACACATGACTGGCCGTCGTTTTAGTTGGTTTTCTGTAAAATTTTTATTGAGTACAGACTCTTTGCCATATTTGGGAAAAAAATGAAATAACGGGCCTGCAGCCCCCCCCCATAAAAAAGACAAGTAATTGTCGAAAAAAGAGGCACATAAAATATGTCAAGCAAATTTTTATTTATGTAAAAATGCAAACAAACAACTTTTTAAAAAAGGTAAAACAAATCATTGCAGATTAAACTCCCCATGGTCTCTAATTAAACCCCCCATAATGGGGGTTTTCGTTCAAAAAATCTAATTTTTGTCGGATATTTTCCACATTTGGCACAGAAGTTCGTTATTGGAGGCTCGGGAATTCACACAAGGTCGTTTATGTCTCTCTATGTGGGGGGGGGGGGAGAGAGAATTCCGCATTGGGGATTCTCCGTATTAAAAAAAATTTTTGTCCGATCTTTTTTAAATTTGCCCCAGAGGTTTTTAGATGCTCAAGAATCACGCAGGGTTGTTTTCATTACTTTAAAAGGAGGGGGGGGGCTTGAAAAAATCTAGTTTTTGTCGGATTTTTCCAAAATTTGGCACTGAGGTTCTTTGATGCCCGGGGATTCACGCAAGGTAGTTTTCGTCCCTCTTTGGGGGGGGGGGGCAACCCCTATGGTAGTTTTCCTACAAAAAAATCCAGTTTTTGTTGGATCTTTCCGAATTTGGCACAGAGTTTCGTTATTTGATGCGCAGGAATTCTCATAGGGTGGTCCACTATGGGGGGCAACCCCCATACGGGGGGGATCTTATGAAAAAACAGTTTTTATCATATATTTTCCAAATTTGGAACAGAGGTCCTCTGATGCTCGGAAATTCACACATGGTAGTTTTCAACCCTCCATGATGGGGGAGGGGGGAGCAACCCCGCATTAAGGGTTCTCCTTATATATAAAAAAGTTTTTGTCCGATCTTTTCTAAATTTGCCATAGAGGTTCTTTGATGCTCAGGAATTCACGGAGTTTAGCTTTCGTCACTCTATGGGGGGGGGCAACCCCAATGGGGGTTTTCCTTGAAAAAAAATCATTTTTTGTCGGATCTTTCCAAAATTTGGCATAGAGGTTCGTTCATTGATGCTCAGGAATTCTCATAAAGTAGTTTTCGCGCCGCTATGGGAGACAAAAACCAAATGGGGGTTTTCTTATAAAAAAACAGTTTTATCAGGACTTTTCCAAAATTGTCATAGATGTCCTTTGACGCTCGGGAATTCCCGTTTTCATCCCGCTATGGAGTGGGAAACCATGTGTGTATCGGGGGGGGGGGCTTATAAGAACCCAGTTTTCGTCTGATCTGTTCCAAATTTGCTACATTTGTCTTTCGATGCTTGTGAATTCCCATATTGTAGTTTTCGTCCCGCGATGTGTGCCAAACCCCACAGGAGTTTTCCTTATAAAAATCCAATTTTCGTCAGATCTTTTCCAGATTCGGCCCAGATGTCCTTTGATGCTGGAAATCCACATAGTTTCCCATGGGGTAGTATTTATATGGGGTACTTCCCCATGTGATTAAAGGACCTATGTGCCAAATTAGAAAAAGATCTGACAAAGCCTGGATTTTTGTAAGGAAAACTCCAATAATGAGGGAGGGCGGTGCCCCTAAAGCGGGAAGAATATTTTAAACTGTTTGGACTACATCGCGATGTAAGGATGGCGATGCATCACGATGTAGAAATTCCTACATCGCCCTGCCCTACTGGGAATATAAAAGTGCTATTTCTCAGCAGACATTGGGTTCTGGAAAAATAAATCATGTGCCACTTTTTTGCACAGTTACATCAATATATGCTCGGTAGAAATTTGCTGGGGATTTTCTTCTTCATTGCATTGCATGAAAAAATTCCTGAAAAAAAAAATATTTTTATCCAACTTATACCACAAATTTCAAAGAAAAAGTACAATGAAATGGACAACTTTAAGTTAGTATATCTCTGTTCTAAAATTAGATACAGAAAATAAAATTACATAATCTTAAGAAAAAGTTTACCTTTTTCTTTTTCCAATCAATTATTTGTTTTATTAATTTTACTTGTATATAGAATGTTTATTTGGCCAAATTTATGTTTAATACAGGAACTTTATTATTGCATGCATTTCATACTTCATACTTTGAAAACAATTATCTGCGAAAATTGCAAAAGGTATTTGAAAATATAAATCTTTAAAAAATGCAGATGTGAAATAAATCTTTTGGTAAAATTAATTAATTAATTTAGTGTAATGTTTGTTAAATAATTATAAAGTATACCTTTGCTTTTTACCCCTAAGTTTTTATTATTATTTCCAAACATTTGTAACATGAAATCAATGTATAATATACGAACACTCTGAATATCGTTATAATTATGGAAAAAATCTTCGTCTGTCTTGGTTCTGATTATCTCCATGATGTTGGATCCATCCTAAAAAAGTTTTAAAAAGAAAATATATGTATAATAAGTAAATGGGTAAGTCCATGGGTGTATGCTCTCATGCACATTGATCTTTTTTCTATTTCGAGGCAAGTTTTACGATTAAATGCAGCAGCTTATTTCTGAAATAAAACATTTTTTCACAATTTCTTACAAAATTGTTCCCTTTTAGTTAAAAAGCTACGATTCTCTTGTGACTTTAAGGAGCATCTGATTTCATTTTCATATTTTTCAAAATATGATTATTTCGACGGTGACAGCTATTTTTAAAAGCAGATTGCAAGAGTGAGTTATTTTTACAACGGATGGGCAAAATTTTTATTTAGGCAGACAGACAATGATTTCTCTCAGTTGGTATCTGAAATTAATTTCTGAATAGCGTTCTGGAATTAGAGTTTCTTCAATTTATCGACAATCAGCATTACTTAGCCATTAAACTAGTTAATTCCTTTGCATATCAAGTCGTGAATTTTCATTTTTTTTCGAGCTATAAAAAAATCAAGGGTGCGACAATTGTTGATCTGTGATTTTTTAAAAATTTATTTCTTATTTCCGCCGACAGTCAAAATACACCGTTTTCCTCCGACTTTCGTTTTCAGATTTGCAGTTTTTTTGACGAATGTTTTCTGAATTACTCCCTCCACCACAAATTAGTTCTATTAAGATACTAACAAATTAAGTAGTAATGAAACTGATGATTATGATTTATTTTTACTTCTTTCAGAAATTTTATTGTGTTATGTTATCAATAAGCAACATTTACTTACTAAGCCTTATCTCATTAAACCACTACCAAATTAGAGTCAAAAACCAATGGCTCCAACACTCGATTAATTGATAGTATAGTACCTTGAAATCTTTAAAAAATATTCAAACAAATTCATAAAATCGTCAGAATTAATCACTGGTACAAAAATATTCAAACATCGCTCTACTAGTTTGAGATGGAGGGAGTATTACCAAGGAAGTATTACCTTTTTCCCAAGCATATTTGGTTTCTAAAATATGTAATTTTCACGCAGTAAATAAAAAACACGCCAGGGAGAAGAGTTGCCAAAGACAGGGGAAACCCAATAACATAGTGCTTTTCCTTGTTTGTGTCTTGAGAACTAATTGACAGATATCGATGGATTTTTTTTTATTATTATCCTTTCAATTTTTCAATTAAAGTATAGCTGTTCGGTTAAAATTTCAGATATTGTACTTTGCATCCAGCAAAAATCACAACTGTAATTTATATTTGGATTAATTGGTAGTTCATCTATAAAATGCTTCTTAGTCTGGTTTCATGTAGACCCGGATTTCTCATTTTTTGTTGACAATACCTTGAAACGCAATAAAATTAATGCTGCATTAATTTTAGCCGTAGAAACTATGTATAATAGAAAAACTCATAATTAGCAGAAATCATGTAACACAAATTGACATAGAAAAACTTATAAATTTAGTGTATTAAGTGTGGAAATAAACAACAAAAAATGCTTATCATTATTATTTTCAAAACATTCTACTGCATATGTATTTTTTTTTTTTTTTAAATCGAGGTTAAAGATTAAAACTCTATTTTCATTCATTCATTTATTTAATTTGCAGAAAAATTGAAAAAAATATTGAAAATATTCTGCTGAAATATCAAGCACAAAGAGTTCTTTACGGAAATTAATATCTTCTCTAACTTAAAATGATTTGTATTAAATTGATATTTACTTTACTTTATGTTTTATGCAAGTAAAAAAAAAAGGCTCTACAAATAATGAACATAAGCACTTATTGCTAGAAACATCTGCCGTAGGGAAAGAGATTATATAAACAACATGGGGTAAGCATAAAAGCTGATACGTATAAGCGGTTTGCATTTATTTTTTATTGCATCAAGCGCTTTTTTTCCTCGAGTTTCATCGGTTTTATTCAAAGATTGCTAAACAATTATTTTAAAATATTGTCTACGAACACTTTTGTGTTATAAAGTTCTTGATACTTTTTAATTATTAATTTCTTCAAAATCATATTTTATTTTGCTATTAAAATATTTCATGTAGTTTTGTAATATTGTTTATCCATTCCAAAATATTAATTTTTACTAATGGGTAGAACAATATTTCATTGAAAATGATAAGTATAGGAACACTTTTGGGAGCAACTGTATAAATTATAACATTGAATAAAACATTACATGTAGAGTGGAAGAAGAAAAAATATGAATACTTATTGGGGGATGGGTACATATTTGTTTAAGAAAATAAAAATGCACAGTGAAAAAAAATTGAACTCTTAAACTAAAAAATATACTTCGTTTTACAGAATTATTTTTGTAAATTTCATGGAGAAGAATGAAAACACATAACCATGCAATATATTCAACGTTGAAATTAAAAGCTTCAAAGTTCTACGCCTTTTATAAAAGCGCTGTATTTATCATCTGCGTTAGTTTAGCTACGGTGGAATTTTTTTTGTAAGTTTAAATTTGTACAAATTCTGTGGTCATGTTTGACATTTTTTTAACGAAATAAAGGAAGTACGTTTTTGGAAACTAATGTCAATAAACCAACATTTCCTTTTGCAAATAAAAAAACAACGCTAGTTAAGCCTAACGTGGAGGTGACTCAAAGTTAGTTCAAAAAGCACACAGTTCTAAACCTAATCGAACGGTTCGTTTTCAATTTTAATGTGTTTTAAACACAACTATAAACACAACACTAAACAAAAATGTAACAATAAATAAAAGAAAAAGCACATTGCACATACAAATTTTAATAAATACTAACCTTTTTTTATGAATCCTTTAGGATAATTTAACGAGTGAGTACAAGACTGAAACGAAAACTCCCAGAATGCACTGCAGTATGACGAAATCGGGACGAAATAATTTCGTCAAAAAGTTGAGATTTCTGGTTTTGTCAAATATCACGTGATTTGGTGACGAAAGGATCGTCGAAAATAACGAAATAGTGCTCGAGGATTGCCAAATCGTCAAAATTGATCGTTTCATTTTTGACAGTGCGTATGTGACCAAATTAAAACAATTATTTTCTGCTCTTGAACGTTTTAGCAATCGAATGCAAGGACAGTTCTTGTCAGAATTTCAAATAGTTAAAACATGAAGATTTTACCTCAAAAAATTTTAATTTACCTCTTCGATTGATTACTCGTTTTGGGCTGAAAAACTTAATGTTTTCCAGAAACAGACGAATTTATTTGGCATGAATGACTAGTTGTTTTTTCCAATATATACTGTAATGCTTCTATCATGTCTAAAAGACCTACTATAACTGTGGAGCTTAAACTTCTGGACCCTGAATTTTGAATGTTAGGACTACAGTTGCGTCAAACCTAACATGGCATCATTGTGTAAGATACATCCTAATCACAGCATTACGCCACTGCCATCTTAGATATGCCTCAACAATAGATGATAAAGCATTAAAGATATAAAAGATCAATAATTCATAGGCATTTTTGGAATACGAGGGGTTTGTGTGGCAGCATTCTTTCCTCAATTTCTTGACAATTATAGAGAACGCCATCCATTTTCATGGTTCCACAATAATACCCAATGAGCAGATCATATATAGAAATAGATAACGCAGTTTATACGCGATATATTCCAACAGCTTGGTTATGACATCTCGAGACTGGAATTTTGTCCTTGTTATGGACTCATTAATTTTAGTTACCAATTTATTGGCAGACTCGTCTTCAATAACGTGTCATCTGCCTCCATCTCGGTTATTGACTATTCCAGAGTGATGAGTCTTTAACAACGGCTTAACTGCAGTTCCCGGATGTCATGACCGAGCTGTCGGTATATAGCACTGTACTGCCTTAACCCTCGCTTAAGGGTAGTAACTTGAAGCTTATTGCCAGAGATTTATCTTCTGTTGACGAGTTGAACCGCATCATTGCTACGAACTCTCACTGGTGTGCTAATTTTCTTTAATTAACAGTTTGTTGGCACCATCAGCTTCAATGAGATGACATCTGCCTCCAGCTTGGTTATTGACTATTCCAGACTAATGCCAGCATAACAACAATTAAACTGCAGTCTCTTAAAGTCATAACCGGGCTGTCGGCACTTTGCATGTAGTTCTGCCTTAGCCTGGCTTATGTGCGGTAATTTACTTCTGAAGTAGTTTTTATTTATGAACATTTTGCCTGTTTTAAATTTAGTTCTAACTTGTAATTACTTCAGAAAGCAAGTGGTTAGTTTCATTAATGTCTCACTTATTTACAAGCAACAAGGACTAATGCTATGACTGTCTTTCATTCGCATGCACCGGTTATATCTCTTAGAATATCTAATGATAAAACAATTGCCAATTGGTGTTAGAACCAGGTGATTTTTTCAGTTTAATCGTCCACCTTACTTAGCACATTATTAGTTTTTTAAATTTACTGCATGGGCATAACTTGCTAAAAAATTTTAATTTTACTATAGTATAAATGCAAGTTAATATTTAAAAGATGTTTCCTAATTTTTAATTATTTGAATAAAATTAAAATATTTGAAAAGTCGATGAAATTAATCTATCCTTAAGTGTCATATATAAAGCAGCAATGAACTAATATCGTTTTGTAACATTGCTTGGTAAACACTGACTGACATTTTGAAGCATTGCAAACAAAACGCGACATTCACGAACTTAGCTTCATTTCTGCATCTATAACGATGCATTTTCTACATTCTAAATACATTTTCCTTCGACTAATATGCAATAAAACTTTTAGACCTTACTGCTTTTGCGTTAATTATCTCAAAATCTTATAAAGGAAAGCCTGGAATGTTCATGCACATTGAATTAATTACTCTTTAATACTCTGCGGTTAAATCCGAAGGATAGGCCCATATCGACAAAAGTCTATAAAATATCCAGTCACACCTATCTTTGTCAATAAATAAGACCATGTATTAAATTCGATACTTCTTCAGAATCCCTCCTTTATAACTTCCCATAATCTTGTAAACAAAATTTTGAATTCGAAATGCAACTCATATCTTACGCTGCACCCTTAGAGTAAACGCTCGGAAGTTTCGATTTTCCTAACGTATGAATTCTAAATGTTTCGAGCGCCCCTACCTTTTTGAACATTCTTCTCGGTCTATTACCCGCAGTCGTAGTTTAATACTGGGTAATCAATAGAATCTCCACATGGTCACATTTAGTTACTTAGGAGATTTTTGAAGTAGACTTGAGCAGTTTAACGGGCGGCTTGCTTGAGAGGGGAGAATCTCTATTTATTGCTTTGCTTTTGGCGCGTTTTAAATTGGATTTCAATTTAGCATTTTAATTAATCTTGATTTAAATACAGTTGCGCGGTTGTTGCCACAGATATTGCGTCATTACTGTTGCTTACATTGCGTTAATTACGGATTATGTGCCTCCGTAAAGCAGAGAAATAAGCAGGCGATGTGTGTCTCTGTAAACTTAGAATATTTGACTAAAGTATACTCTCGTCTCTTGTATAACTAAAATACACTCTCATATCTGTTAAAACTAAAACTCTCAGCCATCTCATGAATGTTCGTGTCACCTTTTTCATGGTTTTATTTGCAGAATATAAAAAAATAAAATTTTATCACTTTTTTAATGATTGAATTTTAGATATCAAATTTTTTTATAAATCCATATTATTATACCCAATAGTTCCTTATATTCGATTATGTCACAATTGAAACTCAAAGTTTAAAAATTCCGAGAATACAGTGCAAATATGTGCTCAAAAACACCACATCCCTCCTAATGGAATGAGCACTGAAGTAAAAATTATTTTTCATTTAACATTTTATGCTCTTTCAACATAACCAGATGTTACTGAGATATTTTACTGACGTTTATAATCGACTTGGTTCATATCGGCTATCACTGATAAAGTTGTTTACTCGTAGTGTTTCTTTTATCTCATTAATGTTATATTTTTTTTTTTTTTTCAGTACTTTTCGGCGTGTTTTTTTTTTTTTTTTTTGGTTGTAAAAAAGAAACGCATTTCCATAATGACCTTCAAAATCTTTAATATTAAAAGAATTATTGTTTTTCAAAAACAGTAAAACTTTTGGAATGCATTGCTTAATAGATTTACATAACTTGATATTTTAATCGATTACTCGTAGCAATTTTCTGTTAGCGTAAAGTGTGATTTGCGTTTTCGGTGTAAATCAGGACCCCCTTTATCTGCAATAATGCAGTCGACTATTTGATATTTATGTAAAAGTAAATGTTATAACCTGTATGTGTCGACAAAATGCCTGGTGTATGTGTGTATTACGACTTGCACTAATTCGACTTGCATTAGAATTTTATTTCATGGGATTAAGGGACTAATATCTCGCTCTCATAAAATATTCATTTGAATTTTATACAGTCATTAAAAGTACATAAATAAGCCTTTCCATCTAAAAATTTCAGTTTAGAATATGTTTGGCATTAATTTAGCAAAAAATGGCAAATTGGTTGAATATCCCCTAAAAGGATTAGTAAACTGAAAAACGTTTTTTAAAGAATTGATAAACTCAAAACATTATCGAAAATTCCATATTTTTTCAACCCCAAGGAGAAATTCAATCGTCACATTCGGGGCACTGATAGCTCGTTATTTTCTGTTTTTGAGACACTCCTGAGCACAGTTCGTGCACAGAGGAGCAGCATATGCAGCGCTGAATCATATCCTCCAGCCGATCCTTCAGTATATTAATAAAGACAGTGGAATCCTAATAATGCCAATTATGGTCATATTGGGCTACGGTCTACTTTTCTTGGGTTATCAACTCACGGGAAAAGCTGGAGGTAAACAGTGACCTTTTTTTGGACAAGAAAATTAACAACATTTTTACATACTAGTAAACTACACTCAACCACGAAGAAATAAAAACTACTGTGAAATAAGATCAGACAGTTTTGATAAGACTATTTTTGTGGTAACCACTGCTACACTTTTGCCTGAAGATAACTAATGGTTTGTTGAAGAAATGACTTGTTGATATTGCTATTTCATGAATTAGGCTTTCTGATGACGACAAAATCACGAAATCACGATCTAACAAAATTTTTCTAACCGAGATAGAAAAATGGGGGTGGATCATATTTGGAGCACCCACCTTATAGATTGAATTTAGAATATGCCGTTTTAACTTGCAAAACCGCTATTTTCGCAAACCGTTTGTCTTAGGTGCAAACTTCCAATTGCAAAATTTTTAAAAATCAGATGCAGGGTTGAGATATTGAAAGTTATGAAGCGAAAATAAAAAATGGCTCAAAAAATACAAAATTTAACTTTTTATGCGGGCTCTAGGTCCCTTAACTTTTATTCAGGGAAATAATCTTCATTGAAAAATAATTCCAACACAGAAAGTTTGACATCAGTACGACCAATATTCACCGAGATATGAAACGCAGCGTTTTGTGACTTACAACATTTTACACTCGCCGTAATAACACCTTTTGGGGAGAAATATAGCAGTTAACAAGGGTTTAAAATTATATGTGTGCATACAGTGCGGTTTTTCAAATTGATTGAGGCTTTGTTGTGTGTTTTTTGCGTATCATTGCATAACATTTGCATTTATTTTTAAATAGCAACAACTTTTTCTTTTACTTTGAAAACCTATCATTATTCTGAAAGGGCGATAAGTTCCAATCTCATCTTCTATATGGTCCCTTAAAACTTTGAACTCTAATATCTTCTTCAGTTTTGGGCGTACAAATGTCAAATTTTTTGTGTTAGTAATATCTTTCAATGGAGATTATTTCCTTAAACATAAGTTAGGGGACCTTGGGCCCGTATAAAAAGTTACATTTTGTATTTTTTGACTCATTTTTATTTTCGCTTCAAACTGTCAATATCTTATCGCTGCTTCTGATTTTGAAACATTTATGCAATCGGGAAATAAGCATCTAGGACTAACGGTTGCGAAAACGCAGGTAAACGAAACACCCTGTATATTACATGAAATTAAACATCTTCAATTAGCCTAAAATCAACAAATAATATCTTTAAAGAAAACTTACTTTGTGGTTAAATAAAAATATTTTTAAAAGTTATACGTTTATAGTAATGTAAATGTATTAGTTTGTTTTCAATGTGCTTGCACTTATTATGCACAGGAAAGTCGCTTTTCTACATATTTTAAGGAAATTCTGCTTTCCGAATCTAAAATCTAGCCGTAATTGATGGATTTCGGGTAACTAAAGATGGAGATATTCCACGTTTTATCACTTAACTTCCTATTTTCAAATGCAGGCATTTACAGTCAAGAGGGTTTGCTGTATGAAATAAAACAAACTCGTTCCATTCACCCTTAGATAAGGAAAGTCAAGTGTGTTGCCCACACTTTTCTCCCTGCTCTCTTCAGACTTTATCTCCCATGATAGGAGGAATAAAGGATCATTTTTTCCTCTAACCTCCTCTCCTAAAATGTCTTATCTATTTTTGTGAATTATCGATTATGATGTGATGCGATGCTCATTTGATTAAATATTACATCTTTATTTTGCAATAAGCTCAGGAAATCAGCTAGACAGCTTAAGAACAAAATAATCAATCTTCAGCTGTTTTTATTTTGATGCTAAAACATCGTTTAAACTGTATTATTTTTAAGTAAGTGAAACTGTATTAATGAATGTAGAAAATATAATTAACTTATTTTAAACCATCCTCATATACATAATTGCGAATTCACTGATCAAGTAACGCTACGGACGTCATCAACAACTCGCACCACGATATGATAATTTGATAATATTTTTGGGTTGACATTCAGGGAAATGCTTTATTTTAACAAGGCTGAACTGGATCCGGTAACTTAACTGTTTCACTGGTAAAACTGTTGTTTTACGAGAATGAAAAAACGAAAAAGTGGTCAACAATGAACTCTATCTACTGGAAATTAAGGTTAATCCAGATATCATAAACTTAACTGTTTCACTGGTAAAACTGTTGTTTTACGAGAATGAAAAAACGAAAAAGTGGTCAACAATGAACTCTATCTACTGGAAATTAAGGTTAATCCAGATATCATAAACTTAACTGTTTCACTGGTAAAACTGTTGTTTTACGAGAATGAAAAAACGAAAAAGTGGTCAACAATGAACTCTATCTACTGGAAATTCAGGTTAATCCACTGGCATTAGGACTAAAATTTCACTATCAAAATATCACCAAACAGGCAATTGCTTCGTTCGAATGTAGAAGCAATTTTCACCCGCCATACCTTAACGGTCGATTTTCTAGTTTTTATTAATAGCTTTCAAATATAGCATTCCAAGAATACTACACTATGTGATGCTTTTATAGTACCGATATCGCCATTTTTTACATCACAGTTAGATTTTGTAGTGTTTCTGAGCAAAAAAATGTCCTAACAAAAAATCTTTTATGCTATGACATTAATAATTTATGAAGATTAAATAACTGACTCGAAGTGACAATTTTGTATGTATATAATTTGAATCTTTTGACTCAAAAAGCCGCAGTTCATCTTGACGTCACTCTAAAACATTAAAGAAAAGGAAAAAATTATTTTCCGCCTAGACGATAAAAGAAAAAAGCTTACTTCCAAGAATAAATGCTGAATTTTGAAGCTCAAATTAAGTAGAGTATTACTTATGCATTATTCGTTGGCCTTTTAAAAATGCGAAACTCTTGTATGCACGTTACTCAATATATTCTATTTCATGAATTCTTTACTTTTTTCAAAATAATTATATTTTCCATATTTGTTTCCCTGTAGTACAAGAGATAAATATGATAAGTGTATAGAGTAAAACTTTTTAATTTAAATCGCTAAACACAATTTGCGTTGCTGATAAACATAAAAGGGTTCTTTTTTGCACATGTTGAATTTAGTCAATTTTGTTTTCTACAATTCCTCGGTTATATGTGATTTGAATTCAGAAAAAAGCTATGTTGTTTTTTTTTCTCTGACCCAAATTGTAAAATAAATTGAATTCAATCTCTTTTTTACTTTTTTCATTCTGAAAATTGTGCTTTTTTTACTACATACATAACTTTCAAGTATTATTTTTACCAATGGCTCATGTCTGGTTAAGTCTCAAGTATTTACTCGCAGCATCATAGAATATTAAACGTTCAGGCAGGCATGTTTAAATATAATCATACAAGCATGCATAAACTGCACAAATATGGGGTTTGTGTGAAAAAAAGTAGTAGCTTATGTCAAATTCATAAAAGAAATGAATCATTTTCCTATTGAAAAATGTACCATATACCTAAAAATGCATTGAAAGTTTTCGATACATCTCTAGGGCTTAGTAAAAACAATTACAGAGTACATCTTTTCTTTTTAAAAATGGTTTTAAAAATGTATATATTAGTGTAATGAATTTCCAACTATATTTCGTCATAAGTTTAAATTTGGCAGTGTTTATTTCAACGAAGTTCCTATTATAGTGTTTGAAACAAAAGACCCTCACATGAATTTGAAACTGTGATAAGAAGCTGAAGATTTATGCTTTTTGGATAAAATTGCATACCTTAAAACTGTTTTTTTTTTTTTTTTTTACTATTCAACTACTAAAACAATAAACTAACTCTTGGAGTTTCAGTTTCTCAAAATGAAAATCTTAACATGCATTATTTATCATTCACAGCATTCATTCTGCAAGAATTGAAACCATTGAAATATGGTGTCAATTATTTTTAACTGATACACATTATTTTTCCTTGTTGCCTGGGAATAATATTGAAGATCCAATTTCCCTGCATTGCTTTAACAGCAATCTCGTTGATAGTATTTCAGTTATTGAGTAAAAGACACGGCCAGATATTCTAGTTAAATGAACAGGAATTTAAATTTCCTGGAAAGAAATAACTGGATAATTGAAATGAATCATATTTCTTTGAAAATGCACATTTGAATGCAAATGAACGTTAACTGTTTACTCATTCTAACTAATCCCTCAATGTATTTCCCAATGACGCATCTTTCATTACATTTCTGTTAAATGGAATTCATTAATCTGTATTTATTTCACGTTGGCTGGTTCTTCATTAATGCTGCCTTAGTCTCGCGTGCCACGACCGTTTCAATGCTATGCACAAATATCATTAACAATGCATTAGTTAAATGTATTACATAACCTTTTTAGCATTCTGTTCGCAGACATCAATATTTACTTCTGTTGAACTGTTTGCGCACTTACACCTTGTGCTAGTATGATGCGTCGGTAGCATTATACAGATGGGATCAAATCTTTCGGATAAATTGAATATCTGGTAAAAATAAAAATCTATGTATGTAGATCTTATATTTCATGCATCGTATACATTGCAATCCCTTGTTAAAAGCAAAAGGAAGGGCTCCAGCATTAATTTAATCGTTTGAATGTATTCCCGGTGATTAATAAGCAGTTTTCCAGAATAATGGGTCTTAATTTCAAACTGTGTACTTACTTTTATTACGGTTGTAATCTAATCAACTATTTAAAGAATAAATACCTTTGTGCTGAAAAATTAAAATGTCAATAATCCAACGCAATCAATTGCAAGTTTTGTGCTTAATAACGTTGGATTATTGACATTTTACATTTTAATCAACTATTGTTGTATTTCGGCGAGTTCGTCACGCATTCCTGGGGTAAAAATGAAGGTAAACAATTACCGAATGCTTCTATGGTTAATTGTTTACAGATAAGCTTTGTACTTTAAAAATATGTTTGTTGTTGTTATTTTTTACAACTGAAAAATGGCAGTACTGATGACATTATTTTTTTTTCACTAATTCTGTATACCATCATTGGTCACTACTTGACTTTGCAACTCACTAAGAACATGCAGTTAGGATGAACAGTTTATAGCGCTTAAAGGTAGTCAAATATTAATTGTAGTTATATAGCCGCAGAACAGGGGCGTAGCTAAGGGGGGGTTTTGGGGACAAAACCCCCCCCCTGAAACTTTAGTCACAAAAAAAAAGAGGGAAGAGAAAGGGGAAAAAAAAGAAGAAAAAGAAAAAACCATCAAAACGACTTTTTTTCTGAGTAACAAAGGTCAAAAATTCACTTCGCTTCCCCCCCCCCCCCCCAATGCCATTGAAAATATGCTCCTTCTAGCATAAAGACGCCTCCCTATGCTGAGACATTTTTTTGATAATTGAGTGAAATTTGACACTTTGCTTTAGAAATGAGATTGATTTGTTAAAGCCACGTATATGCAGCCTTTCTTTGTCATAGATTCTGCAAATTACTAAATATGTTTAATTTTATGAGCCGCGCAGTGGGAATATTGCATACAGTCGAATCTGTCTATTTCGAATTTCACATTAAAGAAAAAAAATCGAGAGATAGATCTATATTTTTTCTATTAGCTTGGTTTGGATTAAAAAGTAGAAAATAGAAAAGACTTCCGTTTATAATACCCGAAAATTGCTGTTGTTCTCTCAAATAGATATTTATGTAAATTCTAAAGCAGCTAATAAAATTAAAAATAAAGACTAGAGAGGAGAACAGATGGTATGCATTTGAGCGAATAACTTTCTACCGCCTATATTTCTTCCCTAACTTTTTTAATTCAAATTTTATTAACTGATTTAGAATTAGCATAAATGTAAATACATAAAAAGCAACATATAAATATAACGATGTGAAAAGCAATTTCATGAACGGAACACGCTCATCAGATGTTTGATTTCTCCCTGATTTGGATAGACTGGTTTTGACAAGACTTTGCTAGAAAATTCCACTTTAAATTAAATGGAGGGAAAAGAAAAAAAAAGTTGAATTTTCCATAACATTAAAAAAAAAAATACTTTGCTTTTGTTTTGTTTGACACACGTATCGGAATTGGGTCACCCCATTCCAAAGTATATAAGATTCACCTCCCTCTTATTTTTTTTAATACAAAAAAAAACTTACACACATATATATATATATATATATATATATATATATATATATATATATATATATATATATATATATATATATATATAAAAGAAGAAACCCCCCCCCCCGAAAGTCGGGTCTAGCTACGCCTCTGCCGCAGAACGTATTTTGTTTAAACTGAACTGTTTATTTAACGGACTGATTCAAAACAGACGCAATGATTATTTATTACAAAAGCTGTAATGAACACCTAGCTGCAGCTAATACTTCTTTATTTAACGCGAAAATTTTGGTCGTGTTTGATTTTTTGGAAAATTCACAGTGATAATACTGACTGATTTTGGACTAATGCGAAAGGGCGGGGGGGGGAGGCTTAATACCGACGTAGTAATGATATGAAACTTTTCTTCTGAGCATATTTCTGACATAAAAATACTTTAAGAAACGTGAGATGAACGTTTGATCAAATAAATATCTTGTATACCTATATTACCGCCATGTATGTATCTCAGATAGTGTTAAAGCATAAGTAGCATTCAAGGTAAAACATAAAATACGTATGTTCATGCTCATTTTTTTAAAATTAAAATATTTCTGTATAGTCATAGCAATTTGGCAACCGAGACTCCTGTTTCCATACTGTTTAACTGGAAAAGTAGCAATGTCATTTCATTTTAAAACTACTTACACCGATATTAGTCTTGTGTTGGAGGTCTCCGTTACTTACAGATCCCAAAATGACCAAATGAACTATAACAGTTTTTTTTTTTTTTTTTGTCGGAAAACCCCTAATCGCTTAACTCCACCGCTGTGCAATGCTACATAAATATTTTTATTTTATTTTTCTCAACTTTATGTTCTTATTTTATACAAAAAATAATGAAATGCTACACATGTTAACACCATTGAAACGAAACATATGATAGCTGCAATTAATTGCTTCATTCTTCCACACTTTAAAAGAGGGAGATACTTTTGTTATTTCTTGGTTAAAATAATTACTTTTAATTGTAAAAAAATACATCTCTTTTATTTTATGAATGTGCGTACTACTTTCATTTCAATTATAATACCAGAAAAGTATTTTTCTTAAAAAAAAATCAATCATGACTCCGCAATGGATTGTTGTGAAAGAAATCGCATAGAAAAACTCCAGAATGGAAGGGTGCCCATTTTAGCGTAGAAATAAAAAAATGTATGCATTTTTAAGAAAGCTAAATAGAAAAAAGTCTCGCAATTTAAAAGGGAAATCAGAAACAAAAGAATGAAAATAAAATTTTTGTTTGGAAGCACAAACACATAGCGCAGCTGTCTCTATCTTCGATTGCATATTCATGTAAAGAGAATGAAATAGGAGACTGGTAACGAGAGAGAGAAAAAGTCAAAAGTTCTTGAATAAAACAAAATCAAAACTTCAAAAATGGATTCTTATTGACATTTAAATTGGGATCAGTTGAATTTTTCCTTTCCATTGTTTAGCAAAAATTTTAATTACTTTTAACATCACGGGAAGTGTGGATTTTTTTGTAAGCATTTCTCTTTTGTAGATTAATTATATCACAGGTTTTCATTGCAGTGAAGTGAAACTTATAGTACGCTTATCGTCCTCTGAATAGCACTTTAATTTATGATTTTTTTTCGCCCTTTTTGTTGCATGTGTTGTCTTATCTTCGAAAAAACCTCAATTTTATAAACTGCGGAAGTGAAAGAAAAAGTCTCAAATGAAAACTATTTGTCTTAATTTTGCTATAGAAAGAGGAAAAAAATCTTTTTCCCGTTCAAATCACTAAAAGGCGGAATTATTTAGTTGGATGTCCAGTGAAATTAAATGTATAGATCTATAATTCCTTCATGTGTTGAAAAATGTCCTCATTTTTTTAGTTTATTCAACAGTTATTGACTCTGGGAATCCACTTCAACCTGGAAATTGGGTATCAAGTGGTAATAGAAAATTGTAGTTATTTCATTATTTATTCCAAGTCTTTGGAAAAGAATAATTTGTTCTTTATTCAGAAACGATTGAGGATTTTAAATGTTCGTGTTTTTTTAAATAGTTTTGAAATCCTGCATGTTAACGGAAAAACTTGAGCTAAATGGACACAAGCTTGAAAATGAGTTTTAAAAATCTCTGACTGAAAGATGTTGTATTTGCATATCAATATTTGTTAATTACTTATTGATCATATTTTTTTTTTTTTTTTTTTTTTTTGAATAAGTTGCAAAGAAATGGTCAAGAGTGTTCTTCTTTCGGAAAATTAATTTTTGACATAAAAATATGGAAATTACTGTACAGTTGATTTAATAATTAGTATACATCTTGTAGATTTTATTTTTCATTAGATTAGAAGGTGAAGGTGCTTTTAAATCGTCAATCAAAACGTACGGTTAAAAGAAGACTGCATCAATGCTTTTGAATTTTCTTAAACAGATTTTTCCACTCAAATGAATATTCTTGACTATTCTCAACGTTTAGAGTGTTGCCAGTAACTAAACTGATTCCAATGTAATCGAAATGTTTCGCCTTCGGTATTTTTTAGTACATTTTCAATCAAAAAATGTTGAACGTAATTTGAAATGCAACACATATATTGATTAATCTTGACAAAATGGAAAAATCCATGTGTATTTCAGCTGAAGTTATGTAATGAAGTCACAGGTGGTTTCAAACATGAATTATTTTCCTTAGCAGAAAAGAAAGAAAAGTAATCACAGAAACATTTATATGCAAATATTTTGTATTAATACCTTAATTTTATCATTGTTGTTCCTTTTTTTTAAGATTTACTATTCAAGATTTACACTGGAAATGCAATTCAAAATTGATTAATAATGAGTCATCTTTTAAATATCTTTACTTCACACGGTATTACTTGAGATGAAAATTTTAACAAGATCCATTACTCAACCTTTTTTGCTGATAGAGAGCCACATTCTTTAAAGTCATTACGCAGTACCTAAAACTGATTTAAAGAACGAAACAAATTTCCACTGTGAAAAAGTGTTTAGTTTTTAAACAATTAAACCGTTAGCTATTTTAAATGCAAAACGTGCTGTAACCCTGATATGGAAAACGTTTAATCTAAAGACATGCGTTTAATGTTTTAACCACAAATGTAATAATTATCTGTGTGCTTAAAAAATACTTTCTAACTCCTGCCATTACTAATGTTTTTAAGTCTTTCTTAAGAAATATTTTTTATCTCTTCACTCAAAAACAAAGTATGGTACTGGAAAAACAAGAAAAAAAACTAAGATGAATAAAAATAAGGATTTAAAAATTTTATTATTTATATGTTTATTGAATATTTATAAGTAATCAGTTTCAAAAAGCACTCATTTAGGTGAGGTTTGCAGATTAAAAGTTTTTGCTTTTTCTAAATGCGCTTGAGTAACGGATCTCTTATCTGTAGATATTACTCCTAAAAGACGTAAAGTATTTTTCAAAACTACATTTCAAGATATGTTCTCAAGTTATTGCATTGTTGCGCGGAGAAATATTCCTTCTTAAATGGACCCAGAATCAGGTATGCAATTTCCTTACAGTCCCCCTATCTCTAGCAATATCTTCGACATTGCTTCATTTTGCAGAAAATCATTTGGCATCCTCCTTCGTCTAAGTTTCCCCTATACCGCCAATGGTAGATCCGTCTATCCCATCTCGTTACTTCCGATTGGCTATATCCTCAACGGAAAGAACAATGTAATCATAATCAATGGCCGCTCTCTTTTAATCATTGCTGCCTCTAGTTGTCATCGCGGTCCATTGGATATAATCGAACTACCATCCGTTCCAATCGAATCTTTTCCTGAAAGTATGGTTCGTTTTTTTCTTTGCATCTTTACCAGTTTTAGTAATAGCTAACGCCTGAACGATACTGGAATTTTGGCGTTACTTGGCGATTTCTGCTGGGAATTGACTAGCTAGGTGATGGAACTATTGTGCCTAATCATTTCTGGTGATAAATTTCCTGCGTGCCACGTAAATGGTTTGGTGGTTTTGTTTATTGCTTTGATGAAAATGGGATCGAGAAAGGATGTGTAATTTCTGTTAAGGAATTAGTGTCTTCCAGATATCAAGTTGGAGGAATACGTAGTTGTATTATGTTGTTTTATCCACGCAATTGCATTTAAACATTTTTATGCATGCGGCGACTAACTTTTATTATACGCTTATAGAAAATGACTAATTTATTCGGTCAACATTATTTTTACACTTAGATATTTCCTTACATGTATAAATATTAATTGAGTGAAATTGACATATCTAAATAATAACTAACTTGAAATATCTCAAATAATAACTAACATTTGAAAAAAAAAGTATTTTTCAAAGTACTGTAACTTGTCCACTAGTGTAAGTTTCTTCGACAAAATGTTAAATTTGAAAACGCTTTATTTATTTAGAGGCTAAAAATTAATTGATATGTTTTGAGTGAAGAGGGGTGTGAATATATTGAGGCACTGTTGAACCCATGTACGAAAGCTCTTTCGAAATCAATGCAACCCTTTTTCTTCAACGACAATTTTAACCAACAAAATCTCGTGTTTAAAAAGTGTAAGCACATATATCTTTATATTTCTTCAGGAAAAAAGAACTTGGTATGCTTAATTTGTTTAAAAACAAATTCTATGGAGTACATACTTTTCTACGCATTTAGGCCATCAGCAAAGCTGCAATTCAGAATAAGTACTCGAGGTATGCAGATCATATGTAGCAAAATATATTCACAATATACACTTATTGGAATTGCTTAACAATGCTGAAACATGCGTGCAATTCTATTTTAGTCTTACCTAACACATATGAGAAAAAAAAATTCTCAAATTTCCTTAAACAGCTGTGTGCACGGAACAAAGAATTCTTTTTCAACGACTAAAGATCAAATTTGCATCTTTAAAAACGATAAATCAAAAGAAAAAAATTACCGATGAGCAGAATTTCTAAAACCTTCTCAAGTGTCCACAAACTTAAGTGGCAAACACGCCGGTAAGTGTGAAACTAAACTGGGGACATAGGTATAAAATTTATTTATGTTTGCATCTTCGAGCTAGCTAAATAAAGATATAAACTCCACTCCGTAAATGAATTACAGATTATGGACACTCCATAAAATTTAACGCTTTATCGTAATGAATATTAATGACTAGCTAGGACGCGGAGGGTAAAAATAAAGAAAGCAGCTTGTTCTTGTCAACCACCGATGATGCTGTTTGGCCTTAGAATGACAACGATTTTTAAAATAGGTTGTGTGCATTTATTAAAGTTAAAGATGACGCTATGATGATAATGTAGCCATAAATTTTCAGTAGCTGCTCTGAAGCGAAATGGAATTTCGACAATAATAAATCTTCAATCATGTTCAAGCGCTTCGCTTAACATACAATTTTAGCTACTATAAAAATAATGGTTTCAGAAAATAAAAGTGCTCCTTAACATGTTATGTCTAAAAGTTTTATTTATTCACGTATATTTTACAAGCAGTTTGTATTAGAACGTAATTTACAGGAAATCGAAGAAATAATGACGATTATGGTTTGCAATGATTAAAGTAACAGCTTACTAAATTTAATTTGGGTAATTTTGCAGTTCGTCATTATGGGGAATATGTCTGGGTCCTTGTCTTCTCGAAATTTCACGAAAGTAGTTATTTTTTCTCAAAAATCTTTCACCCCCCCCCCCCCCAAATCTAAGAAGGAATCTTTAGAAAAGTCCTTATCTCCGCTATAAAAGTCTTTTTTTACATAACATTCAGCCTCCTTATCAATTATTAAAAGAACTCAATTTTGATCTAAAATTCTTTCTTGTTCAGAAAGACATTTTTCTATAATAATTAATCGGCAAAAGTATGTTATTAAGTTTATTAAGTTAAGTTTTTGTTTTTAAATGACGTGTATGGGGAGACTAAAGACGCTATGTGTGTTTTGATTAATAGTTAGTAAAATGTAAAATGTTATTTTAATAATGCACTGTGCATGTAAATGTAAAAGTGTGAGAAATATTTATGGAAAGTATTGCGGATAAATAAATAGCAACTTTACTTACTTTTTAAGACTTCTTGGTATCTCTTTTTCTCTCTTACATATATCTTTATTTAAGAAATACTGAAAAAAAAAGAACTTATAATTACGATTTTGAAACAAATCATATCGTGAACAAATTTCAATTATAAAAGATGCATTAAAAAAAATTCTATAACATTAGTCTAAAGTACGTGCAAAAGCCAAATTTACTGTGCCAACACACAGGTACCTCTTTTTGATTTATTTTGATTCTGTTCTATAATTAGCTAGCAAAGAAATTTTAGGATTAATATTGAGTTTTACATATTTTTTAATGTTAGGGAGCAATAGAAAATAAAAACACATACCATTCCTACAAAATCATTTTGATGGGAAATAAGGCTCGCATTTTTGAGACTAGTTTTGGAATAAAAAGCACAAATCAAGATCCTTAAAAAAATAAAATAAAATAAAATAAACTAAAATCCTTAAAACTCTGTTTTAGTAAATGTAAGAAACAGAGCCAAAGAAATAATCTCTAAGGCATAAATCTTAGGAAGGTACTGTAATAGCTATATATTTTGTTGATATCAATAAAATAAGTTGTCATCTAAATAAATCTGTAGCTACACTTGATGATAATGACATCAAATAGTCAAAAACCTACGTACATTTCTCACCATGTATCTTTTCCTTTGGGATCTGATTTTCTCTTTGGCATTAGTGTTTTAAAACGAATTAGTAATCGCTAGGTTTTCAAATTATTTGATCGAAATAGAGAAACGCTTCCTTAATTTAAAATCATTAAGCTTAGATGCGTACTCGAATTAAATCCCAATAGGTTTTGAAATTGCTGGGTATGAGATAAGCTTCGCTTCCCGAGAAAATTTACAAAATAACTGCAATAATTTAATTTCATGAAACTTATTAAGTAAAGCTCCTACTTGGATTCATTGCGAATATCTAGAAATTACTGAACACAAATGTACTTTGAAAAATGAGCAGATTTCTCGGTATAAACAAGTTGGATATTTTAACTTGAAGCCGATTTTAACGAAAAATCTAAAATATTTAAAAGCAGAAAAAAAAAAAAAAACATCCTGCTAATTGCTCATTTTTTCAGACCGCAAGAGGTCTATCGAAACTTTATCCGTTACAATTCTTTTAGTTTGCCTTTTTTTTTTCTATTAAAAGATGAAAAGAACTAAGTTAAAATTATGTCCACATTTGTATTAGACGATTTTGTAACATTATTTGAGCAACATCTTGATGTTTGTTAGTTTTTCAATTAAGGTAAAATCAATATAAAATACGTCTTAAAATGATTTCTAATAAAGCGAAAAATGTTACTTTTCATTTTTGAAAGTATATTTCATTAGCATATATTTCTAAGTACGGTTATTTAAAACTGCCTGCAATAACTTTAAATGTAAAAGAATGTTGCACTGTATTACTTTTTAATTAGAGTAGATGCAACATTATATTTTTCATAGGCAACCTTTTTTTTTCTTTAAAAAAAATGCATTAAAAGGTATGATGAGTATATGGAAAAAAACTCAGTCTTTATAGAAAATGATAAAGGATTTTTTTTTAAATTTATCTTACTCAATAAACAATCGAGTTTGAAACTTATTTCGAAACAAATTTACATTGAATAACGAATAACGAAAAATAGTTTAGTGCTAAAATGTTAGTTAAAAGAAAGCTCAACGTAAACAATGCACAGATTGTCAATTAAATGAAGGAAATATGAAGTATTTTATCGACAATGCGAGCGCTGTTTTCATTGATTTTCATTTTCGAAATTGCACATAATTTTCTTTTAAGAAAATCCGATCTTTTTAATAAAATGTTTGAATAACGAATGAATCCTCTAATACGCATTACGAAATTCAAAGCTTCAGAAGTGTGTATATAATATCTATTTATTTATTTATACTTTATTTATTTATTTTTTTACTTTGTATGCAAGCACTATGCATAATGACGCACGCGCTTAAGAATATTTCACGTTTTACATTCAGTGAGATGAATGCAGTTAAACTCATTGATGGAATAAATATTCCTCAGAAATTTACTAAGTACAAATATTTGATTTTTGAGGAGATGTTCGTAGTCAAATTTCACCAAGATTCTTGAAAGTTTTAAATGTTTGCGTATTAAGTATTGCATTACAGATGCATATCACTGTGATGTATTTATTTAGTACCAAAATGCCTGAATATACTTCAGAAATTTCTTGAAAAGAAGCTTCAATAATTTAATTTTATTTGTACTTTCGTGTAAATTTGAAATAAATAAGAATTACGGTTGCATGAATGAAAAACTTAAAACGCTTGATGTAAGTGATATCAGACGCATCTTAAATAAATTAAATGTAAATAAAATAGATTAAATACCGCGAAAAAAAATTTTGTCGATTCAGTTCAATGATTTGTATTTATTTTAACTCAAAAAATGTTTGCTGGCGACATTTAAATTTTAAATCATGGGAGTCCTTTAGCTCAATATTTAACAATGCTTGATTGCTTGCATCAGGAAGTTTTTTTCAACGATACAAACATTGAAATTACGCCTAGTAAAATATTTATTTTATGCTATAAATGTTTCACGAACTCTTTTCTTGTGTCTGAAAATAGGAACGGCGATTCGTGCAAAAAAGCTAACGTATTGTTCTATGTTCGGCTAGAAATGCTTTGTTAATCATTTTAAGTAATGCTATGTAATTTATGAATAAGCTAATGTATGAAGCATTTGATAAGCAGAAAATAGTAATTTTTGGAAAAAATAAAATTTTAATAAAAAGCGAAAATCTTTGTAAGAAAGTTTTAACTTAATGTCAGAGCAATATGTACATTCGCTAATTATTTTGAAGCATTTTATGCAATTAATTCAATTAATATTATAATTAACACGCAGGACTCTTCACGAAAGTAAGTGGTTACGTTAGTAACCAAAACTCTTATGAATATAGTATCTGCTCACAAAGATGACTTTTTCTGTTTTGGTAAAAAATGCATCCTTTTTGAAGCGTTTTCTAGATTTTCCCAGTATTTATTTTTCTTCAAACGTTATAAATTTACAAATATACTTCCATTGATAAAAGTTTTCCCGGAGCTCAAATGGCTGTTGTCACCTCATCTGTTATTTCAGATTAAATAACATTTGAATCTCATGCGTTTTAATCATTAAATATTTGCTATATTTTTCTATCAGTGTGTATGTTCATACGTACTCATGTCTGTCTGTATTCCGCTCCTAGCTAAAGCCGTTTTGAATGAATATGACACAAAATTGGTTAGTACAGGGAAGACGATCGTTTCAACTTTTTTTTTAAACTTTATTGTAATTTTTTCCTGTTAGGTAAGCGTTTTTGATAAATTTTATACTATTTTAAATCACTGTAATCTCAACGTAGAAGTTAATTTTTCGAAGCGTTTGCGATATTTAGACACTATGTTATAATTAGTTTTATCCGAACGAAATCAGAGGTTAAGCTAAATGCTAAATTAATAGATACTAGGAAAACTGGAAGATAAAAATCAAAAAGAAATGATTTCATTTTTTTAGCTTAACATGTAATTTTTTGTTTTGTTTTCGATAGTTTTGTACCATTACATATTTTTTTCTACTGCCTACGGTCTATTCTATTTTAAAAAGATTTTTAATGTCTCCCTTTTTTATTTTGCCTATTATGGGTTATTTTTCTTTTACGTAGATTTTTTCTACACCCCTCCGCAACATATTTTCGTTTTTAAGCTTAAATGTTATGCTAAAATGTTTTCGCTTCTGTGTGTTTCAAGTGATTCTGATTATCATTACTACTGTTTTTTAATTCAGGAAATATGATATTTTCATTAAAGATAATTTCACGATGATGGTTTACCGGTATTTGGCAAAGGGCCTTTTTGGTTTCTGGTTAGGTATTTAGTTTATTGATGTTTGGATGCTTTACATTGCATTTTAAATATCCTGAAGTTTCATTGCCGGAGATGCATCAGAATTTAATGAGAAAAACTTTTTTTTTTTCTTATTTAAGAATGCGTGAACTTGATACCTCTGATCTCGCTTATTTTTCTGTTTGCTTTTCGCAGTCTTCAAAAAATAAAATCTCGTACTAATTTAGGCTAAGCACCTGGGCATCATAGGTGGCTATTTTTTAATTCTACTAGAACCATTTTTATTTAAGCATACTGTTTTGCGTGAAAAAAGGTGATCTGTTTATATTATAAAGCTTGGCGAAAGCGATTTTTTTTTAAAACGTATCGTATGTTACACTAGTGAGGACTGCTGCTACATACATTCAAATGAGTGTTCCTGAATTTCGCGAGCCAATTAAAGTATTTGTACGGAATTTGCTTAGAAATAAAGATAAAAAAATGTTTATAATTAAGAGAAAAACTATGGCCTGAAATTTTATTTAAAATTGTACGTATTTTAACAAGTTAGTAAGAAGTATTTCTTAGCTTTTCGAGTGTAAATAATCCTAGAATAAAAGTTAAAAAAACCCTTTTTTTTAATGTGTTTTGTTTATTTTCATAAAAAAACGCATTGCATAAATTATGGCTACTGTTCAAAGAGAAAGTTGAGGTCTTAAGTTGCTGTACTTATATTTAAAAAAAAGGTAACCGCTAAATCTGTGATACTTACATAATTGTGTTTATATGAATCACATTTCCACTTTTAGCTTTCTCGTGTTAATATTTCTGCTTAAATAAAAAGCTCACGTTAAAATTAGTCTTATGCAAATATTTGGTTCTTATCCTTTTCAAAACAATCTTTACTTGACTTAGCACTCACCACCTTCATAGAACATTAACTCAATCATTTAGGGGAACGTCTTCAATGGCTTTCTTTAACACGTCTTTTGTATACCTAGGAAACGAGTCTTGCTATTTAATCCGGGCTACAATTTTGGCAACGTGCCATGGCAAAGCAGCATATCCTCCCATGTATTGGTGTGTGCTGCTTACTGCACAGACGACTGGATTGAGACACAAATAGCTTCTTTAGCACCTTGCGGTTTAATCTGCCTTTTAGTAGGAATAACCTTACGCTGCGTTCCAGAGTTGGCCTTCAATTACCCTAAATTCCCAAGCTTTGAGTTTAAGTACTTTTTAATTTTCTAGCCGATTACTATCTCTTAAAAGATTATTTTTATTTCGTTCATTAGTATTGTTGATTGTAATTTAGAACGATTGTTCATGTCGTAAGAACTTAAAGGTGAGGATAATATCCTCCTTTCCCAAAGGTTTTCAAAAGAGTTGGATTTTTTTGTGCCCTTTTAACGAGAGCAGTAGTAAGAGGGAAAATATATTGTGCTTCGTTTGGCGCGTTTTATGTCTTTTAAAGGCACTGCATTGGTGTTCAGTTTTTAAGGAGCAATTATTTTTTGAGCTATGCATCATTAATGCGACATAGTTCTTACAACTTTGTTGAACGAATGTTTGTACAGCGAAACTGTCAAAAGAGAGGAAAAGTACCATATTTACTAATTTTTATTAAAAGTTAAAAAGTTTTGTAAGTATTGTGACAGTAATTTCTAAAACTATTTTAAAGAACTAAATGATATGTCAGCAACTTGTTTTTACGCTTTTCTAGATTCTTTTTGATAACACTTTCTGTGAAACGGCACAAATTTTAAACCACAGTAAGAACGTGGGGAAATATCAATGAAAATTCTTTTTAGCAGCCTGAACAAAAGATTTTAATCATTTTTTTAATTAGAAAACTTTTACTAATTTCTGATATCTGGTCTTTTACTTCATTAGTGTTAATATGCACTGTACTTCTAAGTTTACCTTCAGAAAGATTAAAAGAAAGTTCAGTTTTATAATTGCTGCTTATTAAAGTGTCGTGATAATTTTAAAAAGTTTTAGCTTGTCGTTTAGGTATAAATTAATATCTTCAGCAGCGATAAGCATTTAAATCCATTTATTTAAAAACAAAATGCGTATGGTTCAAGTCGCTCGGTAAGGATAAGGTTGTTACATGTTCCTTGCATAACAAATTATCATATTTTTAATGTTTTCCGGCCATTTGTTTGTTCTAGTCTGCTGTAATTGTCGTATGATTATCTACATGATTGTGTTTACATTATTTATATGAAAATATTATTTCATATGGGCTCACGAGAGGGGAGAGGGTTCATGACACCTTTGAAGTTTTTAAGGAAGTTCATTTTCGTTTTTTTTCCCTTATGTGGGAAGGGGGATCTTGTTCTAGGGGAGTGATTAATCTTGGAAGGAATGGGTACCCCTTATTTTTTGAGATCCTTTGCTCCTTATACTAATTCAGACGTTTTCCATTTTTAAGTTTAAAAATTTTTGTTGTAATTTAATTAATTTTAAGATATGTAAGAACTTTAACATGACTAGGAGTTTAGAAATAGTCAGTGACTAATTATTTAGGACTTGATTTCATGATTATTTATTTATTTTTTTACCTATGCGCGATCATGAAAAAAAATGTACATGGATTTATCAATATACAATGCTTTTCCCTGTTTTAAGCGGGTATGTTCAGCGAATCAAACTCATCTCTTAAACCTTACACTTTTTATTATGATGAAAATATAGGGTTGACTTCGTACTTTAGTCACGTTATAGTAATCTCCGCATAAGTTTTTGAAGAAGTTTGAAATTATAAACTAAATATTAAGTAAACCAACTAAATATAACGTGATTGATGTACACATAAATTCATTTATTTTCATCACACTCATAGGTTTTTATTGTTATGCGGCAAACTAAAAATACTCATCTTTATAGTCTTGTAAACATATAAACATAAACAGAATTTTAAAAACAATCACACGTTTCAAAGCATCATAATATTCGAAAAAAAATATTTTCGACTCTTTCAAAAAAATGTATTTTTCTAATTCGATGAAGGGCTCTCATGCCATGTTATAAAACCAATGAAAAGCTACAAAATTCCATCCGTCGAGCGAGGAAGAAAAAAAAAACCTATAAAACGCAAAACAGAAAAAAGTATTGATAACGAAACAGTTTTCTACTCCTAGATTTCAGGCATCTGGCTTTGCATGCTCATAACAAGCTCTTTGTCAAGTACGATCTGCGAGACTCTATTTTTTAGCTCTATTTTTAGAAAAATACATCTAGAGTTCAGGAAGGGGTGAGAAGTTTTGTACGTCATAAGAGTGAGCTTTGTGGTCAAGAGTTTCGAGCGTTGAAATGCGTTAAGTTTCCGCTCTTCTGTATGCTGATAGCGGATGCGTTTCATAGAATGTTTTTTTTTTTTCCATATTTCGAGATTTTTGGTAAGTGAAGTGAAAATGGTTTGAAGTTTCAAATCGGGAAAACATCTATGGTGGAAAATTATTTTGTTATCGCTGATGTGTGTTAGACTGGCATGTTATTTTTGGGTTTTTTAATTTTGCATTGAATAGCATGTTCGCGAAAAATGCTCATAATGTTGTAATTTTTTTAATAGCTGGAAGAAGATATTTCAGCTTTGTTTTGACTCAAAAAGCTCATCCTTTATCCTGTGGTAAATATTTTACAGTCTGATCAATTACACTGCGCGGCAAAAAAAAAAAAAAATAAAGATGCTTACGTCATAACTTTTGCTTATTCTTATGTAAAATGACAACCTAAATCCAAATATGACCACTGTTTTCCCCCACCACTGCTCACTTTTTGAAAATTGCGTTTCCTGATTGATTCTGGTGTACGACTATTTCATAGATATTCTTTTTGCTTGGATGGAAAAGGAGCATTCTATTAGCCATTAACACCCCTTTGGGGAGTTAGAGAGGTGCAAAGTTCAACACTATTACTATTTGGAGCAAGGTGGGAGACTTGTGAATCGAGAAAGTATACACAAAATAATTGATACACTCAACATGGGCATTATTATATGCATAACACGCCAGCACTTAAAAGATCAATGAAATGCCTACTTTGGAATAAGTTCTTAGAGAATTTTATTTATGTTTAACAAATAGTTTGAATTTTTTGAGGGAAACACAGACGGTTTAAATTTGTAAAAAGCAAAGCTGAAGTAAAACCTATTTAATACACAAATATCACTTATCAAACTTATCACTCATCAAACTTAATATAGTATAAATAAAACGTTTGATAAGAATAAATGAAACGACTTTATTCAATTCAAAAAATATGTACACGTTTACACACTGTGCAATATTTTTTAGAAACGTTATCCGTGTTTCTATTTACATATTTTCTTCGCAGTGGCATAAAAATGCTTCTCTGCGTCATGCTATTCCGTTTCACGTTTAAAGAAGAAGAAATGAGATTACATTTAACTACTTTAAAGTTTGATTACGGTATGAACAAAAGTTAAAATATTCGGATTTTTTTATTAAAAAATAATTCTTTTGTTCCGTAATTTCTCATGCATTTCACGTCTAAAATTGCTTTCAGAAGCGAAACTTCAAAAATAGATCTAGGTTTCTTATCGTAATTGCATTTAACCTGCTGATGTACAACAAAAGAAATTGTTTCAAAATCTCAAATTTTCTCCGCTGTTGTTTCTTCGACCAATTTTAAACAATGTCTTAAAAATTTGATTCATTGTTCCATATTTGAACATAAACTTCGCGTCTGAAGAGTATTTTTATTAAATAATGCGCTTTTCTTGCTCGTGGTAAACACAGCGCTGAAATTTAATATGCAGTTCATCTTTGTCGCTGAGTAAGCCCGTCTTGATCCTGTAATCAAATAAATGGGACGGCCGTAAAACTGGCTGAAGATGCAATGTTCGTGGAATACAAAATGTCGGCGTAAACAGATTTTACAAGTCCTGAATTTGGGCAGAAATATGCGTCATAATCATTAAGATAAAAGTATCCGAAAATTATGCATATTTCTCTTAACTGCGTATTACTCGAGTAATTTATGTTTAAGAGTTTCTAATATTTACTTATTGATTTTTCATTCTCGTGAGTTGTAAGCGGTAGGCATAATCAAATATGCTTTTAAATACCAGTGTTTTAGCAGTCTCAGGTTTATATAGTATATCAATATGAATGATTAATCTACAATCATTTTTAAATCTGTAGACAGTTGTAGATTGAATACGAGTAAAATTTTAAATTCTTTCAATGAAACTTTTTTTCAACTATCAACAAGGCTAAACTGTGCGGGAACTTTATATATATATATATATATATATATATATATATATATATATATATATATATATATATATATATAGAGAGAGAGAGAGAGAGAGAGAGAGAGATAAATCATAAAGCAAAAATATATGTATTATACTGTGTATGTGTGTGTAAATGACTGACTCGTATTTACCTAATGCGCTGCCTGTGCACGTGTAAATGATGTTGTGGAAGCTTGAGCGTAACAATAAAGAAAATCTGAAGAATGTGACCAGATTTGTATCATATTCTTAATGATATGAAATGGTATTTTTATGCAAAGAGCTTTTCTTGTTTCCTTTTTCTTTCATCGCATAAATATAAGTTTTCTAAGAAATACGGGAGCTGTTTTCCATGAATTG
Organism: Uloborus diversus; assembly: GCF_026930045.1. Taxonomy (NCBI): domain Eukaryota; kingdom Metazoa; phylum Arthropoda; class Arachnida; order Araneae; family Uloboridae; genus Uloborus; species Uloborus diversus. The sequence goes on from NC_072733.1 coordinate 167,722,613, forward strand.
TGTTCGAGATAACGCATCAATGGTGTAAGGTGGAGCTCGAGAAAAGTTATGTTTATGGAAAATGTTATGAATAATTTTGATTTAGTGAAAACCAGGTGGGAGAAGTAATAGGAATGAAATATTGGTTGCCGTAATGGTTTAGCTATGACGAAGAAGGTTTTACGGAGGTGCGGAAGTAAATTAATAGATTATTCTTTTGTTCATTATGTTGCTTTTTGCTCATTCAGTTGTATATATTTACGTGATTCAGTCAAAAAAAAAAGAGCAACCAATGGTTGCCGAAAGTACCTACATTTTTAAAACAGTTACGATAAAGTAATATAATTTTACAAAAAACTATTTGCATTTTTGGTGTGGGAAAGGAATGGTAAAGATATCTTTATTTTTTCTACTTTATTACCGACGAATTTTTTTTAAGTAAAAAGTCTTAACATATTCAAATTAAAAAATGTCCTATAATGTCAATGTAGCCTTTTTATGTTCAAACGCAAATAAAGATGAAATAAAAAATAATTTTAGACAAGCAAGATAGGTTATTTAAAAAACACATGTAAGACTCCACAACTTATTCATAGTATAATAAATATATTTTAAAAAATAAACATACGGATTTTATAGAAGAACAGCATCAAACAAAGGCATCATTAAAAAATAGCTTCAAACGAAAGTTACTCTTAGTCTTTTCGTTATTTTGGTTTTTAATTGGAATTTTATCCTGAGTGTGAAATGATCTGTACGGGAAAATGCTACCTGTGGTTGAAAAAAAAGGATGTGGTACGAACTGGCCAAAAATATTAATAGTTGTTAATTAAGTTATCTAGCTTTAAAATAACAACGGGCTTGAGAATTTCGGTATTTGAAAGACATTTTTCTCGGTTTCGTTTCCTGCGAAATCATTTGGGTAGGTTTAGATTAACTCAAAGATTTTAGTCTAAAACCCACTAAATGATTTTCAGCCAAAACATTATTTATTTATTTCAATGAAAGAATCTTCAGTGTGAAAAAGCCATGAATGAACGAATATTCAGTTAAAAACTGATTTCATCATCAAGCTGAAAGTTTGCATAATAATACCATTATAGAAAAGAAACAATTAAATGGTTCATTGCCATTTCATAAAATGACGTGAAATATTGATTATGTTTCCTTTGTTACTGAAAAAGAAAAAAAAAAGTAGGAGTAATCCAATACTTTATGACCAATTGAAGTTAATCAGGCTATCCCAGAAATGTCTTCAGAGTATATCCGCATTAATCTCTGTCTGCTATTGGTTAGAATTTCAATTTTCAGGAGAATGAATCAAGACCGCCAAAAGCCTTCCCTAATCCTCGAAGATGAAAATATTTTCGAGAATCCACCAACCCCGATTGGATGCATCCTCTTTCAGGAAAATACAGTTTCCTCTTTACTCTACAGCCCAAATCTTACGTCTTTATTTGAAAATTTCGGCGTTCGAAGTAAAATTGATTTTTTAATATAGCTCACAAATGATTTAAGAGTGTTTACAATGATCAGATATCAGAATTTCAAAAGCATTAAAATATTTCAACAGAAGATGAATTTCGTTCAAATACTCCTTAACTAAAACCGTTCTTAAAGTTGTTTGAAGAATTTTCATTGTCATCATTAATTTTGAAGTGTGCTTGATCATGTGAAAGCTGACACCAAATCAGAGCTTAAATCCTTTAATAGTTCATAGAAGCAGCAAATAAAGTAAAAATTTTCAATCAGGTTACTTTATTTATTATTATTAATATTATTATTATTATTATTTTGACCGCAAGTGGAGGTAGTGAAGTCTCTTTCCCCGTTTCATCAAGTAAGGAGTAGATGCTGCACGAAAAGAGACTGGTGACTTGACATTCTAAAAAAAAATTTTGAAAAAAAAATAGAACCGACTTCAAAATTGCTCTAAAAAGTGAAAAATAATTTTATTCTTTAAGCACCATCGATAATGCTTTTAAACATAATTTTTGAAGTTGGCGCAAAAACAAAACGTAAAATCCAGTGTAACCATGCTTCGTTCATATTTTTTTCAGAAAAGCATCCAAAGTTACGAACGAAACATTTATATCGTTATTCAAATATGTTGTCAAAAATGCATAATTTATGTGATAGTGAAGAAACTGGGCCTGGTTAAATTTATAGTTGTAGTTGAGTTATGACTGTGAATGATTTTATCTATCGTTTTTGCGCCAACTTCAAAAATTATGTTTAAAAGCATTATCGATGGTGCTTAAAGAATAAAATTATTTTTCACTTTTTAGAGCAATTTTGAAGTCGGTTCTATTTTTTTTTTCAAAATTTTTTTATTTCATTCTTTTTAGTGTAACTGTAGATATTTCAGTAAAAGTAAGAAGTTACCTAGTAAGAAGTTCGGCTCTAAATCACTGTATTGCTTTAGAAAAGCCTTTATTCAAAATTATCATTACAATTACTATTAATGTTATATGACACCAAACTTTTATAACAATGAGTTTCATATTGTCGCGTAGATGAAGGTAGCGAAGACAATGAAAGCCAAATGAAGCGAATACTCGTTAGTCTCAACTCGAGATCTTTATTCAGAACCACGAATGAACGTTACATCTCCTTATATACAACTTGAGAAAGTGCTGGAACTTTCCAGACTTGGAAAGATACAGAAATTAATAGAACATTCGAGAAAATACGGGAAACAGTAGAAACAAAATTTTAGTAAAATTCACTTTGTCCTAGTCGGGATTTGAACCCGGGTCGCTCGTGTGGGAGGCGAGAATTCTACCACTGAGCCACTGTTATCCACGGATGAAAAGTGCGAACTTCGCTACAATACCATTTAATAGGGAAATTGCATAAAATGTACTGTTTTTTGTCCATAACTTTTTTTCTAAAGAACAAATATGATCAAACAAAGTAATGGGACCTAAGTTGAGCCATCCCCTATCCATTAAAAAAAGAATCATCAAAATCGGTTCACTAGGTGAGACGCTGTGAGTGGACAAACAAAAAAAAAACATACATACGGTATGAACTGATAACCGCCTCCTTTTTGAAGTCGGTTAAAAAGATATTTTAATATTTTATTTGCATTATCATGCTTTGCGAAATGTTATGTGTTAAACATAAAGTGTAGCTTTATAATGAAATGGTAGGTAATATTGTTGTTAACTTTGCGATATTTTCTCTAGATGTATTTTGCCTATGACCGTACTATGTCATCATTAGCGGTATAGTTTGCCTCACTTTCCTGAGCATGCGGTTATACTGTCGTTATTAGGAGGTAACTCCTATGTCGAACCTATGCAGTCGTAATCCTAGTCAAACTTCCCTTAACGGACACCCCCAGATAGCGGACACTCCCAGTTAGCGGACAGTTTCTGAATCCCCAGACCCTCGAGATAGGCGTATAATGTATTTCACTCCTCGTTAGCGGACAGAAAATGAGCCGAGTGACGTTTTATTTTTCTGTGTCTGGTAAGCTGTTGCTCAGCATTGCTTTTGTGGCAAGCATTTTTTCTACTCCTTTGAGATGTTCTGGGGCTAACCAGTACCGATAAGAGGGTTAACACCCTTTTTTCGTCGAAAACAGGAGCCATTCAAGTCGAACTTTTTAGTCGAAGCTTATGAAAGTTTTGTTATCATTTCATGCACGAAATTCCAGCAAAAAACAGAACAAAAAAATATTTCTCCTTTTACACAGTACCTTGCTTTATCAGTTTGCATGAGAAAGAAAACATACTCTCGTGCAACTTAACGGCATCCCCCCCCCCCTCCTTCCAACTACATTTTAGGAGACTAGCGTCAGCGCAGCGTCCTTTCCCTCCAGACGCTGATAAGGAATCGGCACAGTATTGCCAGATTAAGTAAAAAGTAGCCGATTGCGCTACATTTTGCTACGATCTATAACAAAAAAGGTGCTGAAAATCAGCGATATTCATTCCATTGTACTTGACTGGTTTTGTTCAGCTAGAGGAAGCGATTTACAAATGCCGTCTTATTTTATTTTCCCAAAAGATTCAGCGGATAATTTACTTATTAGTTAAGTTCACTTATATAAGCAATGCTCATTAATTTAATTTAGAACTATGCACTGTATATGTAGATTTAAAATACAAAATTAAAATGCCATTGCAAATTCAGACTCTCCAGAAGCGGACACTCCCCGTTAACGGACAAAAACTTTTATCCTGATGGTGTCCGCTATTGGGAGGCTTGACTGTATGTAGATCACTATCACAAGTTAATTAGAATGCATGCTTCTACAGAAACACATGTACAGTCGATAATAGCTGCAGTGATAAAAAATGTTTAAGGTGACGGATTGTGTTAATAAAATACAGGGTGTTGTTTTCACTAATCAATTTAACAAGAGTTTTTTCTTTTTTCTTTCTTTTTTTAATAACAAAACAAAATAAACCTTTACGAAAATCAGAATTTGAATATCTAATGTTAGTACCCAATTTTAAATTATAACTGTTTTGGGTATTTTTAAAGTACGCCATGTTTTTATTTATTACTCAGAAAATTATCAACATTTACCAACAATAATATGGTAATCCTTTCACAAAAGCAAACTTATCTATATTTTTCAGCATGCTTCATAAATCGCGATCAACTTAATAAAAATAAACCCTCTCGTATCAAAACAAATTCCTTTGTTTCGACATAAGCGTGAGTGTTTATACGCGAAATATTTTCTTTATGAAATAAGCTTTTGAAAGGTAACGATATTGAAAAACTTAACCATTCCATTTTATCAAAAACTTAGAAAAATCTATCACACGTTTTTGCATCAATTTACATTCCTCTTGACAGATGGGTTCGAAGTAAATTTTCTTCGCCATATCGAAGATGGAAAAAAGAACTAAAAGAAAATTCTTAAGGGAATTTGAGCCAACTGCACCCCAAATCAGGCTCAGAACTTTGAAGAAACGGGCCAAAAATATGCAAAAGTTGAGGAATCTGAACCCTTTCTGAGAGTTCAGCTTAACAAGAAAGGGTCCCTCTTGTGTTCCGCGTTGGAAAATAATGAGAAGAGACGCAAATGAAGCCTGCAGGTAAGTTACGAAAATCCAATTATTCTTCCCTTAAAAAAATGTGCAGAAAAAAAAAAGAATTCCGAGGTTGCAAATAACGTCAAAATTTTTCATGCGAAGATGGTGGATAAATTGTTAGATGGAAGATTATCAACATAGTTTAGCAAGTTTAATGGTAACACTTGGGCTTTGTTCCCGGTTTTATTTTTTCCCTTCATTTATCAAGAAAAAAATCAATGAAGTTTAATGTCTTTTGGGCTCAGATTTACCAGATTTTGAAAGCTCTTGGATGACTTCTTATTATTATTTTTAATTGTTTTGTTGCTTGTTTTATTCCCGATGGACTTCAAAACTTCGGAACAAAGTGGATGACAGTATTTTTTTTACAAATGCTAAATACGTTTTCATAATGAATTTGATAAGAACTTATTTTTTTACTAAAATCTTTCCTTTTATGTTCCAATATATAACAAAAAGCGTGTGTTCCATCCATAGCTGCGCTAGCGTATTATATAAGATAAGCTCATTATTTAATGCTTGCATTTTAACTAAAATGAAAGTAGTGTTCTCGTCCTGAATGATAAATGACTTTAATTAGTTCATGTTATTAACTGAATCATCAGACTTTTTAAATGACGATGTTTCTATTTTTTTAAACATACTTTGTAGTCATTTGGAACAGCAGTACTTTCAAAATTTTTGAATAACAGCGTTGTTGGAATTTTGAATCACATTATTTTTAGCATTTTTAAATAACAGCATTTTCGAACTTTTTCAACAACAGTATTTTCAAAATTTTTGAATGACTGTATTTTTTAAGTTTTTGAATTACTAGAAGCATCGAATGTTAACAGTATTCATTAATTTTGATTCTGCAAACCTCTTAGATAAGATTTTGCGGAATATCCATTTATTTGTCATTGTTTGTTGTTGTCCTCCCAAAAACTTATTCATTTTATAGTTCATTTCTTCTTACTTTCTACTGAAATATTGAGAATGTTTTGATTACCTATGAATACTTCATTTAGTATCCGGGATAATGTACTCTTTTATAAATGATCTCTATGATGATTGATGTTGTAAAATTTTTGACAACCTACATCTAATGATGCATCGATAAAAACACAAATTGATTATTCTATTGTTATCTCTAAAAAAAATCACCCCTTTATACTGAACAAAAATTGAGTTATTAAAACAGTAATAAATGAAATACCATACATGTCTTGTAAGAATTTGAAAATTATACATTCTTAACAGCTATTTCGATTTATCTTTTATTCCGAAATGGAAAATTTTAAACAAGAAATGAGCGTTGTATATCACTTTAAAATGAAACAATTCTTCATTTTCTATCATTATGTTAACAATTGATGGTTATTTATCCGAATTCATTTACGAAACTTAAAAGTACATTGAAGTAAATTAGAACAAGATGGACTTCCACTCGTCCTCTAAGACATTAAAATGTGATTTATTTTTTTTTCTATTTGTCCTTTAAGCTGTTTCTCAAAAGTGATTGCATAATAAAAAATATTCTATAATCTTTCTCTAAAGTGTTGTTTTGTTACATATCTGTCGTTTCAATATGTCTTTCGTTGATACTGAACTTTCAAATAATGAAATTTATAGATTTTTGTTCAGTTTTGTTTTAACGATCGAGTCTCCTAATATTCAATTCGTAATTCACGTTTTATGACGCACTAAATGATTTTTTGCAAGTTATGATGAATTGGGGCAATTTACTGTCTCCGACTCATCTTTCTTCTAAATGCTTATTTTATGCTGAGTACCTCTTTCAAATCACTTATTGTTTTGAAATACCACTTTCTTCAATGCAAAGTGCTTTTCTTTGAAAAGTTTGAGATTTTTGGGTAATATTCACAGCTTTTGCTATCACGAGTTTTAAAAAAGCTGTTTCATCATTGTTAAAATAAAAGCTAGTTTTCAAATTCATGCAATCTGGTACAAATTCTGTGATTTAACTTTTCCATGGTGTATTGCATGTATACTTTTAGAAAAGTTGTTTCATCATTGTTAAAATAAAAGGTTTTTTTTTAATATACATACAATATAGTACACATTCTGTGATTTAACTTTTCCATGGTGTATGGAAATTAAGGGCTCTAACACTATTATTGCATGTGTGGATGTTTTTTTAATAAGCTATCATATGGATGTTTGCCCAATTTAAATGTAATAGAAGATCTGCACATTGTAGCTATCGTACTATAACAAAACAATTTCCCTTTACTTATCTGGGCAATGTATAAGGAAATATCGTACCAAAGCAAAACAATATCTCATTTTTTTACAGTACACATAAAACCAGTACAAAAGAGAAGGGGAACTTTTCCTGGTATAACAGTTGTAGGAGAATTCACAAAGGTGCTTATGGTGCAGAGTAAACCATTGAACTTTTATGGAGTCGCTTTAGGGATTTTTTTTCTCTTTTTGGAGAGCCGTTCTTGGAGAGAGATATTTCTAATAATTAAGGTAGTACACCATCGCTATCAGGGGCGGTACCCCTGATCAGTTGTACCTTCGCTCAAAAAATATTTCCTTTTTTTAAATTTTGATATACTTTTTATTAAAAGGCTCGTTTTACAAACCGACTTTGTGCTGCAGTTTTTATTATCACGAGTATTTCCTTCATGTGTTTAGTGGTCGCAAAAGACCAAAAATATTGAGTGCAAGATGGCGTTAAATTTGCGAAAAACGGCTGACATTTTGAAATCATATTAGACAATAGATTGTATGGTATTTTCATGAGTCACTGACTATATTGTAACACTAACTTTTAGTTAAAAAATAGTAAAATATTAGAAATTTATAGTTAATAGAACTACAAGAAATAAATCGTTGGAAAGGGTAAAGTACTGTATAAATGTATGATAATATAAAGTACCGTAAGTAAGTAATATAAAGTACTAAAAATATGAAGTACTGTCGTGTATCGGAGTATGCTGTTTCTTATCCTTTCTCTCACCTTTTTTTTTCAAAATGACTTGCAAATTTTTAAGCTTTGTCATACTAAATGTTGCTACGGAACTGAAGAAAAAATGTAGAATAGTTCGTACTATTTTGATTATCACATGATGTTCAGTAAATATTTCATATCAAAACAAGAGTCACTAATAGAAAACATCAATAATTACGTGAAAAATCATCCGTAAAAATTAAGTATTGTTACAATACCACATGTCCAGTGAGTGAGCCGCTTTTTAACGGCAGATCAAAAACAAAAAGTAGAATACAAATTGAAGCGACATTTTAAAAAAATACAAAAAAAACGATATCATGCAATGCGACCAACAGCAATGACTAATGTCACTTCTACTTAGTAGAAGAGAAACTTGAAGGGAGATAAAATGCTTTAAGTTCTGACGAGTAACTAACTGGAAATGTACTTAAATGAAATCAATCATACTGAAGTACGGTGGGATGTCGTCACCCTCACACAAAATATTTTGAGGTGCTAATGTGGACTCAATACACAAAAATAAAGCACCTCAATCTTTAGCACCTTTACCTTAGCTATTAGCCATCCATACCAGCAGCACCATTAGCTCCGTATCCATAATTCAAAAAGCAAGCAAGCTGGAACGGGAGGAACAAAAACCAAGTATCCAATGTGAAACCTGAACATCGGGTCCAAACTCATTTTCGTTCCACAAGCAATACAAGGCGTGGATAAAAGGTATCTCCAGCAGATAGCAATCGATGTGTCTTTAAATCCCTGTAAAGCTGTTACCGATCAGTGGGCAAAGAATTCCCAGTTCCTTTCTGGAAACGTGTCACTTCTTGATGGATGATGATGAGACGACGCACGGTCCCTTTTACGAGAGCATCTCTCTTCCCTTGCCATTGTTTTTTCTTTGAGAAATGAGTTGCTATACAGACTTTCTGTGTTACAAAAGGGCTTGTTTACGGAACACCGCAGATCATTAAGAAGTTGGAATCCCGCTCTTTTGATATGATGCTTTATTGTTTACTTTTTATTTTTTAGTTTCATCACGCTGGTGCATCAGAAAAATACGTCATGGTTGTTCTAGTTTTGTGGCACAAGCTGACGCACCGCATTATTTTAAAATTCGATATTTAATGTCTTTTTAAAGTTTGGATTCTGCCTAAAAATACAATTTGTTACACCTTACCTTATAAAAAAGCACTGCTCTTATCATTTAACGCTCTTAATTCCGATATATACTCGTATATCTTCTCTTTTTTTCTTGTTTATTCGGTACATCAATAAAAGTGATTATGATGGAGTGACTTATGCATCAATGATTGATTATTTTTTGTTATGTACTCAGATGCGCGTTATTAGAGTCATAGAACAGAATTAGACATAACGTGCTGGCTAACAGGAAGAGACCGAATAACTTTTGCCCTACATCTGTTAAGGAAGAAAAAATTTTTAATTTTAAAAAGAATGAAGCATGAAATACGTATACCTCTAAAGTTACAAATAAATCAGACATTTTTGCAGATGCGAAAATCCTCTTCGTTGTCTTAAAGTCCATTAATCAACACTTAATCGAGATATGAATAATATTTGAAGATCTTGTTTCGAAATCGTGTATAGGGGACTGGATGAGGGGGAGGTCATTTTCTTCTATTCTTAAAAAAAAAACGAGTTTGAGTTATGGAAGATTTTTTATTGAATTTAAAGAACAGATAATTTTCCCCAGTAATCATCTTTGAATTATACACACACTAATTAATGTAGTTGAAAAATCCTAACAGCATAGTTATTTAGAGAAAATAAATACATTAATTAAGACTTAACCACTTTTGTTACAAAACTGTATGTCTTATGCCCTTGAAAAAAATAACGAAACTAACTTCTATTTGAAAGTAATCCAAGGTTTTATCGTGTAAGTATAGCATGCTTTAGGTATACAGCATTTTGAGAGGTAGTGGGTTGCCAGAGATTATTTCGTCATGTAAGTACGTTTTTTTTTTTTTTTAATTATTCAGCTTTTATATAATTAATGGCTAAAACTGAAAAATTTAATTTTCTGTCACTACGGGTCACAACTGAAATGATCATCTTCCCGATACATCGCTCAATAGTTTCAACATTATAATCTAACGAAATTTCAGTGCAGGTGGAGCATCGACTTGACAAAGGTTCCGTGATGAAATCACTCTGGAAGCAGTTCAATTCGAAGAAGATACGATTATAATTGTCCTACTTATATGGCTGCCAACTTACGCAGACTGTACGACTTTGAATTCTCTTTCGGTGGGTAAGGCGCCTTGTAACGTTCCATTAACTGCAAGAGCTGGCATCAAAACACTCCTATTCATCAAGTTCATGAACCTATTTAACAAAACGTGGTATGAGTTATGTTGTAACCTACATCTTTCTTTGGATCTAAGACGAGTATGTCATACTGTTAGCATGGCGTTATTGTTTTAAGGGAAAACTGATCCCTGTCTCGAATTTGAAAAGGCTTTCTGCTCTCTTGCCTTTCAAAAATGATCTTCCACTTCCTATACAAACGCACTGCAACCAAGTAAAATTATCTTTTCGGTGACCTGGTTGAAGAGAATGCATGATTATTAATTGTTTAAAGAAGCACAACAGAAACCACTTACTTGGCTTTAGTAACATTTTAATAAATTCAAGATGGTCAACTTTTGACCATCAATATTGTTCAGGAATAATATTATTGTAAAACTACTTAGACATGAAATATAACCTTAAATGATCGACCTGCGGCGTATAAATATTTATAAGATCGCAAACATTTCTTGGTCCTTTATAGCGTTATCATGTTAGCAAATTCAATTTATCAAGGTATAAAGGTAAATAACAAAGTTTTATTGTACAAAACTAGAAGATTACTGCTTACATTTGTTTCGGCGAAACAAGGAGCGTTTTTATTAATGCAAGGGAACTGAACTTATGAATAAAAGTATATCCGATAAAGTCCGACCATTTTGTCGGATGTCTGTTGCTTTTCCTCCATAATTTCACTTCTTTTGAATTGAAAAATGAATGCCTCTTTCAATGCAAAGGGAGTGAACTTATGAATGAAAAGATATCCGATAAAAGCCAACCATTTTGTGTCGGTTGTATTTTCCTTTTCATCCATAACTTCATTTTTTTAATTGAAAAAGGCGTTCCTTGTAACGCCGAAACACGTACATGCAGTAATCGGCTATTTCTGTGTAATAAATTATTTTTAATTTTACTTTTGTGCACAGAGGTATTTATTTCGTATTCTAGTATGATTATTCATGACGTTTCCCAAAAATTGTAATGATTAATTTAATAGAGGAAATGGTCTAAATATGGGCCACCCGCTGAAAATGAGGGAAGGGGGTTGTGTGCAAAAATAGCACCGAATGAATCAACAGGAATAGGCAAAAGCGTATTGAGCAAATGAACTTGATAGCTAAAGCACGTGCTTTGGCGGGAAGTGTTGCGTAAAAAACTTTCGCTTTTGAAGACCTTAAAACTTTTCGAAGCTTGTATATATTAATTTATATCTTTCTAATTTATACAGTGAAGCAAATGGTTTTTATATTAAAACATTTTATATAAAAGTAGATTATATGGGATTTCTTTCAGTGTACTTGATTTGAGATATTTGTTTGTTTAGTAATGGTTTAGTACACCATATACAGTAAAGTATTGCGTGGTCTAAAAGCAGCTACCGAAAACGGGCTAGCCCGTTTTTGAACCACCGTTGGTAGCCTGTTTTTAAACCACGCTGTTTTCGATGCTTTGAAGTTCAGCATTTCGAATCAACTACCAAGTAGTCAAACTTCAACTATCAACCACGTCAGTTCATATGAAATATCTTCAATCCAAACTATTGCAAAGAAAAAGAACAATCGTGGCCGCAAGAGTGGCAAGACTTGCATCATCTCTGGATCACCTTACATAGACGAACTGGCAAAAGGTGTGCATTGAATAACAGTCGGAAAATTGTGAGCGGGGAATCAATTGCCCGTGAAAAAGAAAAAAACCTTCAAGTCAAGCCAACAAGTCAAAGAGGAAATCCCAACGACTGTAGTCGGATTCGAAAGGAGACCACACTGATCTTCCTACTGATGGCAACGACAAGGATAAAGAGTTGGTGGTTGTTTTTGATAAATCTGATGATGGCAATGTTGTAGTATGCATATTTTATGACATTCTTTTCAGATGATATTACAGGAGAAGTGTAGAATCTCTGCTGCAAGGCTATACGTCCAAGTGTGCGGGATGGAAAAAAAAGGTTTACTACATTTGTAACTTTTGCAACTAAAAAATGAAATAAATGATTTTTATTTTTCATAAAAATATCTAAGATGGTATTTAATAAAAAAAATTTAATTAAAATTTCGTGCTTATTATTTATTTTTTAAGCGATAAAATAGTTTTTCCTCAAGTTGCTCGTTTTTGGACCACCTCTTGAAAAGCGTGATTTTGCCGCTTTTTGTAATCGTGAAGTTTTAAAATACTTCAAACTGGTGCAATGGTTTTTGAATCCTAAGATCACCTTCATGAATATTTTTAAGAGTGTTTGGCACTAATATTATCCCTTTAGCGTGAACAGGTAAATCAGTAGGTAGAAAATAAAAGTGGTGGTCCGTTTTTAGACCACTCCTTCCAAGATTTACACTTCTATCCTTTGAGGAGAAAACGGGATTTCGATGTTTGTTTTTTTTTTCCTCAGTTTTTTATAGTATGTTTCACTGTTAAATTTTAGTTTTTGTTATTTTTTTACAGTTTTTTTTTTTTTTTTACTCTATACATGTACAAAATAAATTTCATACTTGAGAAGTACAGTTGCAAGTTCGTAAAAGTGAGGGTAAAAGAATATTTCGAATTGAAAAAAATTCCGAATATAATATCAAGCAATAAAGCTCGAACTCATGAGACCCCAGATGCTGCTGAGAGCTGCTAAAAATTCTAGTTTATCGTAAGTAGCTTTGCATTATCTGTCCTTTTTTTTTAAATAGAATCATGTTTTTTTAACCTATGTTTACCTATCCGAACGGGAAAGGTTTCTATTTTTTTTACCTAATACTATTTCTGCTCGAAATTTTAAAAAGTATTCGAACGAGAATATTCATAAGCGAAATAATCTATTTCCATCAACATTTTTATCATCCTTAAAGCATTTTCAAGCTTCAACTTTTGCTAAGCCCAACGTTGAAACTAGGGAAGAATTAACAAATGTTAATATGTGCTGGCGGAGTTGAGGGGTTCCTGTTGAAAGGTAGTTGTTATGAAATGAAGGCTCATGTCGAAAACTCATTCTTCTTCATCTATTCCCCTTTGTTCTTCATTTTTCCCCCTATGGAACATTTTCTCTCTGGCTACGGGCCAAAATTTTCTTTTCAACCTTTTCCTTTCTATGAACTGTGGTTAAAGGGTAGTTAAAAAGGAAACGTTGAAAATTCTATTGAATTTTAGGACAATGTTTTTATATAATCGATTAATGAAATTGCTGTGGCGAATATCATTTACTGCTTTACGTGTTTTTTTACTAAAAAAATAGTTTTACTTTAATTTGTCTCATTGTATGTTAATTTGTATTTATTTTGAGAACGTTGTAGCTATAACAAAGAGTAAAAAAAACGACTTAACGATTGTAAGAATCGTAAGCAGTAGAAATTCTTATAAGCAAGCAAAACAAAATTTGTTGCCAAGTTGTTCTTAAAATTGGCAATAAATTTCAATTAGTTATGATTAGACCATACTTTTCTGAAACTAAATATGATAGATATGTATAAGTATGATATTATGCATGAAGAGTGGTTATTTTATTTTAATTACAATTCTTTTAAAATGTGACTTGGCATATCAGTTAGCTTGATTAAATAAAAGATGTTTACATGTTTTTTGTCTTAACTTTGATAGCCTCTTTATCAATAGATAGTTTTGTGTTTCAATTTTGATAAACATGTGCTTAGTATTATGGATATGAATCTGCATGTAAAAGTGTGTGTATGTGTGAGAAAGCGTATCTGTGTGTATGAATGGATTTTATTAAGTAATCTGGGGTCGTAATATGTCGTTCTTTGGGTAAAACATTATAAAGGTTTATGTCCTTTTAGATATTTGCAAAAAATTATGTTCGCAATGAAAAAGATAATGACACTGTAAAAAAATAACTGTAAAACCTTACTCCGTAAATTACTCTGGCAACACTCTACACTTTATGTAACCTTATTCCGGCAGCTAGCTTCCTCCGTAGCAATGGAATAACTTAACTGGCATGGCAGCTAGCTGCCACCGTTTTTACGGAGTAACGTTAAACAAATTTTTTACAGTGAATGAAATCGCATATTTTAAATAACTACCCATATTTGTACGCGATAAAGCACATGAGGTGGTGTCCAATGTGTAAGGTCCTTAGAGATGATTTTGCGCAGGAATTTATGCTTATGCATGTGCTAATTTTACTACAAACTCATTTTTGCAAAAAAAAAAAAAACATGTGTGTTAGAATGAAAAGGGAATTCGTGTATGTATGAATATGATAAAGTAATCCATTGTCACACGCCATACATATCTGTTTAAAGAATTCATTCCATATAGTGTTGAGATATATGATCAGGTTATATTATAATGCTCATGTCGACTCGAAAATAATTAGATGAATCTGCTTAAAAAGCTTATCAACGAAATTGATTACTGTTGAAACGTTGCCCTCTTCCAGTCCAGGTCGCCAGTTTGAATTCGGCTCCATTCGGTAGATTCATTAAGTACTTTCACTTAAAATTACAGTCGAGTCCCGACTTACGCGAGGGATGCGTTCCAAGACACCTCGCGTAAGTCGGAATTTCGCGTTGTGGAACAAGGTATGTTTAGTAATTTTTTATGAGCATACCCAATTGTTTCAGTCCTTTGTAAACACCCCTCATATTGTTTCAAACCATTTATTAACTATATATTGCAGTATCTTTTACAAAGAACCGACTTTTTCTATATTTTAGAAAAAGCGTTAATATTTGACATAAAATTTTGTAATTTAGCAGAAAATCAATGATAAATCGGAGAGAGAAACGTAAAATAAAACAGTATGGTACTTACAGTATGTACACTACAGCATTACTATAGCATTTAACAGTATAGATATAGTAAATTTGTTTATAATTCAAAAAATGAAGGCTTATGCAGCGCGATCAGAATGTTATCAGAATGTATTTTATCAACGTTCATATGTAAAATGAAAAAAAAAAGTTAAGAATCGGAGCGGTTTTTTGTATAAACTAAAGCAAAGCGTTGTTTAGACTAATACAGTGGGTGAACTTCCGCTTTCAGTGATGCTAAAGGGATGAAAGTTCATTCACAAAACCAATATTTAGTGTCAACGAAGCCCATTCTAACTCTCTGCCGCTCTTTTCCGAAAAATTTCATGTTGCAGGCGAGTAATTTGTGTCCGCACTAAAAAATTCATTACTGATGAAAAACTTGCGTTATAGCCATTTCGCGTAAGTCGGATCGCGTTGTAGCGGGATCCGACTGTATGCTTTTCTTAGGAGAAAAATCAAAATTTAACTCTCGATGTTATTGTTTTAAAACGCAAATGGGAATGAACCGTTTTTTTTAATAAACAAATAAAACTTTGTCGATTCTAAAACCAAACATGGGAAACCGAACCAATCGAAACCACGAAAACTAAACAAATGGATTTTATCTTATTGCCGTTTAAATTGCCATTTACTCATTTTTCTTCATCTAGCTGAATAATTTGGCGAAAATTCACTTAAAAAAAATTTTAAACTCTGTGTGGTGTTTCTAAAGAAAGTTTTCTCTAATAATCAACTAATCCCAATTCTTATTTTCAAAAGAAACCTACTTATTTGAAAAAGTAAAAGAAAAACCTTTTACAACGTGAAGGTTAAAATTTAATCGTAAAGAAAGCTCTTCAAGCTAAGGAAAATTTGATATTTAAGCGACATGTATTCCCTAGCTCCTCTCTTTGAAAATTAGAACTTCTCTAATTTGTCGTCGCTATTGTTTGAAATAATCTCATTGTACGTTCATAATCTCGTCTTTCTTTTTTTTTCTCTCATCTTCCTCGGAGAAATAATAAGAAGTTGACAATGAAAGCTTGGCGACAGGTTTCTCCTTTTTAATCTTTGCAGAAAAGCTGTAACGCTTGAAACGGAGAAAACTGCTACATTAAGATTTGTCATTTTCTTTTTGTGTTTAAAACTTGGTAATTTAAGTTGTTTTTTTGCGGTACCTGAATATGATATTTACTGATTTGCTAGGTTAGACAATAATTGATGTGAAATGTTCACGGTGAAGTTTTCATTTTTTTAT
Organism: Uloborus diversus; assembly: GCF_026930045.1. Classification (NCBI taxonomy): domain Eukaryota; kingdom Metazoa; phylum Arthropoda; class Arachnida; order Araneae; family Uloboridae; genus Uloborus; species Uloborus diversus. The sequence goes on from NC_072733.1 coordinate 167,738,915, forward strand.
AGTTTTGTCATGCTTAGAAGAGATTGTTCTTTCTTTTTGTTCTTAAAAATAGGATGACTAGTCCTATCGATGCAGTTCACTAATAACCACTGAAACGAGAAAGCGTTGTTTCAAAGGTAGCATGCTAAGTTTCTAACGACTAACATTATATGAGGCTTTTAGGATCAAAACCAGCTCAAAACTCTTTTTAAAATGTTTCCAAACGGACAAAAATAAAATCACAAACTGAGCTGTTTTTCAAAAAAAAAAAAACTGGTTTTCGCAAACGTTTTTGACCAGATTCTGAATCGATTTACAGCATTATGGTATCCGCCGAAAAGTATCAAACTACAAAATAAAAATATTCTTAAAACCTCAGGGATTGATCTAGTTTAGATACTAAACACTTGATATGAACTATTGCATCGTAAAATATGTTCCTCTAAGCCAGACAAACATAAGTCACATCATCACTACATTGCAGGAGAGCGATAAAACTATCGTCTGGTACATACAAAGGATGGATCTCGTGCTCTTTTATGCTGTTCAGTAATTATAAAGCATTTTTTTACTGAATTACGTTGTGATGACTCAATGCAGAATAAGATTCTGCGCATAAAGCAGTAATAACAATTGTCATTTTTGGAATTACATTAGTCTGACTCTGAGGTACAGAAATATACAAAGGATGGATCTCGTGCTCTTGTATGCTGTTCAGTAATTATAAAGCATTTTTTTACTGAATTACGTTGTGATGACTCAATGCAGAATAAGATTCTGCGCATAAAGCAGTAATAACAATTGTCATTTTTGGAATTACATTAGTCTGACTCTGAGGTACAGAAATATACAAAGGATGGATCTCGTGCTCTTGTATGCTGTTCAGTAATTATAAAGCATTTTTTTACTGAATTACGTTGTGATGACTCAATGCAGAATAAGATTCTGCGCATAAAGCAGTAATAACAATTGTCATTTTTGGAATTACATTAGTCTGACTCTGAGGTACAGAAATATACAAAGGATGGATCTCGTGCTCTTGTATGCTGTTCAGTAATTATAAAGCATTTTTTTACTGAATTACGTTGTGATGACTCAATGCAGAATAAGATTCTGCGCATAAAGCAGTAATAACAATTGTCATTTTTGGAATTACATTAGTCTGACTCTGAGGTACAGAAATATACAAAGGATGGATCTCGTGCTCTTGTATGCTGGTCAATAATTATAAAGGATTTCTTTTACTGAATTACGTTGTGATGACTCAATCCAGAGTAAGATTCTGCGTATAAAGAAGTAATAACAATTGAGGCTGTGATAAGCAAAGGGGTGTAAGTGGACGTTTTTAAGTTTTGAGTAAAATGCGTTAGATAGCATCCTGGTTAGGCTTACATTGATTTTTTTTTTTCTAAATCATGCTAAACAGCAGCACCTACCAGAACTTCTAGTACCATCGCTTTAAACAAGACAGAGGAGAGGTACTCCTACTATTTGTACTGGTTATCTCCAAATTTTTAATTTTGCCACTTACATCCCTTTGTCAATTGTCATTTTTATAATTACATTAATCTGACTCTGAGGTACAGAAATATCAGCGATTTAATGTTAATTTCTTTGGTTTTTTGTGTATGTGTAACTACACTGCTACTATGTGTAACTACATGTTGTGACATATTCAAAGTCACAGTGTGAACATTCTTAAACACTTGTTTTCAAAATATTGCTTTGTTAGAGTTGAGCAAAGTAAAATTTCGTAAGCAGGTGTTAAGAGGTATGAGCTCTAGAATAACAAGAGAAAAAAGTAGAGCTATAACGGTGACGTTATTAATAACACGAAGCAATGCAGTTAGTAAAATTACGGTTGCAGAGACAGAGTTTTAACAATTTAAAACTTACTTTTTAAAATTTAAGCTTGATAATTGCTGGGATAAGTTAAAATGAATTTGAAGCGATGCTTTTAGCTCGAAAACTGGACATAACATATAGATGATAAAAACTATCTTAACTAGTAATTTTTAATTCAGTTTTCAATCTCTCATCTTTCGTTTACTTGTATATTACTAAAAAAAGGGAGGGGGTAAAAGAATCATACTTCAGTAAAAAATTTTAGTTAAGCAATTTAAAACAACAAAAGTAATTTTTCGAAAACTTTGAAATAAGAACTTAATTACGAGCTCAGTTGAAAGAAGAAAAAATGAGTTTAACAGAATAATCATAAATATATATTTGAAGAATAGTCGGAAAAAAACTTGTCTTCGTTTAAATATCATCATGAAAATCTTTTCTTTTCCACAAATTTTCTCATTTTTCCGTCATTTTAAAAATGCCAGTATTTTTCTCATTTTCAGTAAATTCTAAGCTTTATTTTAGCTTTTAATTTTTGTAATAAAAGTTTAAGTCTTACGTAATACCTTATTTCTGGTCAAAAAATTAATCTTTTTCTCGCATAAGAGCTCTGGCAGACGCTTTTGACTGTCTTAGTGCAGGGATTTATTATTTCACACTATGTCGTTTATTTCTCGAACAGTTAAATATTTTTTATTAATATAGTCAATTAAACTCACTCCAAACAAAGAAGCTTAGAACCAATTACATGGAAATGCATTAAGCCATCAATGCGCCTTAATTGATTAAAATAGCATATTTATAATTAATCGCGCAATAGTCTCTGATAGTAAATACGCTTGCTGATAAATTGAACATGTCCTTTTTATTGCATACATTTTTCTTTTCACTCTGGCATCGCATCTTCATTTTTTCCGACATTCATTGATTGCTTCATTTATTGTACCGCTTATGACACTATAATTTATCCTTTTGGTCTTTTATAGTTTCTATTTTTCATTTTGGGAGTTAATGATAAGCATTTATATCAATGACATGGGAGTAAAATGCGCTTTTTTTTTTTTTTTTCATTTTTTGTTATTAAAACGTTATCTTCTACAAATTCAATTAGAAATGCAGTTGAAAGGATTCTTTGTTCACGCACGGTAAATAAATCAGAAACACTCAAACTATTTTCAACGATATAATTATCTTTAGATATTCATTCGTGAAATGGATATTATATTAAATTATTTTTATGATTTATAATTATGTTACAGTTTCCTTTTCGTCACATCTACTATTTTATAAAGAAAGGCATTGAATAACTAAGTATATAATGTGTAAACCTTTCGAAGTAATCATTTCTACATAACCGTCAATCACAATATATATATATATATGCCTCCATTTTTTAATTAACTTTCGTACAAATTCTAATACCAAACGACTTGGCAACCTAAATCAATTTTTAAAGTGCATTCCATAATCTTACTCTTTTGTTTTCCTTATTTAATTTTTTATTACTCATAACTTGGGGGGGGGGGGTTAAATGTTTGGATTTTTTTAGCTGTAATAATAAAAACTAATTAAATTTAAAAAAAAAACCCGTATTTCTGATTTTTTATTTATTTCTTTTTTTTCATGTGGAAAACAGGGAGACTCAGCAAACCTTAATAGCCAAAAAAAGAAAAATATATAATTTAAAAAGTGATAAAAATTACATTACATAATGAACTTGAAACACGTAGGGGAGACCGGGGCAAGATGACGTATGCCTTAATTTTTCCGTTTTAAACTAGGTAACTGCATCAACTGCATGGTACTGGCTCTCATATCCGCTATTCGTTCAGCAATAGTATAGAGACGCTGAAATCGCCATATTTGTGTTAGTTCTGAAGCTCTGATTGTTTACCGTTGCCACGATATAACTTTTATGCATGTGTAAAAAGGTCTGCTGCATATACATATAGGATATATCGTGTCTCTTGAGTATTTATGAGTAACTTAGTTTAAATACTACCTATTACCATGAATAAATGTCAATTAATCGCTTTTTTTTATGTCAATGGAGAAGAATCCGTTCAAACAGGCAGTCTGGGGCAAGATGACGGGCAACAACGCGGGGCAAGATGACGAGCTTGCCTATTGCCCGTGTTTCGGAATTTATTAAACTATGTTGTCCACTTTATTAAACTCCTGTCTGTTTGTCCACGCGACCTTGCGCTTCTCCTCTGGGACTAAAAGACGCATTGAATCAAGGTAGGTATCGTTCGAATGCAGGTGACCAGGGGCTATTTACAAACTAGTTGACCAAATGACTAGTTGAATGAATTAAACCAAGCAAAGAATCTCCTGCTCTGTTAATTATTGACAGAGCAGGAGATTCAATCATAAATTTCACATAGCTTTGCAGGCTATCTTATATTGCAGTGGAAAAACATTATCATGCTTGGGTTGCCATTTCACACATCGCATCGTCTCTAGCTCCTGATGAGTCAGTTTTCTGCCCATTAAAAACCTACTATAGCCAAGCATGTGACAACTTTATGGTCATTCATCAAGGACAAGCTATCACAAAAAAAGAAAATATTGGTGAAATTTTGAGCACCGCTTACTTCAAAGCAGCTACAGTTGGAAATGCCGATAAAGGGCTTTAAGAATGAGGTATCGAGTCTCATAATTTTCTTGTTTTTAGCGGACTATGAAGTTGATGGCTCTGAAACTGAGAATAATAGTGCTAATCCTCAGACCTTGGGAGTAGAAAACCAACATATAAACCCTCCAGACGAAGCAGAAGTTATGGCAAATGCTGATTCCGATACACCAAAGAAGCATGTTAGTGTTTTCGATTTCAATGCATTGCCTAAAGCAACACAATGCTACAAAACAAAAACTGAAGCTCAAACATTCTTACAAGCACACACATCAAAGAAATGTCAGGACAAGGAGCAAAACGGAAGAAAAAAAGTATTATTTAAAAAAAAAAAACAAAAAAAAACAGGGAAAATAAGCTCGTGAAGCTGAAAAGGGAGTAAAAAAAACTGAGACCAAGTTCCTGTAGGCCCAAGTCTATTACTGTGGGCCCGTATTCATGCCAAGCAATGCAGTTGCATCAAATTCAAAGAATAGTGTTCTAAGATGCCTTTGCTTGGAAAGTGGAATTTTGAGATCCTCCATCAGAAGAATGGATCCAGAGCTGTAAACGTCAAGAGTGGTGGCATAAGGAATGTTCCAATTACGAAAATGGTATTTTTATTTGTGTCTATTGTTAGTTGCACAACTTAACACTTGAACATTACGCTACAACGCATTACGCTTAATTTGATACTTAGTAAGATGTAAAAATACAGTTATCATTTGTAAAACTAGGCAGCATATTCAAAACATAAAATATGTTCAACCTTTTTCAAAGTTGTCATCTTGCCCCTAGGTCAAGGTCATCTTGCCCCAGTACTGGGGCAAGATGACGATTTGCTAAGGTTATGAAAAAATAAAAATATCCTTCGTTATTTTTATTTGAAAAATTAAATGGCAATATATTTAATACTACAAAGGAGTACTCTAACAGCTCATGCAAAATTAATTTTACTGTCCTTAAAAATATATTAATAGACCACGAAAATTGATAGCATAGTCATCTTGCCCCGGTCTCCCCTACTCAACCAATTTTTCAAGAAGATACAAAAAAAAAAAAAAAAAAACGCAGAAAAAATATTTTAATTTCGTAAATACCGGCACTTTTTGTAAACATCGATGCTTTTTTTTTCCGATTTGTAGCTAATAGCACCATTTAGTGTTTTTCTTTGGTACCAGCTCTGTAGTTCGGATTGCACACTATGATGTTATGTGACACTATGATGTCAAAGTTACGCTATAAAATCAATTTTATGACTTAGGCAGGCTATCGTTCAGTATGTTGTCTACTAACTGTACTGTAATAGAGAGGATTACTTTTTAATGTTTCTAAAGGCATTTAAGTCAGTAGAATCGCGTAAAACATTTTTTTAAGTCCTGTTATTTTTAATTATCTTCTGCAACATTTTTAGCTCTCAAAATATACTATAACCTTGTCAATATTCTGAACATTTTTAATTCTATATATATGGGCCTGTGAGAAGCAAACAGATGTAAATTCCAAAATTATAATAAAATGAGATAACCAGTCCAAATCGTACAATAACCTGTCCTCGGCATTAGGGAAAGGAACGGTACTTGTACCCGTGGTAGATGCTGCTATACTTCATCATTAAGAAAAACAAATCAATGAATGCCTACCGGGAGTTAAATTTTAAACGTGTTTTATTCAAAACTTTAAAAAGCTCACTTACATCCCTTTTCTTCTCACTGTCTCATATGTATTTCTGTGTCAGTTATATCACAAAATAACTTGTTGATTTTCATATACCAGACTAAATTGCTGAATAATCATGATTTAAGCGCCTATCAGGCTGTTTTAAGAGTCAGGCGTAATAGAAAATAATTGTTAGTAGTAAAGTTGAGAGTCAACATTTGTCGATTGTAAAAAGACTTTGTCACCATCTTCTTTCATTCTTTCGAAATTACTAAAGGAAATACTTGGCAATGTGCTTAATGATGATTATTTACCTTTCGGTTTGGTTGTATTCTTCACTTCCTTAGTTGTCTTTGAAAGTTTAGTAGCTGCTGACTAAGTTTAACCAGGATGAAATAGTTGTCTGCAAATATTAGTTTTGTAAAAATAATGTAAAGCACATTCTAGAAGCACTTCTTTATGCTTGTACTTTTACGAAAACATAATGTTACATAAAAGCATACAATGTCCGTTACATTTTCAGTGCCTTCAGTATGCACTTTTACTGCGCAAACAAAATACAATTATTTTCACAAAAAACTATTTTCAATCTATTTTCAAATTCAAAATTTATAACTATTGCAATTTTAAACCAATAGCACTACAAAACCAAACAAAGCCTTTCTTGTTCATTAAAAAAGCATGAGAAATTTGCATTATAAAAAATATGTCACGTACTAGAAAGCAAAGAAATAAATTTCATCTTCATTGAAATTCGTGAGATTAATTTAGCATTATACGATATCACTAAATAAATTTGAGTTTGATTTTACTGGCTCTTCAATGATTTTAAAATTCAGCGTTCATGAATTACGTAATTCACAAAACAGAGTAAAAGTTCTTAATTTTGGAGTTCGGTACCTTTTACTTACTCACAAACCCAATTTATTTCTTGGATCAAGTTTGTTTTGTACGCTATGTTTTGAAAAAACTCAATATTAACATGCTTTGGTTAAAATCTTCCTTCTTTTTTGCATTTATAATACTTTTTGTATTATGAACAGCATATTAAATGCACCAAAAGGGAAAATTGCGTAATAAAATTTTCTTCTGAACAAAAAGCTCATAAGATAACTTCACAAATAAACAAGACGTTGAGATAAAAGCCATATATAAATACATTTAAATTATAAGGTTTTTTTATGCGGGCATGAGAAGAAAAAATGCACATTCAGCATGTGCATTATTTCTGAATGAACATTATTAAATCTATCTATCTCTTACTAAACTTATAGATAACGTGCTTACACGGAAATTTAGACCAACGAAAAACGGGTTGGAAATATATTTTCAAACTCTCGCTATGTTATATAGTTTACTGAAAGATATAACTTTTTTTATCATACTCAAAATGTACTCTATTTTATAATTTCCCACATTCATAAATAAAAGCCTTGTGATAACTTCATAGTGACTTCACATTAAAGCTTTTAGTTTACAGATTTAAAAAGGTTGAATATTTTTTTTTACCAACTTAAGAAAGAAGCAACTTATAGCATGGATCTAGTATAACTAATTGCATAACTCTGTGGACCTAAATACAGAATTATTACTCTTACGTGAACGATGCTTATAGAATCGTTCACGTGTCCGTTGTCGAACTTCGTGATCCATTTCTCTTTTTTGCACTGCTGAAGGGGTATGCTTTTACAACCTCAAAAAACCTGTTTGCCGAGTTTTTAAACTCTTTTAAACTGCTTTTATTTATACAAGTATACACGTTGTCGTAATTTTACTCATTTAATTGTGCAAAGTTTCTGACTGATTTTTAACATAAAGAATTATTAATCTAAGTAATAGCACTAGAAAGGGAAAAATACAGATTTATCAATTGTAGGTTTAAGGTTTCTTTCGTGTAAAAGTATAAAAACAATGAAATAGTAGCCATAATTGCGGGGGAGGGACCTAAAAATTTACAAATAATTTTCTGTATTCTTTCATCTGCATCAACTGAACTGCATGATTAAAATGACTTTTTAAACTTAAAATTCTGATACAAGCAATAATAATTAACACTACCCGAACTTCTTGCAACGTTAAAAGTCAAAGTCTAAGGCACTTTACATGCGTTTGCTCTTTTGACTTTAGAATTTCGTTTCTCGAATTTTATATTTGTAAAGGTTACTACTATATTGGTAGCATCTTAAAGTCAAAATGAAAGTTTCATACTTTAGAGACTTATCTTACTTGGCGAACAAGGAAGGAATCCAAAAAACAGAAGAGTAGGGGGGCGAGGGAAAAGGAAGCCGAGGACGAACAGCATCCTTGGCACACAACAAATAATGATGCAACTTGGCAAACATCTATTACTCACTGTTTCACACGCATCAGCTAGACAGTCGCTTCAAAGCAATCTAAACCTTTTATATATTAAATAGTGAAGTTTCCGAAACTTCCAGGAAAATGTTCCCCATACTTTCTAATTCATTTCTGCTCCATTCAAGAGCGTAACAAAATTTTGCAATCTTTTGAATTGCTGTAAAATTTTATCGCAGGTAGTGAAAGTATACTAAAATTCAATAAATTTTTCTACTGAGCAAATTTTGACTCTTTCTAATTCTAATGAACATAACTTCAGGGGTTGTCTACATTCATGATGCATTTGCTTATTTTGAACTGAAGAATTTTGATAAGTAAAATTAATTTGCTAAAATATTTACGAACTTTCTTGAAATAAATGCATTTTATAAATCTTTTGTTTTGATAACAAATTTTAAAATTCTTCTATTAATCGAAGATTTACACTATTTTAGATTGAGTTATACAGCGCAGTTTGGCATTATTAAAATTAAAAACGTCATAGTTAATAAAAATTGGTGAAATCTAAATTTACAATGTAAGGAAAAAAAATTATTCGTTGATGAATAAAAACTTGACTAGGCAGTATGTTTGCAAAATGATGCAACATAAGGAATTACTATATAAAGGAATGTAAATCAGCAAAATATTGCTAAAGGTACACCAAAGGTAGTTTTTAAAAGAAAAAAAAATATTGCACTATTATTGTAAAGAAGAATTTCTTCGAGCGATAAGCAAATTTAACAAAAAAAATCATCGCCACTGAAGTGTGATAAACCTTTTACTGCTTATGACGAAATTGTCCTAAAAGACGAAATCGAAATTATATTGTTTCGACATCTGTATTAAGACATAGATCATAAACGAAAGTTGACCTGAAATAAACGAAATACAGGGTGTCCAAAAAGTCCTTGACACATTTAAAAAATTCAAAGAAAACCAACAAATTTTCGTATGAATTTGCGGTTTGCACCATAATACTTCACAGGTTCAAGAGTTTTTATGACATCGAAAAAAAATGAAAAGGGGAAAAAAAGATGATGAAAAAAGGCGTAACTTTTAAATCGTTTTTGTTGACATGGGAAAACGCAAAAAGGAATGAAAATTACGAAACGAAGAATTACAAGCATAGCATATAACTGACACCCTGGTTACGAAATGCCTTTTTTCTTCTTCTTTTTCCCCCTTTTCTTTCTTTCTTTTTTTTTTTTCGATGTCATAGAAACTCTTGAACCTATGAAGTATTACGGTCCAAACCGCAAATTCATACGACAACTTGTTGGTTTTCTATGGATTTTTTTAATGTGTCAAGGACTTTTCGGACACCCTGTATAATAGATTTGACATTATACTAAGTAAGAGACTCACATTTGATGAATGATATCAGTCATAATGATACTAATCGCACGATTACCCTTTAAATTTAAACCCACAATCAGTTTTACAGAGATATGTTTCCCTTAGTCATAGAACATTGTTACTTAACAGGCATCAGACCGCTGGTTTACGAAATAACTTACAACCTTGCAAAAGAACGGTGCACAACTAAGATTTTAAGCAGCCTTTACACGTCAACACAACCTTACCTTATTGTGTGAGTTTATATAAGGCCCGTTTTTTGTAAGGCGAGTTTATATGAGGCAAGTCATACGTTGCCATCATTCAAGAACACTGTTACGTAATAGGCATCAGACCACTGATTTACTAAATAGCTTACAATTTTACAAAAGAACGGTGCCCAACGACGATTTTAAGCAACTTTTAAGCGTCAAAAAAGGTGCGTTATCTTAGTGTGTGAGTTTATATAAGGCAGTCTAGAAAAAGGGAAACTTGACTTGTTTGTTTGTTTGTGAAGATTTTAGAGATGTATGCCTTACCTCGCAGTGTGGCTTATATCCCGGCAGTTATAGTACACGAGGCTTTTTCAAAGTTTCTTCGCACACGGGACAACACAAGAAGAAATTACAGCACAAAGAGAGGAAATCACACCAAGGGCACCGGTGGGAACCGAATCCACGACTTACAGTTTAAAAGACGAAGCTTCATCACTGAGCCATGAAAACCTCTTAACTTATGATGCAGTGTCAGCTGGGTGTCGTAAGCAAGTCTCCATACAAAATGTAAGATATGCCGAGTATTAATCTGCCGTGGGAAGGTAAAGCACAGTATCTGCAGAAATGCGTTTTTGAGCTATTTGAATTAACGCGTTTTGGATTCTGTGCTAACAATAGGGAAATGTTGGAATTTATTTATTATTTATTTATTTATTTATTATTTATTTATTTATTGTGCTTTATCCTCAGAGGAAACCAAATGAGTAAGCTTATGCCACCTAAGTAAACGTACAATAAATGAGAAAAACTCAAAAAAAAAAAAAGAAAAATTAAAAATTTGCAGATACTGCGCTTTACTTTCCCGCGGCAACTTTTCCCAACAGTTCAGTCGCTTACAGTAACTGTTGAATTTTATGATTACATAATTGATCTTGACGAAAATGAGCACATGAAATATGTCGTTCGAAGTATTTAATGACAAATCTTAAGTTTCTTCTAAATAAAACATAAATTTGTATAACTTATTTTACGACACTTCCAAGTTAAAGTTCAAGTTACAACGTATGTCTTGCTTGTAGCCGTAATTAGTTATCAGATATATGACACTCACATACCCCTCTCAATTTCATACCTTACTATTTTACCGGGCAATATATTTCAAAACTAAACGTAATTTAAACTATCAGCTTTGAAGTACAACTTTAATAGTTACGACGACAGTTTTAAGTATCAAAACAAACTTGAATATAAGCTGCAATAATTCAGCTAATTTTCTCATTTTGTTTGTAAAATATCATATTTAGATCAATGAATGTCGCATTAATTTATGTTGTCGCCGAATTCAGTCTGCGAATATATTCCTGCAGCTAAATTAATTTTCGAGTGCTGCCGTCAGCAAGGCTCTTAATATTCAGCACTGAGGAGTTTTGGCATGCCTTTAAAATACTTCAAGGCTGAAATTGATATGTCAAATGATAGTGGACAGATCTCTGTGGCATTTTCCCTCTATTTAATTAGCATCAAATTAACTTTGACTTCTCAATAATTCTTATTTCAATACTTTAAATTGAAGATTTATTGAACTATACTGATGTACATCTTAATGACTACTGCATTAATCATGTCTAGAATTAAAACTCTGGATTGCAGTTTACTATAAATGATTTGTAAATAATTTGTAAAATAAGGAAGCATGATAAACTGGAATTAGACCAACCAATTAAAGTGTTCATGCAAACATTGAACATGTGTTATTTGCAAATGTTTCAGAGTCTTCATGATTAACAATCCTGATTTACTGTAAAATGATTATTAGTGTTGGTTTGACTGTAATGCAGGGGCTGTATGTTTGGACAGTCTTTAAAAATTGTATTTCGTTTTTATCTTACCTACAGTTAGGATGTGACTGGAAGAATAACATAGAAAAATAATGAAATCTACTTTTAAGTATTGATGATAATAATTTTAAGTTTGAGAATCGATAAAATTGCAACCCTACCATGCTGTGGGCTAATTGCAAAAATAGGGAGTAGATGACGATGACAGATTGTTCATCATTTACTGTTTTTAACATTTCGTAAATAATATCAAGATAGTAACCCAACACAACTCAGCAAGAATAACACCTTTTCCTATTACCCCAAAGAGAGGTTTGTATTTTAAAAGTTATAGCTCAACTTATCGGATGCGCGCTATATGAAGGAGAAAACTCTTAAATCCAAACTCACTTTCGTTTGATGGTAATTGTAAAACGCGTGTTCAAGGCATCACTGATATCAAACCCACTTAATATATATTTTTTATTTATATTGTTATGATTTATTTTTTAAAATTGTTAATTTTACTTAAATTTATTATTACGTAGCTGAAATAAAACGCTTATTTAAATAACGATAACTGGGCAGAGTCTGGTTGAATAATGAGACTATCCATGCAAACGATGCGTAAAACTTCATCTTGGTTTAGCGTCGTAAGCAGGGTTCGAAAATATCACGATATTTTCGAAAATATCCGATATTTTGATATCTATCGGATATATAAATATATATATATATCCAATATTTTCAATCAGCACAAAGTCAAGTTTTCACTATAATGAATGCATTCTCAAGTCACTCTTTATTTTCTGGTATTATTATTCAATATGTAGACTAAAAATTAAGCTTTCTTTTATTAATTATATCTACTATTTAATTTGACATTTTTATCAATTTTAATGGAGTTAAATTAGCTCAAGCTGTTTTACTAATTTTTCTTCTGTTAGCTACTTTTACTGTTATATGATTCAGAAATAAAAAATATGCATTAGTCGGTGCACAGCCATAAGACATTCACTTTTTTCTGACCAACGTATAATATATATTAAATTAATCACTTTTAATGCAAATTAAGATTGTTACACTAGTAATAATTTCATTAATATAAAACACAAGTGACACAGGAATATTATATTACTTTGTTATATTAATGATGTAGTAATACTTCATAAAAATATTTCAGATAACTTTTTGGTTATTTTTAATAATAAATAAACAATATTACTATGATTAATGTAACTTTTATATTGAAAATAATATAGATAAAAAATAAATATAGAAAAAATCAAAATATCATGATATTTTTTAAATAAATATCGTGATATATATCATGATATGTATCGACCGATATATATCCGTGAACCCTGATCATAATCCAGATAAATATCATGAAATTAAGAAAAAAAAGGATATTACGCGCTAAAACATTCCAGAAATATTGCTGGCACGTGTTTCATGTTTAAAGTGAATTTCATTTACATTGAAAATCGTTAATCAGTGTCAGGAGATATGTTGCTACGATCTGAAAGTTCATAATTTTGTGTATTGTAAAGGTGATCTTTTTACCTTTTTTAACTATCTGATTCCAAATGAAATTATTTAATCTGCCTCTAAGTGCGTAGCTTTGAGCGTAAATCACAATATGAAGATAAATCTGTACCTGGAAAACAAAATTATCCAGAAAATGAGTTTGCAATTTTTATTTTTGGGATGATCTGTGTTTACCGTATTGTCATTTATGGTTTTATGTAATTAAGATTTGTTTACCGAAATTTATATGTTTTTTACCTCTGAATAGAGTATACAAAGATAGGTAAGATAGTCCTTAAATTTCGATTTGAAAAAAAAATGGATATCTTTACCTTTCAGTTATGCATGTTGTCATGTATGTTGTTGTTTTATGGCTAAAGCCAAAAAAAATCAAAAAAAGAAATTTCTACTTTGAGAAAAAAAGTCGGCTAAGAGAGGGTTAACCCTGAAATGCATGTGTCTGTGCTATTTTAGTTTCTTTACACTGTTCTCTTCATTTATTTATAATTTCCCACGGGGTCTCCATGACTCTGAGGTAGAAGCTTCGCCTCAAATGCCGGAGGTCGTGGGTTCGATTTCCACTATTTCCCTGGGTAATATTTTCTCTTCTTTGAACTGTAAATCTTTATTGCGTAGTTTAATTTGTAAATAAAAAAAGCCCAACTTCTCACGACAATGGCACCCCATATATCCATTGCGGTTACTAGCTATGAGTACGATGGCAGAAACAACAACCATTTCACGCAAAAGTAAATGCTCACTTACGTAAATATCGTCAGGTTCCTAAGGAAATTCAAGTAATTTGTAAAATTTAACATATTGTTACATTTTTTCTCTTTAAATATCGAAAAAAAAAGCATTTATTAAGTTTATTACGGCTTAATGCATGTTTGAGATCATCAAAAATAGCTTAGATGCAAGAGTGTGGAAAATTGGATGCGGGTATTAACAACGCTTTTAGGTTAGGATTTCTCTTTTTCTAAGCAGTAGTCTAATGCAGTCTCAAATGAGTGATTAATAGCTTGTTTTTTTTTTCTCTCTCTCTCTCTCTCTTTTTACTTTAGTTTTTGTTTTAGCTAAAAGATTTCGTGCGCTCGTAAAATACTTGCTGTTACTTTCAATTTTTTTTCCTGGTAATATTTTGTTCTTGGCTAAGAACTATTCTGTCCGTTGAATTTTTTATTTATTTTATCTCATGAAATAATGATTGTGTTACTTTTTATCTGCAATTTTTAGATTTAAATATGTTAAAAATGGTTTATATGAATAAATGCAGACATATTTTAAACTGCGTCAACTTTTAAGATATTTAAGCTTTGATTTACGGTTTGTTTTATTTCTTCTGTATATTTGGAATAGGATGAATATTTGTCTTAAAAATGGAATTCAACAGTTTATCAGCTCAAAATTTCATTATAATTAACATCTTTCAAGAACACTTAACTATAAAAATCTAACGTTTCGCCAACTGTACACAATCTATTCACTTCTGTTTCGACTATTGGTATGCTTTTCAAATTATCTCTTGGCAAATAACTTCAACGAGATTGTTAGTTTTTCATCATTTTAAGAAATATACGAAAAATTAATATTTTGAGGTGGCTTTACTTTGCGGCATTCAACAATGACTTTCAGATTAAGTTTTCTTAGCTCCAGTAAAAAATTTAGTACAACGATTCAAGCATTTTTTCAAGCTCGTTACAGGCTATTGTTTTTTAATATTTTCCTTTTAATGGACTTCAAGCGTTATTTTTGAAAGAAAAAGGAGTATACTTTCATAAAAAATGAAAACATTTAATTAATTTATTCTTTTTCCGAAGATACATATTATATAAGATAGTTTAGCTACACATCGTATTATATTTTAGATATTCTTATACGTTTTACACATTCTATGAAACGAAGTAAAGAGGAAAGTCTAAGTTTCAACTTTTTCCAAAGTCTCACTTTATAAATATAAACGAGCGAAATGAAAGAAAAAACGCTTTCCTATTTATATCTTGTTGTTAATACCCTTACTGTATTTTTTTTCGTATTTCTTTCTCAGGAAATGTAATACTTTAGCTTTATTACCTGAAATCAAAAGTAGGTACTCACACAAAATAAACATAAAGAATTAGTGATTATATTCCGCTCCCAAACTAATGTATAAGCGGTAAGTTTTAACCTGATAAAGAATTGACTTTTAGCAACAAATGCAACAACAGGGTTTTTTCTTTGTTTTTAAGTAGTTTTTAAACGTTTGTTATTAGTAATGTTTGCATTAGTTTAAAGCTTAAACGTTTTAATATCACCCAGGGGTGCCCTGATGGGAGATCAAGGGAAGTCACTGTGACCTTCCAAAAATTTCTATTCGACAAATTTTTTCTGACGATCCGTCGAAACTTGGAGTTCTATTCGCAAAATTATCACCGTTCAACGAAATTTGGAGCTCCAATGGACAAAATTATCATCCTTCTGCCAAATTTTAAGTTCAATTTGGCTAATTGAGAATTCCCGCCAAAAATTTAAGTTTGGAGGCGCTTCTAACATCACCTTTCTGCTATGTTCGACTCTTTCAATAGCAGATTTGGACAGCAAACACTTGAACGTAAAGCTAAATTTTGGCCAATAACTGCCTGCTGTAGAATTTAAATTCCAGAAAGTTTCAGATTTGCTTCATTTTAACCTCCCCTCCCCAGCCAAAAAGAGGTCAAAGTATCAGCTGTAAGAATGAGTTTTGTTGTACCTCTAAAATTGATGGGCATCGACACAGTTCCCGACTTACCCATACAATAAGAAGACCCATGGTTGCAAAAATAAAACTTTTTCATTTCTCCCGTCCCTTTTCCCTGGTGAAGTTGATTTTCACGGCTTTTCGTCGGAAAGAGTCCAAAAGATTTTCATATTTTATAACGCTACTCCATTTCGCCGAGAAACTCGCGTGAATAAGACCGAAACATGCATCACATTTAAGTCAACTCTGTGCGCGAGTTGAATACTACTTTCCCATTTCTTTTTAAAGAAACGGGTTGATTTTATTTGCTTGTATGAAGGATGTTCCGGTAAAAGCTTACGGCAAGAAACCATTTACCGAAACAGCCTCTACACCTAGTGCATTCTACTTTTACCGCTACTGTCCTTTCTGGAAGATGAACACCAGACGGCCCCCAGCACTTGACAAGGAGGAAGTCTTCCCCAACCCTAGCTTTGATGTTTCCCAGCTTTGCTTTCCCCGCCCGGACATCTGGTAGCTAAAACTACCGCCGCTACGGAATCCACAATCCTCTAACGTGAATGTTGATAAATATATCCTCCTAGTCCATGCCTGGACTAAAAATATGACTCTCCTTTTGTAGCTAGATAAGATGCATCACGGTTTCAGTTAAGAATGCGGGTGCTGTTATTTCCTGTTCTCTTTTTTAGTATAAAATTTGCAGTGCCTTTAGAAACTGAATGATATTTATTTTCGGAAATCTGTTGGGGATAAGAGGAGTAGGGAAAAGTACCAGCAAAGAGTTGTTGTTTGTGTAAAACTTTTAAAAAAGCGTTTAATCACCAGCAGCTTAGGAAGTGACTGAAATATATCGTATGACTGAAAATATATGAGCGATGAAAGATATGTAACTTTTCCCGAAGAAAAACTTACGAAATATTTCTGTAGAAAATTATTTTTAAAAAACATTAAATAATTTCGTTTCAGTATTTAAAAAACCAACAGCTTAGGAAATGAATAATTGAAATCGTGTGACTGAAACTATATGAGCCATGAAAGATGTATAAATTTTATCTGAGAACAAATTACGAAATATTTCGGCAGAAAACTATCTTCAAAAATCATCTAATAATTTCGTTCGCCAACTAATTAATTTTTATAGTTCGAATTATCTTGTAAATAATATAAATAAAATGACAAATCGAACCATTTATTTAATATATTAGACTTTTATTTAATCTATTTAATTTTTGAACATTCTAAAAAGTAAACTAAAATGAACTAACTAAATAAAATTGATTCATTCATATAACTAATTATTTTTTAAATAAAGTAAAAAAAATCGTCAATTTTCCTTCTTTTCCTCATTTTTAATTACTGTTTATTAAGTTATTTGTTTGATTTTAAGATATTTGCGCTTTAAAAAAAATC
Organism: Uloborus diversus; assembly: GCF_026930045.1. NCBI lineage: Eukaryota > Metazoa > Arthropoda > Arachnida > Araneae > Uloboridae > Uloborus > Uloborus diversus. The sequence goes on from NC_072733.1 coordinate 167,756,375, forward strand.
AGTTGACGTGATGCGAGAGTAAGATAGAATAAAAAAGTAGTACTGGGAAAAGTTTTGTACCTCTAAGTGCAGAAATAATTTAAGAAATTGCCGTATTTATGAGTTATTTTGTTTTACTGATATATATATATAATGTAGTGCTTTATCTCTGTGATGTTAAATAATTAAAAATATTAATTGTGTTATAATTCAAAAAAAAAAATGTTAGATAGTTCTAATATCAAATTGTTCAATTTATTTATTACAGCAAAACTATTTAATATTTTCTCCGTTTAATACATTAAACACGTTTTATAAGTTAGATTTTTTTTTTTTTTTAAGTCAGTGTGAACTTTTTTATATGGTAACCCACGTCCGATTTGAAAATTTTGAAAAGGGTGAAAAAAAAATGTAATACATAGGGGATCTTATGTACCCGTTGCTAATATTTTATAGGAAGATTAACGAATTTTCATACGCGCGAGTTTTCTGATTTCTAGTATTTCATTGATTAATATTAAATTCTTCAATGTGGTTTTTAATAAGAAATTCAAGCTTGATTTTTCAAATACTCTTAGAAATTGCTGCATTGCTCAAAAGGTTTTAAGATTTAGAGTAAAATGGGTTTAGGACTAGTTGTTATTTGGAAAAAATCTATTAATGGAATAGTTCTAACACATAACTCTTTAGTTATGTTTTACCTAGTTTTATTCGTTTACACATTTTACTTTAGTTTGAGAAATAAATATTACCGGTTAACTAGGAAATGTTTAACTAATTTTAATAGTTCGATCCTTCAGAATAGTTTTTTAACGTTTTCAATACTGAAAAGTATCCGATAGTTCCTCGTAAATTTAAGTGCCAGAATTGATGCATGTTATGGAAAGACAACTTAGTTCCCGAATTGCACTCGAGAAGCTAATTTTTAATCTTTCTTACTCTTTCAATCAAATATTTTTTATAGAAAAATGTATTAAAAGCAACAAATGCAATAATTTTTTTTTAATTGCCATTACTTCCCACAATGAATGTAGTGCAACAGAAAAATGGGTTTTATTTTTTCTTTGAGTTTATGAACGATTTCAACAACTACACGGGTTTATTTACATTTTAAGAAAGCTGTGGAAAAACATTAGCAAAAAAAAAAGGAAAACAGTTTTTTTTTTTTTTTTTAAATCTTAATATCTTCTATATTTAAAGACTTGAAACGTGACTAAATGATCTCACTTTGCTTCCGCGGTTACAACTGTTTGCTTTCTTCTTGATGTGTTGCCAAAGGTTCTGAATATTTATCGAGTCAAAAGATGAAGAGGAAGAAATAAAATATAAGTAACCCTCCTCTGTCTGTTTAACGAAAGACATCTGAACTTCAAACTTTCTTTTTTTTTTTTAAATGTTCTGTTTTGAAAACCAGGAGACCTAAGTTTTTCTACCCTGTTGCCAAACATGATACTTAAATAAATGCCAACTTTGTTCTTCATTTTCTACAAAATATAAAATACACGATTTGAAAATGTTTATAGACGAATCATAAATGACATTTGATTTATGTGCGTGTATGTGTGCAATTCAAAATATTGTTTTTATACGTACTGTAGTTTTTTCTCATTGTGGTTTTTAAACTCCAAGAATCTTAAAATGGTTTTCTGACATTTTCTTTTTTTTGTTTTCGGTGTTCTTTATTGATTGTTGCGGTTCTTTTCTAAGAATATAGTGACCATAATATCATAACTGTTAGTGTATACATAGATTTATGTGCATTATATGATGTTGCAGTTTTTTAAAAATCATTTGGTACACTTCATTATTTTTTTTATTTTAAAATTAGTTGTATGCATTGAAATCAAGTTATCTGGAATTTTAATTTTGTTTGCCCATATTTCTTCACTAAAGGAGAGGTTCCTTGTATGTTGTGACTTCGAAAGACGTCTATTCCAGGGATTCCGAAAGTGGGTGCTGCAGCACCATGGGGTGCCGCAGAGAAAGGCGAGGGGTTTGGCGAATATTCCACGGTGTCAATTTTTGTAGTATAATAAATATAGACTGGGTTGCTGTGAAAAAATCCTAATTCTTCTAAGGGCGCATGAGTCGGAAACTTTTTTGGAACCTGGTCTATATCACTTTCAGATTTTCTGTAAAACAATGTTGTATTTTTCCGCCAGCTCAAAGCTAATTATTTCAAACTGTACCTAGTTCTTATACTTTCGCTTTCAAGGGGGGTTTCTAAATGAAAATTATCTGCGAACGTGATTTCATGGTGCACTATATTGCCGTGTGCAGGTAAATGGCAGTATCTGCAGAACTGAGCTTTCGATATATTTGAAGAAACGCGTTTTGGATTCAATACTAACAACAAGGAAATGCTGGAATTAGACGATTTTCTCGCTCCTTTTGTTCAGCGGCAACCAAATAAGCAAGCTCGTACACTAAAGATAAAGTACAATACATAATAAAAATGCAAAAAAAAAAAGAACCATTTGCAGTTACTGCTCTTTACCTGCCCACGGAAGTATAGTTAAGTGGAGGTCTTAAAAGTTAAATGAAGATGAGTAATTGGCATGTTCACTTCGTTGTTGCGGGAAAAGAAAATTTTATAAGATACTCAAAATTTACAAAAAAAAAAAAGCATGCCTTTATAATTTTTAATGGTTGAACTTGAATAATATGGTAAAAAGATTCTATTTTTAAAACAAAACATCCATTTATTTTGCGAATAAATGTAATTATTGTCCTAAAACCAATGAAAACTCTCCTTGCTTTAGCTAAATAAGATACGTGAAATACTTACTTTCTTAAAACGTTTTTGCGCATAAGACCCAGATGTCATGAAACTTTCACGTAAAAATTTTGCATTGGTTCAAACAGTCAAATACTTTTAACACATGATTTATTTAAGCAAAAAATAATCGAAATATTCAATCTATGTAGATTTTTTAAACGTGGGTATCTTTAAATGACGATCAACCTTCTAAAAGATGTTATAAATCATTTTTAATTAATTTTTCGTTAGTCGAGTTTTTGAACTTGCATTATCTTCCACTTATCAGAATAATGTTAGGCAAAAAATGTAAGCTTCATGTGATGCCACAATGACATCCTGATGACAGCAGAAAAATGTACGTTATCAGCAATGTTTTTTTTTTCTCTTTCTTTCTTTCTTTTGTATCATTTCTGTGAAACAAGTTTTTTTTCTTTTCATTTTGGATGAATAACGTAAAGAAGTTTTTGCAGAATTAATCGTTAAATTTTTGTTAAATGCTGAGTAAATTTACTTAAGAAGAAAGTTAATGTTTTATTATTCAATCAAGTTTGAATTTCTTATTAGTTTAAACTTTCTGTTAGACCACACACATTACTAAATAATAAAAAAATCTTTCACAATTTTTTTTTTTTTTTGATTTAATGCCTATTTTCAATATTGTTAATACATGAAAGTAATAACGTTAACAATGCAAGTCAAGATTATTTCAAAAATTAGAAAATAACTAGAAATTTTACTTTAACGTTAAAAATTTCGTTTTTTCGGGCACTTAATTCGGATTGAATTTTTAGAGTTTAAAAGAAAGTCCACATACACACAAATGATAGTTTTCAATTAAGATACTTGAACTATAAGTATGCCAAGCATTTGATTTCACTTTTAATTAAATGTACAATCCCTACATATGTAGCGCAATATATGATGTTGTCATATATTGCGCTATACATATGTCAATCTAACAAACATCATGTCGTACTAGGAGTCTACAAAAATATTTATATTTCCTTTTCTTAAAAAACATACTTTGAATGCCATCTACTTTAAGCATTTTATTTAGTTCCCTCTAAAGTTTAAAAATATCGAATTTGCAGACAGTATGTGTTGAAAGGATAAGAAAAACAATAATTTTAAAGCGTACAATGTGAGTTAGGAAACTTTATAAACGAATTTTATTGTTTCTAGATCTTTCAAAGAATGTCTTTGCATTTTTAAGATGCAAAAATATCTCGTGCATTACTCGTAGATTCTACGATATTTTTTTTTTTTAATGTAAATTGAAAATTTCCATTCTCAAATTTTGCTCGAGTGTTTTTAAATTTCGATCTTTACTTCCTCTAAAATGGAATTTACAATTAAAAATACGAGGATGAAATATTTTGTCATGAAACACAAAAATATGTTGAACTTAGTTGTAGAGCCTAGCATAGATACAGTTTACATTCAAAAAGCGGAGATTTATGTTACTTGCGATAAATTAAAAATCATAAGAGAATATTGGAGGATATTAAGAATAATTACAATTTTAAAAAAGTGTGTAGGACTCTGTTGTGTAATTACGTCAGCACTGTTAAAAGTAAAACATCAGTTTTCAACTTTTTTCCTCCATTTTTTGAGCGCTGCTTTCAAGATAGTTTTTTCTTTAAATGCATTTTTGGGACTTGTTTACATTTTTTAATACATAAAGAGCGATACGCTATGGTAAATTCAATCGAGACTTAGTTCAAAGCTGTTCAAATCCTGGAAACGTGCATTAATTCAAAAAAATCATAATATTGTTGTATTAATATTGCGTTTTAAAATTTCGAAGCATTTTCTAAACAAAGTTTTACCTTACAACCTGGCGCTATCTTCGACCTCTAAAGCTAAAAATAGTTTTCAGTTGAGAAAAAACAAGGTGATTTTCTTCCTAATTATCTTACAGCTTGCTTCTCGGTCAGTTTTAAAATACGGGAAACATGATGAAGAATTCTTCTAAGACGTTGATGGATATAGAATTTTAAGACGCCTGTTTTAAAAAAGAAATTAAAGTCGTTTGCCGTTGAGAAACTTAAAACGATGCAACATTTTATTACCGCCGCTTTCTACGCCTTACTTAGAGTAACATTTTTTGGAACTTTTTAAGGGAGCAACACTTATATCTGAGTTCAAATAATTTATTTTTAAAGCTAGTGAATTAAAGGATTAATTAAATTCTTTCCATGTTATTAAGGCATCAAAATCTTAATGATCTTAACGAAATTAATATTTTTTAATAAATTCGCTGCAATTTTATTTTGAAAACATCGCTTTCACACTTCCATGCTTTTACGTTAATTCAAGATTACGTTTCAATTGAATGTCAAATATAAATAATGTCGTATACTATAAAATGTTTCTGACTTTAATAATTAACCATTTTTTGGAAATTGTTGCAGAGTTGCATCTCTAATAGATAAAATAGACACATATGTATGGCTCATTGTAAAAGTGAATTAACTCCATGTAAATGATTTTACTAGGCGTTTCTATATTAAGCCCCTCAACAATACAATAGTTCAGCTGCTTTTTGTCATTGGATATTTACCTTTGAAAAGGGGAGTTGCTTTACTTTTATACTAAAAGATGTAACTAGCATTTTGCAAAAAAATGCAAAAACTTTAGCAAATAAAATATGGAGATACACCACTTTTAAAACGAACGACACATATATCACATTAATTTACGTAAAATCAACTCAATCAATTTCTACAAAACTTAACATACATGTAATTTACATCACCCGTTAATGTTTTAATGTGTTAAAAAATGTCCATACCGTACCTCAAAGCATTTGTTCCTTCATTGAGCATATCGAGTACTCAAAACCGAATTTATATTTAGTTTTATTTGCGTTCATGATACAAATTTCATATTTTCCTGATTTTATTCTCAAGCCCCTCTTGAAAATAACTGACTATGATTTCTCGTAGTAATAAGAAGGCCGGAGTTTTTCTAGCATGATTGACGATCATGGTACTTGGTACCCTCCCAAAATAAACGACCAAACATCATGTGCGACAGTCAGTTGACAAATAACCGACTACTACATTGGACCGAAGTTTGCTTTCGCAGCTCTCAAAGTACTTCAAAATATATCTAGGTCTAATCTCGAGCTTCGTCCTATTGACCTACCCTAGTGGAAGATTATTTTAAGACCATAAGTGGTTGCAGTGTCGCTTAGACAGCTTCTGCGTTTGAGTTAAAATAAGAAGAGCTCGGCGTAATAATTTATCCTGTTTATTGCTTTAAGATAATAATATACTGGTTTTGACAGCGTTTTTGATGAAAATGTCAGTGACGGAGATTAATGAGAGTAATAAAAATGTCGAATCTAGACACTTCTAGCTTTAATTATTTCAAAAACTGTATAAATGCATAAGAAACCCTGGGAGACAAAAATGCCGATTAACTTGGTGGGGAAGAAAAGAAGATTCAGTGGAGGGGGGAGATTCATAGTGTGAAATCTGAACCAGAGAGGGTTCAGAAGTTCAGTTCCGTGTCTAAAAAAAGAGGTACAGTGTGTTCAAAAATAGATTTTACTGAGTTTAATACTGTTAAGAATGCGACAACAATGTCTGCTTTAATTTCGTTACCTTTTGTGGAATTGAGTTGAAAAGATCTCCGTGCTTTAACTTCTGCACAACTACAGTTTTTTGGTGTTTTAAGTAATCTTATCTTCGTACTTATGTATGAGAATTTGCCTTTCAATCAACTTTAAAATACAAAAACATGATACATAACTCCTCTAAGACGTTGATGGATACAGAATGTTAAATTGATTGCTTTTTGAAAAGAAAAAAATAAGTTGATTGCAGCTGGGATACGTTTAGACGTGCTCTTACTAGTAGGAGAGCCCATGATGCTAAATGTGGATTCACTCGAGCGTCGTGGGAGCGTCGTTATAAGAGTTTAGGTTATAAGAAGAAGAAAGTGCTATACAATGTTCCCCTTTAGTGGTGGGGAAAGTGTTAGTCTAGTTAGTGTCTACTTATTCTAGTTAGTTAGTTTTTACTGTTATTCATAAGTGTAAAAAAAAACAGTTACATAGATATACTCGAGTGTGTCAGATATGGATAGTTTTGATGCTTCAACTTATCTGTGAATGGAAGATATGTTAATCTGCACATTTGCGTGGTGTGGGTCCATCCGAAGGGGTAAAAAATAAAACTTGATAGACGATTTTTATTACTTCGAATTGTAGTAATCGGCAGCTTATTATTTTTTCATTATTCATGTATTTTTTCTTTAAAAAAAAAAAATCAATCGCGCTGGAGAATGTCAAGACAATGGTTTTATTTTTTGAAGCATTGTAACCCTTCCACTCCCTTACGCCAAGCTCAAACCGTCAGATTTTCTAAATATGCACATTTCATCTAGTAACTAACCCACCTTATCTTAATCTGACGTGCTTCAATAAATCTGATAATTTTTTTTCACTAATCTGACGGGCTGTCCTAGATGCATCCACCAACAAAAAGGGGCCAACGTTTGGTGAAGGTACTCGACAGGATGTAAGATATCTCCCTGTCGAATACCTTCACCACGCCCTGTCGAGTACCCGTACTCGCGCGCTTATGTGACGCGCGCGAGTAAATCCCCAAAAATCACTTTGGGCTCCTCTACTATTTTCCGTTTCACTTCAAGGTTCTAAGCTTACTTGGGGGAAGGGAGAGAAGTTAGCCCATGCTACCGTAGTACTGAAGTCCCAATCCTCTCTCATTCCTTCGAGATTGATTCTTTTTGTCAACTTCTTTAGTCCCTATCTCTACTCTACTAGCTAACTCTACTCAGTCCAAAAGTCATCGTGTTTATATTGTCAGTACTTTTACGTATAAATAATATTGTGTTTTTGCTGTAATAAAGAAAATTTAGTATGACAGTTCTTGCTCTTTTTCATGTCAGTCTAAAAGTAGGAATTTTGCAACAATCACCAAAAATGAGAAGCGTAACAGCTTTGAAATTTAATTGAGGGTATTGGATAAAACTTTCCTTCTTATTGAAAACTGAAAAGAAAAAATGAAAAGTGACTTAAATTTATTGAATACGTTTATGCGAGTATGCAAATACACAGATTTGATCCTAGATTTGACTTAGCAAATATCGAATCCTCCACAAAATCTATGTGTACAAATTTTAGAAAATCCTCTTACATTGAATGAATTTATAGTTATTTTATGTTTGCTTGTATTTGACTACATTTTGAACAGTTTGATTGGGTTAGATTTATAGAAATAAACATATTTAGTAACATTTTATCTTTTTATCATTTTTATAACCTATTTTTATTAAAGATCAGGCGATGAAAAAGCGCCAGGTAAAATAAGGTGCCTGTAAAAACGATATTTTGTAAAAATTTGTTTTTGAAGGATTGCTTGATGTCCAAAAATAAGCACGAAAGTTTTAACCAACTATTTATACTACCGAAAAACCATCTTCTTCTAACTTTTAGGGGAGCCGAAATTAGATTAAGACCGTTGTTTTAAGGTTTTCTGAATAACAAGTTTTGACGTTCAAGGTTTGCTAAACAGCTACATAAACTAATTTTTATAGCTTCTCTAAGAAAAGCAGTTAGCGATGCAGGTTGACCATTTTCTTCAACAAAGCAATTCCTTGTTTTCTTCTGACACTAATATTTAGCTTTGTTGAGGTTCCAAAAAAAAATTTATTGCATTTTTGCTTTTTTAAAGTATCAGTATTGAGTTTTGTATTGTTAAGCAAGATTCACGATTCGTCCTTGTTTTCGCCCTATTTTGCACCAGCTGTTTTACTCTTTAAAAGTGTTTTTAAAATATACCGCCACCTCGTGAGTAAACACACGACATAGAAAATGGAACTGGTTGAGAAATAGAGTAAGGTAACTATTCTCTTTCTCTCTCTTTTCCTAAGTCGGTGCACTTTTTTAGGACTATAATATACACTGGTGTCCAAAAGTTAAGCATAATTCATAAAATGCGAGAAAAATCTGTAAATTTTCGTAAAATTATATAAAGTTACTTATGGAGATATTTATTGGTTGAAGAAGAAACAATATGTTTATGCAAAATAGTATAGTCGATGGTGTCATGCGCGAATTAAGTGCGCGTTTCGGAATGTGGATAAAACAGCTCGCACGCTTTAGAGAGTTCAGGCGCGTTTCATGCAATTGTTGTACCAAGAAACATTGGATCTGGTGAAACAGTTCTAATAATGGCACAAAGACGCCAATTGGACATGTTTGCGAAAGGAAGAATCGTTGGAATGCTAGAATCTGGACGATCACAAACTGAAGTGTCTCGTATTCTTAATGTGCCTCAGTGTGTAATCTCGAGACTATGGCAGAGATTTTCAAATACGGGAGATGTTACCCGCCGACCAGTACCAGGTCGACCAAGAGTCACAACCGCAAGCCAAGATCGTTTTCTGGCAATTTCTGCACGACGTCATAGGGACAGTTGTGCCAGAGCACTGGGTTCGGCGCTCAGTGCCGTCACAGGAATAACAATTTCGAGGCAAACTGTTTACAGGAGACTCAATCATGTCGGTCTGTATGCCAGAAGACCAGCATTCCTCTCACATCATAAACGCGCTCGTTTAAACTGGAGCTTGCAACATCGGCATTGGAGTTTGAGACAGTGGACTAATGTGATGTTCAGTGATGAGTCCCGCTTTACTCTACAGAGTGATTCTCGTCAGGTAACAAACTGGAGAGAAAAAAGGACTCGTTTCCAACCACAAAACATAAGAGAAAGACATCACTTTGCGTCAGCAGGAGTAATGGTGTGGGCGGGCATTATGTTGGATGCCCGCACCGACCTCCATATTTTTGAGACAGGCTCAGTCACTGGTCAAAGATACAGAGACGAGGTTCTTGAGCCTTATGTTCGCTTGTTTCGAGGTGCTGTTGGTCCTGAGTTCATATTCATGGACGATAACGCACCATGTCACCGAACAGCTGTGGTCGATGACTTCCTCGAATCAGAAAATATCCAGCGAATGACGTGGCCTGCGAACTCCCCTGATCTGAACCCTATCGAGCATGTCTGGGATATGCTCGGGAGACAACTTGCAGCCCGTTCGCCCCCGCCAAGCTCCGCTCTGGAGCTAAAAAGAGCTCTCCAACATACTTGAAACTGTCTAAGCCCACAACTCATCCACCACCTCATAGAAAGTATGAGTAATCGCTGTGCAGCGTGCCTAGCAGCCACAGGTGGCCATACACACTATTGAACTTCAGCATCATCTTTTAAAGAAAAGTTTTTGTGCAAAGAGTAAACTCCTCATATGCCTAATTTTCATTTAAACTATTTTTTGGGATGATAAAAGTAAATATTACCGTTTTTTTTTTTGAGTAGTTTCCTTATTTTGTAACCGTGTTGCACTCGCATATCACGTTTCCCCCTATTTCGATGTATATTTCTCCCATTACTCACATAAATAACAATTATGCTTAACTTTTGGACACCAGTGTATACTTCAATACTCTAACGAATGAAAATTTAAAAAGTTCATTTCATATAATTGTCTTGACAATCGTAACCATAATTCATTGTAACAGTGTCTTAAAACATTCAAATATTTTCTATTACTACAGTACCGCTTTAATTTTGGCATGAAATTGTTGTAATAAGAGGCATATGTTACACAAACTTACAAAGTTACTTATGCACAAACATTTTTTTCGCACGTTTTGAAATGAAATATAAAGCTATCATGTACGGGATATAATATCCGCGTTTGCGTGGAATGGCATTATTTCAGAATACAATAAAGAGCACCTAAGTTATTTTATCTAATTAAGAGCATGGGATCAATAACTTTAACCCTAAAGATCATCTAAGTTTATTTCACATGATAAAATATTCGTAATCACTATTATATTAAAATCTGATAAAAAATATTATATTTGGTCTGATAATTATAAATTCTTAGTATTTTTTACCAATTTAGGAAGCAAATAAAGATGTCTGAAATTGGAGATTCTCGTTTGAAACCCTTTACTCTCTAGCAAATGTTCCTATTTAAATACAATCGAACTAAAAGTAGGTCTTTTTAGTTTCAAGTTAATTGTCATCTATTCTTAGCACAATAATTTATGAAGATCTATTTCAAAGTTAATGACATTTTACTCTATTAGCAGGCAACAAAAGTGGCCCCTTTATACTCTGATGTCCTAAAATTGCAATTTGGAAGGCGAGATTTTAAAGAGAACTTCCAAGAGCAAAATAATTGCTTAAATAGAGAAATTTGCTACTCTGTCAAGCGTTTACACACGGTAGTTATTAATACTCTTTTAAATGTACTCAGAAATGAACCCAATTTTTCAACTGTCATCACTCATGATCTTAAACTTACAATGAGTAAACCATCACGGGAATGCAGAAGTCTCCGAAGCAATAGACATAATAGGATTAAAGTCTTAAAAGTAAAAGCTTGATTTGTTTTGCCATGAAATTTTAAAATCGGCTTTAGTTTTCTGAAACATAAGTTAGAGTTAATCATTCGGTTTCAACTTTCTTAAAACTTTGGCCCGTGGCGTTAATTAAGCGCTTTGCTGAGTACTGTTATAAATCGCTACATTCAGTATAATGAAATAAAATGAATAAGTCGGGAAATTTGAAGCGTAAATTTTTACTTAATTCTGTCTAGTCATTGGTCAGAATTATTTATGAAAAATTATTGCCGAATAATGTTCACATTTTCACTAACGGGTGGAAAAATTACTGCTATTTCAGAACTCAGAAATATGTAAACTTTTAGTATTTCATTTACTTGTGTTTCATATACATTGCATACATTTCATTCTAAGTTACAAAATATTTTAGTGAATTCCCTAGTTAAAACATAATTTGCTACTCAAATGCATTCTTATGCTAATAATACCATTTTGTTTGAGTGTAGTTTGAAGCTTTAACAAAATATGTGTTTTGCTTTAACCTTTGCTTATTTATCGCCATTGTTTGTAATGAAATTATGTATTAATTCGCTAGTTTAACTCTTTTTTTTTTAAATTTTAACTATACCACGTGTTTTCAGTAAAAACGTAAGACAATGAGCAAACAAATGATATTTTGTTATTTTCGCTAGACGTTGTTTTCCCTATTATGTGTGTTTAAGATGTGTGTTAAATAAATAAAGCATCATAGCTCATATTTAGTCTTATTTTCATACTGCACAAATATTTTTTGAATATAACAAGAAGAATAAACAAACCCAATTTTTAGATTTTCAACTATGTCGCCAAACAGAAATAAAACTATTAAGAAAAATAAATGTGATTTTTTTTTTTAATGAATTATCTTAATAGTGCCAAGAGTATTTTTTACACGCTTCTAAATGAAAAGCAAATAAAATATAATTCTAGACGAGGCAGTTAAAATCAATCTCTGCCTTCGTGAAGGAACCCAGCTGTCAGTGAAAACGTTCTCTAAATGGATTCATTGTATGTTCTTGAAGCGCAGTCGAGTTTAGAAATTGCAGAAGTGTGAAATTGGTATGAGAATCACGAAATTGTGTGGATTTATCTATTTTAATAAATACATGAATTTAACCTTGGCTCTTTCAAAGAGTTTTTCATTGTTTTGCTATTTAAAGAATTCTTAATTAATCATAGGTGATATTATGTTTCCTTTACAGAAGTTTTAATACCAAAAAAATTTAATATCAAAGCGACTATCAAGGTTTAATTACAATCAAGGTTTGCAGGCACTTTGCAAATGACTGCTACGTAGATGCAGTTATCCCTCAAAATAACTATTAAGCTTGCTTGAAAAACCCATGTGACGAAGAAATCTTGAAAAATATTTTTAAACGTGAGAAATCGTCTTTAAATGAACTGAAGATAGCAATTTAAAACTAAATTGTATATAAGGAATGCAAGTGGACATTATTAGGTTTTCAGTAAAACGCGTACGAAGTTCCGGTCCTAGGAAGGTCCTTTCAACAAAGAAAAGTTTTTCTAAATCATGCTGTATAACAGCACATAACAGGGCTACTGGTACTCTCTCTTGCCCCGAAAGATAGGTGAAGTTCACCTATCATTTTTACTGGTTATCTCTAAATTTTAAATCCTGGCACTCACCTCCCTTTGCTTCTCACCAAGGGTACCCATATGGGGGGGGCAAGTGTGAGCCCAAGGCCCCCCCCCCTCCCACCTTTAAAATTAGAACTTCCTTGCTTTTAATGATTTTTTTTCTTTGCAGAAATGTAAAAACATTTCTTTTCCAGCAATTAATGAATAAAGTATTAAAAATGTCATTTTTTAATAACTCTGATCTGTACTGAAATCGGTTTCTTTGGGGAAAATATCCTGCTTAACCATGGGGAAAATATCTGAGCCCCCCCCCCTTAAAACTTTGCATATGTGGGCGCCCTTGCTTCTCACTGCCTCATACATTCAATTTTAAACTAGACTTGCATCTCTTTAATAAGAAAGTTATGTGTCTTTACACGACAAGTCCTAACGCGACGATAAATGAACACTCCTTTTTCTGTGTAAATGAATCATATATTTTGAATAACAAATGTCAACGTATATAAAGTACAAATTGAGAATGAAAAAAGGTTAAAAAACCAGCAAACAGCTGTTTCGGCACTCTAAAATACAAGTGCCATCATCAGTGCATTAAAAACGAAGACAGGTTCCCCCGACTAAAACACAGTCGAGGCGAACATTGGAATGAGAGACGAGTTGTAAAAGATATGAGAGCAGTACCGGAAACGATGACGTCAAGGTTACGTCAGAACTCAGGAGGACAGTTGCACTCAGTAGAAAACGTCAAGGACAAAAAATAAATCAAAAAACAGACTTCCAAACATTGGGAAAAGAGGGAGTGCTAGACAAATCATTGACGATTAAATTAGCATTTTTCCATATGTAATATGACTCCCAAAAATCTAAATCATGAATGGACGAACACTCGTGAATAACTTTGGTGGAAGAAAAAATAAAATTATGACCGCAGGACCAACAATGTTGAGCAATAGAGGAGCATTTGAGATCCTGTTTCTTGACGTAATTTTCGTGTTCTTTTATCCGGAATTTGAGGGATCGTCGAGTCTGCCCAATGTAGGCCAAATTGCACTGACAGGAAACACTGTAAATGCCCCATTTGTCAAGGTTCTGACCAGGGTGTTTAAGCTGTGAAAATTTTAATTTATTAACAGGAGAAAAAGTGACGGAAAAATGAAACTTTTTTAAGATTTTGGCAATTTGTAGACTGATTTTAGGAAAAAAGGGTAAGACAACGGGACTCGAATAGTTCACAGGAGCAAGTGTTTGATTTTTGTTAGTTGAGCTACATAGCTTCTTATAAATGGTATCAATAATATCTGATGTGAATCCCCGATCCACCGCAATACTTCGTAGGTAATTCAGTTCTATGAAAGTAAATTGTAATTTGAGCAAATGGCTAAAGCACGGTAAATAAAAGATCTAAAAGCAGCCAATTTTTGTTTAGGAGGATGAACGGATAACTTGTGCGGGGGGGGGGGGAGAGAAACAGCAAAGGGTTTACGGAAAACAGTAGTTGTAAACGTATTGTCATGACGAGTGATGGACACATCAAGAAAAGAAAGATGATTACCAGATTCCAATTCCACCGTAAATTGAATATGTGGGTCAATAGTATTTAGGATGGATAAAAGGTTATCAAGGTCACTGACAGACGAGTCCAAAAGCACAAAAATGTCGTCAATGTACCTGACGTAAAAATCAAATTATATAATTTTAAATAATTTAAGTTCGAAATAGTGCATGTACAAATCACTTAGAATTGGACTCAAAGGATTGCCCATAGCAAGACCTTCAGTCATCCGGAAAAAATTACCGTCGAAAACAAACGTGTTAAGTTTTAAGCAAGAACGTGTTAAATTGCACAATTCATTGATCTCAAGGTAGGAAAAGTAATCTCATTTTAAGGCAGTCTAACGCACCTTTAACAGGCACGTTAGTGAAGAGTGATTTCACATCAAAAGAAGCCATTCTATGGTTATTTAACTGAAAAATTCGAAGTTTGCGAAAAAAGTCAAGAGAGTTCCGAACAGTAAAACAGTTGCTGGAAAGAAGAGGTGAAAAAACGGAAACTAAAAATTTGGCCAATTTATAAGAAGTCAATTTACTTTCATCAAAACTGAATTACCTACGAAGTATTGCGGTGGATCGAGGATTCACATCAGAATTTACTTTCATCAGAACTGAATTACCTACGAAGTATTGCGGTGGATCGGGGATTCACATCAGATATTATTGATACCATTTATAAGAAGCTATGTAGCTCAACTAACAAAAATCAAGCACTTGCTCCTGTGAACTATTCGAGTCCCGTTGTCTTACCCTTTTTTCCTAAAATCAGTCTACAAATTGACAAAATCTTAAAAAAGTTTCATTTTTTCGTCACTTTTCTCCTGTTAATAAATTAAAATTTTCACAGCTTAAACACCCTGTTCAGAACCTTGACAAATGGGGCATTTACAGTGTTTCCTGCCAGTGCAATTTCGCCTACATTGGGCAGACTCGACAATCCCTCAAATTCCGGATAAAAGAACACGAAAATTACGTCAAGAAACAGGATCTCAAACGCTCCTCTATTACTCAACATTGTTGGTCCTGCGGTCATAATTTTATTTTTTCTTCCGCCAAAGTTATTCACGAGTGTTCGTCTATTCATGATTTAGATTTTTGGGAGTCATATTACATATGGGTCATTCCATGCGAAATGAGCAAATCAGCTGTGGCTGACATGTCACAGATTTCAATGAAAATTTTTATTTAGGTAAACCATACATATTTATGAGGGAATGCAAAGTACGAAAGTTTAAAAACGGTTTGCTGCTTTGTTATTGAAATTAGAAGTTGATGCTTACGCTAAGCCTAAATTTTCAGAATCCATTGCTACCAGTTTGTGACTCAATAACTCCATAAGTTATAAACGTACACTTAAAAAATAAATATTTACGCATTCTATAAACAATTCTCTATTGAGAAAGAGCAAAGTAAAATTTATTCGTATCTTTTTTTGAATCTGAGATATTAACAAAGATTGAAATTTTGCCAATTTACTTCAGATTTTAAATCACTCTTCTAGCTCTTTTAATGAAAAAATAACAGTAAAAATGATTCAGATTGAAAAATTATCTATAACTAACTATCTGCTCTAATTTAGTAACTGTTTATGAATTTCTTGATAACGAAATTGTACTTTAAAAAATCGAAAATTTCCAAAAATTTCAATTTTTCCTCTATTTTAGATGTTGTTTTGAAAATGAGGGAATGCTCTAAATTTACTCTTTTTTTTTTACGTAACATATTGAAGTGTCTTTTAGATGCTACTAAATTTTAATCATTGGTATCAGCGTATTTTTGGTACTAGAGTAACTTGAACTAAGGTAAAATTTCATTAGTTACTTCTTTTTATTTTGTAAGTTTAGTAAATCTAACCATTTCTTTTGTGTTTCATTTTCTCAAAAGCATGTTTATGAAGTACAGTCTGAAATGTACATTTTTTTAATTGAAATAAATATTAGTTTTACTTGCTTTTGCATCATTTAGTCGTTTATCTAATTCTTTGAATTCTCGTAATTTCACATAAGGGTCAATCCATACAGGTTCCACACAGTATAAACTACTCATTCATGTTCAAGTATTTCTAAGTAATCAAATTAAAATAATTATTTTGAAAATTACAATATGTTTTTTCAGTATAATGTATTATATAGGGCACAATATACGTAATTTAAGAAGGTGCCATGACGTTTTCACACTTTTTATTTCTGTTTTAGTGTGTGAATTGACTAGCAAAATTGCTTAATTTTAAAGACCTGTATCTTTTTTACAAACCAAATGCTAAAAACAATATGTATAACATGTATAGTACTTGAACGGCATATTCAATTGGCCAAGAAATTTTATTTTCAATTCCATCCCCTTTTGGTTTATAGGGGTCTAAAAATATCATTTTCGTCATTTTTTCGATTTTTGTCGTCATTTTTCCGATTTTTGAGGGGCTGTAATCTATAAAGGGTGCACAAATACACAGCAACAGTTACATATTCTTTTTAGCATGGTGCCAGTGTTTAGTTTTTGTCGTATTTCATTTTGTGTTTTCGTCCCCTACGTGAGTTATCCCCCTTTGAAATGAGTAAAATTTTTACATTTGGTCTTGAACTTTAACCTGCTGCCATTATTTTAATTATTAACTTACAACTACGTTATTCAGCATGTAAGACTATAAACTTATGCACTTTAACATCAAAGCATTAAATTAACTGTCATAAATGTAATTCAAATAGATTTCGGCCAAAATGCAAAGGTCTAAAAGTCCCATTTTTGACTACGAAAATCACTTTTGATGACCTCTAAAAAATCAAAGGTCCAGTTGAGAGAAAAAAATAAAACTGGTTTTAAACATCTTTCATATGCAACTTTTAGGAATATGAATTTCAAAAAAAAATTAAAAATGGTCGAGCGCACCCATCCGTCGAACCTGTATGGATTGAGTCACAAAACAAAAAAAAGCTATTTTTCTGAATTTTATTTTACGTTTGAAAATCAAAAACCAATTTCGATTTTCTTCAAGCAAATAGTAGAAACACAGCTCTATTTTCTTGTCAAATTTTAAAGTTGTCTGAATTTTCCCTCATTTGAATCTTTGTGTGTATGTGAAAGGGAAAATCAACGTTTTACAAAATGTCACTAAGTTTAAAAGTGATTTTGAAGACAAAGGAGTTAAAATACAACTTCAAAAGTAAGGTATTTCTTTTATGATACTTAGCACATTATTGGGTATTAATTTCATCAAAGCTAATACATTCCTTAAAGATTGAGATTAAAAAAAAAAAATGCTTAATGGTGAGAAAATTGAAATATTTTCGGTTTTTGAAACTCAGTTAAAAGTTAACTATAATAATTTTGAAAGTTTTACTGACATCAGATTAATTACCCTACTTTATAAATTGCAACAACATATAACTTTTATGTTTTCATTAAATAGTTAATAAGATACATGCCTTCAAAAGTGCAACATTTAGCATTTATGAGAATGCTGTTCAGTTTGACCAATTTTCAATCGCATGTAACTATTCAAATAAAAAATTTTAAGCAAAAATATTTTAGATATTTTCATATAGGCATAAAAGGATTCTGTATATCAAATTTCATAAAAATCTGTTACCATGCGGCCACCACTTTTTTGCGAATTTTGCTCATTTCGTATGGAATGACCCATATGGAAAAATGCTAATTTAATCGTCAATGATTTGTCTAGCACTCCCCCTTTTCCCGATGTTTGGAAGTCTGTTTTTTTTATTTATTTTTTGTCCTTGACGTTTTCTACTGAGTGCAACTGTCCTCCTGAGTTCTGACGTAACCTTGACATTATCGTTTCCGGTACTGGTCTCATATCTTTTACAACTCGTCTCTCATTCCAATGTTCGCCTCGACTGTGTTTTAGTCGGGTGAACCTGGCTTCGTTTTTAATGCACTGATGATGGCACTTGTATTTTAGAGTGCCGAAACAGGTGTTTGCTGGTTTTTTAACCTTTTTTCATTCTCAATTTGTACTTTATATACGTTGTCATTTTTTATTTACTATAATGTACAAAGTTTTCGATTACTTTTTATGTAATCATATATTTTGTTTTCAATTCTTTAAGTCGGCTCTCTTATTGTTATTAGTTACCTTCTTCTCTACAAAACTGTCTTATCAAATACATAGTCTATTTATTTATCTTTACAAAAGGATTCCATCTACTTCTTAGAGCGCTTCGGAGTCACATACGACTCCAGATGTTATGAAATTCTTGAGCTTCTGCGCACTCAAAACGAGAGAAATTCTGCTATTTTTCAATCTTAGAGTGTCAATATGCGTGAACGGAAAATACTGTAGTGAAGCGAGAAGAAAAAATATATTCCTTCTTGCAATATCTTCACATTTTCTGGAACATTTTATTTTCCCGTTGAAGAAAGTCCCGCTGAATATGTTATTAGTTCTTTTGAGAAGTCTAAAACTGATAATATGTTTGTTTTGGCAAGAGTACGAAACATTCAAAACAAATGTTCTGGGCCGTTGAAAAAGTAATTTCAATGTTTTAAGAGAATGTATAAAAAGTTATTTTAATACATATTCTGTGAAAGCAAAACTTTAAAAACAAATTTCCACCTTTTTTTCTTTTTTTTTCACATAGGCGCAATACATTACTTTTTTACTCGAACATATTCTGTTTGTTTATTCCATTGTTTCTTAGTAAGTTTTAACACTTATTATTGAAAGCAATTTCATTTTTTTTTTAATTGCTTACATTTTATATTTGCATTTTCTTTTTTCTTTAGATTTAAATCAACATTTGCTTCTTCATTTATATTTTATTAGCATTTTTGAACTCATTTATTTTTTTATACTTTCATTTTTTTATTTATGTGTGTATTTTTCTCATCTAATTACAACTAATTTAAATTATTAATTTTAAATTATTATTTATTCACCATTGTTTGACTTGTGCTCGACTAATTAGGTTTGTTAATCTGAATGAGATAAAAGTAGCATGAGCAATTGTTTTTGTCATTTTGATTTCCATCTGTGTCTCTTATGATTTATGAATGGACTTAGAGTAGTTAGGATCCGTTTGAGTCAAAGGAAACAAGGGGTAAATGAAACATGGGGTAAATAGAAACAAACTCTGTTATTACACTTGCGGTAATTTTGAAACTGAAGTGTTGGTGAGTTTTGCCTATCTAACATATATAAGAGACTCTGAGAGTTTTGCGTCTTTGGAAATGATTGTATATGCGTCATCATTGTTTGAAGAAGACGCTTTGAAAACACGTTTTTTTTTTTTTTTTTTTTTTTTTAATAGCATTGTCATCTTACATCTTTCTTTCCCTCAGGTCTACAAATGCAAAGTTACTAGTTTCAACTACTTTTACTTATCATGTGAAAGGTTCCTAAAACATTTATTTATAAATTTCTACTTTCCAGTTATTTTTAGTGCGCAATTTTGGTGTTTTTATTTACCCCATAATTATTTGAAAAATGGAAACAACTACGTTTTTCGTTCTCCTTCATTTTGGGAGATTAAATTTCGTAAATCAAGGTGCATTTAAATGCTGAATTTATTGTATTGTTTCAGTTGGATCGTTATTTATGCAGATATACTTAAAACTCCACTAGTATAAAGTTTAATCTTCTAATTACCTACAAAATGCTACTATTCTTTGCAAACAGACATTTATTTTTATGCAGAGTTAAAAAGAAAAAAAAAATTAAAAGCATTTCATCAAGTTTATGCTTCGAGTTTAATGAATATTACTGAAACGTTCAATAGTTTGTATATTTCCTAGAATAAGTAGTTTTTCATCATAATTCTTTGGTAATTGCTGAGTCATCCATCAAGTACTATTTCACTTTTCCCATAAAGAAATGTTTGCCCTTTAAAACCCATACTACAAAAAAAGCACTAATATAAACGAAGGCTACGGAAACGTTATATTTTAATGCATACATTTGTGTCCCGCAAAGCTTAAGCATTTATTTCTTATCTAGAATAGGGAATTAATTCCATGTCACTTTTATTCCTAATTCTTTCGCAACTATATAAGCAAAAAAGAAATTAACCCTAATGTAGTATCCTGAAATATTCAGAATTAACCTACAGGCAAACATTTACGTGTGTTTTTTCATCCCCATCAAGTGACGTTCCATTTGTCTTTAAAAAACGTTCGTCATTCAACACAAATTTTACAATAAAAGGCATGGCTATAAACGAAATAGATTGAAAAGGTTTTTCTTTTATTTCTGCACACATATCTCATGAATTTTAAGTACTTATTTCATATCTAGAGGGAGCAATTATCTTCTTGTAAGTTTTCTTGTTAATTCTTTTCCAAGTATGTGTGCAAAATAGAAAGGATCAAAAAACTGCACCAAAAAAACTGGGCCATCTCTTAAGTTGCTGCAACTAAAAAGATCGCAAGTTCGTAGTCGATAAAAAAGGAAGTTTAATATTGTTACTAAAGCTGGAGGATTTATCCAAGCCCGAGTTATGAGTGCTGGCCCGCATTTTTTAACTTCTTGCGAAAAGAGTAATGATTGCAAGAAAAAAAGAATGGTCGAGTAAAGAAAGTCTGGCACCTGCAGCACATTAAGCAATGATTGCTCCACACTCCTTAATGAGGATCGAAGCAAAAAAGGAAAAAAGTTTAAGTAATTCAATCAAGTAATTTGCACCAAAATACGGTATTAAGCACCACTTCGGGGAAAAAATTGATTACATTATGCTTGCTTCCCGTAGTCATTTTCGTACCAGAGTTTCTTGTAATTTTATTTTTTAATATTTAATTCAGCGCAAACACGCTTTTTATAGTGTTAAAAGAGTTTATCTCACTTTATGATTTAAAGTGTATTGTAATATTCTTTTTAAATGATCTTTTCTACGCACTAAGTTAACTTTTTTTTTTCAAAATGGAGCAATTTTGGACTAAAGAGTTACGTACAGAAATACATTAATATATTCAGAGTATTCACATGATACAGTTTTTTTTAATAACATTTAATTCATTTTAACTAATACCCCTCTTATTTGACCACTACTTTCAACTCATAATGACTGCTAGTTTCTGCCTTGCGGACAAAGGCACGCGCTCTATTGTATATGTAAGCTCCCTGTTTCGGTTAATATTTGGAACAGTCGTTTTTTGAAGATCACATTAGTATGTTTACAGCAATCATTTCTCAAACATTTTGTAATGAACTCTCCTACGAAGTGAGTGACATCTTGGAGACACCATTTGACAATAGCACTGACAGCTCCGGGACGTCATTGTTTGACTTTATGGGCAGGATCATTCCTGTTGTCTTTAGAAAAACCATTTTAAACATTCTGCATAAATCCATTTCAAATAACAATGTATAAAAATTAGTTTTGCTAGATACAAGTTTATAAAACCGTACTAATGTAACCTAAGGCATCGTTTTTCGCTCTAGAGGGCCCCTGCGACGATGCTGAAGAAGTAGTATAGTACAGGCTTAGCATATGACAAGACGTTGTTGATATCGGCAGCATATTAAAGGGAGGGCAGCATATTAAAGTAGACGTACTTTGCCTTCATGAAGTTAGAGGAATTTTTGCCAGTTATAAATGAATTAGTTAAAATGTACTGCTTTATCAATGTTTTATACTTAAATGTTCATTCGGCTTTTCATAAAAATGTTCTACTTGAAATATATTTTTAAATCTTTGAAATAAATTGATTCAATTATGCTTTTTTAAGTTCGAACTTAATGAAACTTTCATTGACTTTTGTGTTAAAATAGTCTAATATTTAAAACAAATAAGAGGAATTTTGATCAAAATTATCCGTAACTGTTTCAACTGATAATTTGATTTAAAACGTATAAATTTCACCTCTTGATACATCACGTAAGCGAAAAACAAATGTAGACATTCTATTCCCCATTCTCTGCAACTTTCTTTAAGAATGCTTAATTTCCCTATAGTCAAATGTAGTTTTAAACACGCGAAAATGTCGGAGATATTTCTTTCGAAAATTCTCTTTATAAAATGCAGTATTCCCTTCTGAGAATCTAAAATTTGAACATTCCTAAATTCACATGGACTGTTTCTTGCGAATGATATGCAGTTATCCTCTACGTGATAAAGCTTTTTTATACCTGACACTGCGTCTTAAATCCAAGCACGAATTCCCAGAAGATTTTTTTACCACAGAAGAAAATGATAACTGCCGCTCCCAGGCCTTTACTCAACCCTTCCCCCTCCCTTTGTTTGCAGCTTTAGCTACTGTAAAAGGATTTAGTTTCCCCGTCCATTGTGACAATAATTGTGGAACTTTAACCGTAAAACTAGCTCCTAGAAATACTAGGCTGTTCTAATCCGACTGCTATTTAGAGCCATTATTGGCTAGGGATATAAAAAGAAGAAAAAAGTAGGTGCTAAATTCAATTCCTTCCTCTGTTTTAGATCTGAAACCTGATAAAGAGAGGTGAATAATTTTTTGTAGAGATTCAATTCTTCTTTTTAATTCTCGTTAATCCTCAAGTGTGTGGGAAGGTGCTTTAATTTTTCCTTTCGATTTTGAGTGAAGCTGCAGATGAATTCTAATGTCTTCATTTGTTGGGAATATGTATTCACAAAAAATACATATGCTCATTCTATAAAAAATACATAACAGCAACCTCTCATTTTTAATAGATTTTCTTTTATATGTATTTTTCAACCATACGTCGAGTTTTGGTGGCTCGACAACCTCCATTACATGAAAGTTATGACTGAGAAAACAACTGCAATGTCTCTAAAAATGAAAGTAATAAGAACGAACTGTCATCGTTTAACATTTAAGAATGGATGATTTTGAGTTAATTATTATTTTAGTTAATTTTTGAAATAAAAAACACCAGAATTCGGCTAAATTTATGACGATGAAAATACTATAAAACATGGATTTTCCAATTGCAAAATCCAACTAAATTTACCAATTCATGCAGAAACATTTCAATATGATCTCTATCTCTCTCTTGAATCCTCTTTTAAAATATTTGCATCTGAAACTATGGAATGACGCAATGTTTTCTCATTTATCAGATATTAAAAGCACTTTCTAAAATTTGTAAATTGGCGAAATAAATTCTACATTATTAGTGGTTTGAGAGGTGCAAAATTAAGTACAAAATTAGTTACATATTTATTGCGCCACTATACAATAAAAGAACAAGTGTTTTGAAAATTTGTAAACTTACTAGTAGCACAATAGTTTGGGAACAAGTATATTTGACTTCTGAGTTCGCGGAAAGGGTTTTCGTTAATGCGCTTCTCTTGCTATTTCGTCTTTTTGATGCTGAAAAAATTATCCCACCAAAAACATAAAATGTACAAAAATGAAAGTCTTGCTTCCACCGTAAAAAGATGTGAGATCTCATGTAAAGCTATGTCAAATGTTTTAGTTATCATCTTCAGGAGCACCTATTTAACAATTTTGCCATAAATTGTTTCCTATTACGTTCGTTGCCTTGCAATATTTATAGTGACAATACTAATATTAAACATCTTTATTTCTATAATAAATATAGTGACTTGGGCTAACATAATAGCATATTTCTAATGACAGCGATATAAGCGCAGTGTTTGTGCTTGCTTACATATTGCGTGAGTTAGGCATGCTAGCACCATATACTTAATTAGAAGTACTCTAAACAGAAGATTATTCTGTACTTTTCCATATTTCCGTACTTTTTTGCTGGCACGGTAGTGCCCCCACATATGGAACTTTATATATAAAAGAGAGAAATATTACCAACGAAGAATAAGAAAGCAGTTGCATTCATAAAGAACATGCACAGTAACTGCAGTAGTTTTAAATCACTAATTTCCAAGAAACAGAAGTTTTCGAAAAAAAAATTGATCCTTATTTGCCGTAACATTTAGTTTTTAAAGGCAAAAAAAATTATAAAATTAAAATTCTTGGAACTTTGGTGAAAATTTAAATGTTTAATCAATCATATTTATTATTAATAATTTGTACTTGTGCAAAATTTGTATAAATTTTTGATAAATAGAGAAATTAATATTTTGCATTAGTATGAACATGGAGAAAAAAAAATTCCGATTTACACCAATGTGTAGTTAAATAAAACTTATCACCAATGATTGCCGCACCACAGAAAAAACATCGTTTCTTCTCACGGAAACGACTTAGCAATAACAGATTGGTTTTATAACTTTATGTATTCCTCCACCCTGCTTTGATATTTCGAGATTCCGATATATATTTATCAGAACAAGGCATAAAAAATGTGTTGAGCGGAAGTAATAACGCCGTATCATGGGCTCATACTCCAACCCATAGGCGTTACATTAAGGCAACAGTACATATTTTTCACCTATCGCGAAAATATCAAAACAACTGCTTTGCTTGTGTTGAGCCGTATCTCATACACACACTTTGTTACGCAGAAAAGACCCTTACTTAAAAGAATGAAAATGTTTTTGCTGAGAAGGGTGGTGCAATGGGGATTTTTGAACATCTTCTGCGTAATGTTTTTCATCCTTTTTTTTCTTTTGTCTTAAAATGTCTTACAGATGTTTATTTAATGGCGCTAAAAACGTTTCACGGGAATCTTTATGATTTAGTGGATAAATTTGCATTATTTGCTTAAGTGTCGTCGCAAATGGTTTAAAAGATTTTTGAAATTTTTATTGTTATTTGTTTGAATCTATTTTCTGAACAAAAACTTTTATTTAAATCATTCAAAAAGTTTTCATATTATATTCTCAGTGCGATTTTATTAGATTTCGTTTGAAACAAACAATTATTTTTGAATCATTCAAAACTGATGAACTAAAATCTATACTCGCATATTATAATTTATTAACTCATTTTTTTAAACAACATGTTTTATTTTCAGCACTCAAATTTCTAACTGATTTATTAGAAAACAGTTTGGAAATTTATTCCTTGCGGAAAATTTGTTACTTTCCTTAAGCAACGAAAAAAAGAGAAAATAAGAACCACAGGTTTGTTTTAAAAATAATAGTTCCGGTACAAATTTATGCTTCATAAAGTAAAAAAAAAAACTATTTTGGACTGAAATAATCAGTTCAGAACAGTCATCGTTCTTTGAACTGCAACAGCGTATCATGATAAAACTAATTCCCTACTAAAGATTATCATCCTCGCTTTACATGATACAATTAATTGCCAAATAAATAACCTCATCCTTAACGTCCAAAATATAAATTATATCGCTGATCCTATTCTGCTTATCCTTTCCGGTATCAAATCCCATATTTTTTTCTTTTTTATCTTGTTTTTATGTATACTGTTTATCGTTGATGATGAGAGAGAATTTCTGTGGTAACGACTCCAAGTTACGAAATCGCTGCTCCTTCTTGCCTTCCATTATCATCTTAACTGATGTGTTTCTCCAAGTAGTGCATTATACCGCCCTTTCTTCAGGTACTTTCCGAGCTTTGGTTTTGGCACAATATGCAATAAGGGAAGAATAGTTCCGATTAAAGTTTCAACACTAGGGCTTATTCTTCTAGGGCCGGGGAAGTTATGAAGCAGATGGAAGGGAATTGCTTTTCCGTTTATTTCTTTTGAGTTAACACTGTTCTTTGAGCTTTTGCGAAATGAGGGTGGCAAAAGAGTTGCAATGAACACTGGCGGTAATCTTCAAAAATATTCTATCGAATCTGTTGAGTGAGGGGTTGACATTATTGGCACAAAGTTTTAAAGAGACTGCTTGAAAGATACACACAAGCACTAGTTTCGTTGGATTCGTCTTAAATGCTTTTTTTTTTTTTTTGAATGCCAAATTGGATTGCTTGACACGTGTGTGTGTGTGTGTGTGTGTGTGTGTGTGTGTGTGTGTGTGTGTGTGTGAAAATGTAGAAAATGTGAAACAAATACTTGATAGGGGGAAAATTAAGATTTTGTTCTTAATTCACAAATCTCAAATTTAAGCTTCAAGGAACCTAAATTCATTGTCAGTTTGAGTTTTGAATGTAATTTCTCTTTCACGTTTTGCATATATCTTTTGTGCATGGAAGCACAATAGGGCGGGTTTTTTCCCCCCATGCGTGTCAGTGGAAATATTGCTCAACTTTTAATTGCAGTTATGCAGAAAAATTGCGGAGAATTTTTTTTCATCTAAAATAGCTTTTGTAGTAATTACTTGACCAGACGATATTTCTTACTTTACTTTACTTAGAAATTGTATGACCATACGACAATCCTTAAATTAACTGCTCTAAATTATTTTTTCCTAAGTATGTTCAAAATGCATAGTTTAATTTAGAACGCCTTATACAAGGGACATTTTATTAGTGAGAACGGGTTTCTCAATTCGTCGTAGCAGGGAGTAATGTAATATCCAATGGCAAACTGCGTGCAATTGTTCAATTTTAAACGTAAAAAAAAGTTTATATTTTTGAAATTCACCGGCAACTTGTTGAAGTCTATGGCGGAAGAGTAATGAGTGATGGAAAGACACGTGACGTTGAGAAAGGAACAATGACTCTGTGGTTAACTTTCATACGGTATGACTAGAACATCCGCCATGTGATCTGACACGTCGCCATAGTTCCATCTTTTTCGAAAACTTGAAGGATTTCTTGGCAGACATCAATAAGATGGCGGTGAATTAAAAAAAACAAGAAACCTTTTATTGCATTTGAAAACCGAAAAAATTTCCTCGCTCCACCATCAGCTGAATTGTGTATCAACTTTATGACAAACAAAGCTTATAACTACACTAATAATACCAGTAGAGACGTTGAATTTAATACCCGGCTAGTGGGGGACTGGCAGAGAGTGACCAAGCTTGAACGGATGTCATGTGACAGCCTGCACTGACACAGTGAGCACGCAGTTATTACTTACAAAATGACTCTCGCATCTGTCATAATATGAAAAGAAGTCTTACATACCGTATTCATTATTGTTATAAATCCATTAATCTTGATTATAAAATACACGCACATGAATTGGAATGCACTACAAATGATAGCTTTATTAAATTAAATAAGAACCTAAAATGGTTATCATTTTAAGCATTTGTTATGAGAAGTATTCTTTGGGTTATTAGTTTAGTGTTATTTCTGTCGAGGAAGAAAATCTAATTTGTTTGATTCTTTTTTATCTTTAACTAAATATAAGATCTCTACAAAACTAGTTTCTTTCTTAAGCTTCACTAGCTTCAGATTTCTTTCTTAATTGTTTCAGATTTCTTTTCTACTTGTGGTCATAATTTTAAATGTTGAATCCATTAGCATTCCTTTGTTGCACTCTTTTTATTCTACAAACAAATAATTTATACTTTGGAAATTTCTAAAAGTTTTCAGCGCTGCATTTCAAAAGCTAATAGTAATACATACGTCAGGAAAGTAAAAATACTCATTATTTCCTGAAGTTTTCAAAGTGATGAGTAACAAAACCTCTTTACGCACTAAATACCCATTGGCAAGTTTGAGTATTTAGTTTTCATTTTGTCATACATCAAATTTAGAAAAGAAATGAGTTTCAAAAATAAAAATATTGTCGAAATGGAGATACCTTTTACAAACTATTATCTCGCTAATAATGTCTCTTCAAGCAACCCAATGACAGTTATTTTCTTGTCTTTCTTGCAAAGTATATGTCATCAGTCAAGAATTTTAATAAATGCTCTCGACTTTTCTAATTGAGATTGTTTAAGCTGATAAAGATGTTGCCATTGCAGCGTATAATAAACGTAATAGTGTAGGTTAAAAATGAGGGTAACTTTTTTCGTTCAAATACTTTGGTAACTATGATAACGCTTTGTTGCGTTTTCTTTTTTTCCTTCCCATATGAGAGTTAATTTTAAGAAAAGTGAATTAGTGGCTAATAGCGAAGAAACATCGTGAATGCCAAAAAGATATTTTCAGAAACTTTTCATTCTTGGAGTGCAATTAGAGATGACAGTTGTGCATTCTGTCCCATATACTTCTAAATGAAATTGCTATAATAATTATAGGTATTCACAAATATTTTTTTAATCAAACTTTGTATGTAAAATATTATATTTTGAACTGTCACAGTTGTACAGTATTTTTACTTCTTACCCTCTGAAGAGCCTATATATTTTTAATATTTTTCCACTAATTAGTTTGGAATGTAGACCCTTTACTTTACGTGGTTGGGGAGAAAACGCCACTGAAACACTCCGTTTGAAATACACTAACTTGAAGACGGATATGCCTGATTCTAACTTTGGAAAGGTTAAAAAAAACAAGAATACATCCTTCCGTAAACTGTTTTCCGTGCTAATACTCTAACTACTGTACTTTTACCGTTAGAAAAATCATAATAGTGTCTCTTTGTGAATTTTTATTCAAATGTGGAAATTAATCTCTTCAAAAATAAAGACTATTTAAAAACTGAGCCCTGACGAAGTTTGAAATATAACAATGAAATAAAACAGAAAAATATAATTCATTTTTCATCGTACTTTTAAAATAGTGTTGCTTGCTTCTCGTGTAATATCCCCATGTCATCTTCAAAATTGAAGTGCATTTCCTCATACTTACATTTGTGCAGATAAATAAAGCTTTTAAAAAAATGTATGCTCAATGTGTTGTTAGGCATATTTTTTCTGGTTTGAATTGCAATACATGTGTTTCAAAGTTCCAAGTAATTGTTTCTTTAGTGCAAGAAAGTGGAGATTGAAACAAGTGAACGCAATATTAATTACAACTTTGTGCCTATATATATATATATATATATATATATATATATATATATATATATATATATATATATATATATATATATATATATATATATATATAATAGCATTTTATTTGTGAATATATCAGCGCAAAGTTAATAATTGACAATTTCTTTAATAAAGATTTTGTATGTTTTGGGGCAGAGACGTTGCTGAAAGTGGTATGTGTGAAGGGTATTCGTAAAATTTTCATCTTAACCAGCGCATTAATTAAGACTAGAGTGAGCTTTAACTGTTTGTATCCATTTTGAATCCCCCCCCCCCATATTAGTTTAGGAATAGATCTAGAAACTGTGCTTTACCCCTTGCTTATGTTTGTATATTTTATTTTGTTTTATTTTTGGGGGGAGTATTTTTTCTTTTATTTTGCACAATAAGAATTTACTCCACTGCGTTGTAAACTGACATCTTTGAAAACGTTCAAGGACAAAATAAAAAAGTAGTCCTTCGATGTATTTCCTTTCAGTCGAACCAAAGGAAAATATTTCAAAGGCGAAATAGGGAGCTTAAAAAGCTGTCCTTTGCTTGTCTTCAAAGATTTCGTTCTTGTGAGTCACTTCGACAAAATGTCATTTGGGAAAATGTTTTTAGAAGATGAAAGAAATAGAGATAGATAGATCTTGTACGGCGCTACAGCGTTCATTAAATAACTAAAGTTTGTTTGGTAATTTAGTAGTATGTGCATTTTATGCAACTGAATGTTTGTTTGATAATTTAGTAACACGTGCATTTATGCAACTGAATGTTTATAAACGATATTCAAAACTCATATTATTTTAACTTTTACAGTTCCGTTATTGATTATCTATCTTATTCTACGCCCAATATTACTGAAAAATCAGTATCACATGTGGAAATTCATATTTTACCAACAGAAGTGCGATTATTACAAAAATGAACTTTCAGTTTCTAAAAAACGTATAAAGAAGATTCATGAATAATTATTATTTAGCGTAGAACATAGGTCAACAAAAACAATCATTGCAACTAAAAGTTCACATTAAATATGCGGTTAAAATATGTTTTCTACTCATTTGATATAAAACATCAGATATACAACATAAAATATACGCAAACTTGATTTAAAGTGCTTCGAATATGGGGGACCCTAAAACTTGAAAATCCAATTTTCTGGACAAGCCATTCTTATATCATTACATTTTCACAGGCCTATTTAGACGAAAATTGATGTGCTTTTAAGTGAGATATCATGTTAAGAACCATTTAAACAGGTTCTAATGAACGTGTTTTTACATGAATGACTGCTGGAAGAATATAGAGCATGTTTTTTTAATGCAACGGTAGTAATTTTTCTGCCGTTCTAGAATACTTATAGGACAGATCTAAAAATCCCAAAAATATGCCTGAACCTGGGGTTAATATGTTCTTAATAAGACCCCATATTTAATATGTTATGCTTATAACAGAGAAACAATCGAATTTAATACAAGTTTTCATAATTGTTGATGTTTCCTTGTTAAAGCTTTAGCTTCCTTAACTGTTCTTGCTGGAAGTTGATCTAGATGTAATCAAAATGAAGTAACAAAAAAGTATTTAACATAAAGGAAGCTCATTGTCTCTCAATTTGCATTCACTTTGCATCAGTTCTAGCCTTAAACGCCATTTGTTTCTTCGTTTTAATGCATGTGTGAAAATAAAATAAGACATAATTAGCCTCTTCACTTCATTCAAATGCTAATTGCTTTTGTCTTTCTCGTTTCTTTCAGATGCATCATCCGATACAAATGAAGCCTGCCGACAGTGAAAATAGAAATGGTAAGTCGATACGTCTAGATTTTTTTTTTTCTTTCGTAACCTCGTCTTTTTTTTCTTCCTCGTAACAAAGCCGTGCACTTCATAATTGGGGGAAAAACATGCAGAAAAATCAAACTACTTAATTTATACTTATTGCAATAAAGGTGTGGCATGTATTTGCACTTACGTATTTAGAAAAATATGTAGCAGTTTCGTTTATATCTTATACATTTGGATATATATCGATAACAAAAGTAAGAAAATTAGATATTGTTATAGGTTTACATGATTACGTTTGTTTATTAAAATGACGAATATGGAATAAGTGTCAAATACGTTGGAGTTAAGAAGGAGAGATAACGTTTTAAATCAGACTTAATCAATTTCCACTATAGCTTTACAAATTCTCAACTTTTTTTTTTCCTATCAAAAAGAAATGTAATCTCCTTTTCTTACGTATCTAGAGCTGTTTATGGGCAATACAGTCATATTTAATCAGTCTCCCACTTTTCTTTTTACTTCGAAAAGTGTTTTTAAATCTGCATTTTTTATTGAAATGTGTTGAATAGTCACTAGTAGGGACCGCATAAATAATCGCATTAAAAAAAATCGGCCAAAACTTCACCAGTAGCTGTAAAAAAAGTTTCGCACTAAAAATTATTGTTAAATCGCACAAAAGAATACGCACAAAAAATTGCACAAAAATAAAAAAAATTGCACTAAATACCAAAGTTTATCATTTCAGGAATTAGCAAAATATCCTACCCGTACAAAATAAAAGTTAGAAACATTTGATTCTATTGGAAATCAAGGAATTTGGAATAGGGGTCATTTCATGTCAGTTCAACCACACCCCAACACCCATCATCTCAGATTTCAATGAAACTTTGTATACTTCTATGTTTCATAGTCCTAAGTAACCTCCTAAAGTATTTCTTCTCTATTAAAAATAGTTTTTATTTTATGACCCTTCAAAGTTTTGAGATTTTGCGTTAGTTGTCATTCACAGTTCTCTCAGAATGAACTGCAGCTGTTTGCAAAAAAAATTATTTCTCAACAACTAAAGATAAAAAGTTTTTGAAAATTTTCACATTATACATTAAGACTTCAAGCATTTTGAAAAAAAATATATCAAAAATCTAAATTTATATTTAGCAATTAAAAAAATTAACAAACTGAAAATTTAAAAAAATTTTCAATAAAAAAATGATTTTCAAAATTTTAATTTTTTGGCATGAGGGTCTAAATTAAAATAATTTATATATTTTTTTAAATGATCAGTAACATGTGTGCTAACATATAAAAGGAAAATCTTTAGGGGACTTTGAGGGATTCTGCCCCTTTGCCCCCCCCCCCACCTTATTTTGGTAAAAGAAAAAAAATCGATCACAATCTTACAAACTAAGCTAATTACTAATAGCATCAAAGAAAATTTGAATAATGACAGACATTGGTGTTTAAACCCAAATTTAAACATTTTAATGCTCAAGATTTTTTGAATTGAAAGTAGTTAATTAAATTAATAATAAACAATAAAAACAGGTTATCACGAAATTCGAAATTTTCCTACAACAATTTATGCATACTAAAAATTATTGTTTAGTATGCATTAAGACAACATAGAAATTAAAAGGGAAATCATCTAATTCTAATTTATAACTAGGCAATTAATACAAAGTATCACAAATCCTATGAATACCAGCTCATAGTTCTTAAATTCCTTCTACCTTATGTCTGTTTTCCTACTAAGAAGATTAGAAAATATGTATGTCATTCTAATTATTGTGTTGTGTGTAATCAGATCTAGGCCAAATACAAGTAAAAATTTGATATCTGTCCAGTAATGATTTCTCTAAGCAACTGGGCAAAGAACAGACTAAAAGACAAATTCGAAGCTAGACACTTCTAGTTCGTAGAGCTTTTAACTTGTTTCATTAATCTAATGCAATATCAAACTGAAACATGGATTTGTTTTCAGCTTATCAAACATATTACCCCAGAAGAGTTTAGGTTTAACTCAGCAATTTATTGGGTATGAGTTTGAAATGATTACCATTGCTCAAAATGTTTAGAATTAAGGCTTTGCAACACTCTCATTTGACTCCAAAAGTGTGTTTTGTTATCTTGAGTGTTTCTGTGATCATAAATAGATTCAAATAACTTGGCATTTAAACAAATTACTAGTAATTTACTGATAATTTTCTTAGATGTTTTGTTTTTTTTAATTAATATATTGACCTGTCACTTCCCTAACTTTATGGTTGCTTTACTAGCCCACAACAAGGAACAGCTGCTATTAGATGACAGCTGAAAAGTAAACTGTATGGTAGCTGTATTTATAGTTAGTTGCTTATATTATGAATGAGATTGTTAACTGCTTTTTGTTTATAAGACACTTTTTTCTCCTTGTTTCCTCTTTCAACTGCTGCATTAGTTTTATCAAGGGTGGTATGTTGTTTAAAGCCACTTTTTATTTTATACAAATGATTTATAAACATTCTATTCTAAATATTCCTGTTTAAATACAGTGAAACTTCAGTAACTGGACACACACTGATAACCCCAGTAACTGGGCATTTATTTTTCTTAGGGTTGGCCCAATGCCAAATTCAATGGCTGAAAATCTATCTAACTTGACACACATTTGCGAGAACCCCCTATCAGTCTACACCCAATTGGCTATTCTAGTTCAATTTTTGCTACCAACGTTCTTTCATATTAACTTTTTCTCAGAGTTTTAGTGAATCTCTTTTAGAGAATTCTATCTTTTATCCAGGGGAGTAAGCAACCACTCTGAACTGTTAGTGCAATTCTAAAAGGATAGGATAAAATATACCAAACTGTAGAGAAAGAAGGCACCATTATACCTGTATTCTAAACGAGTGTGAGCAGGACTTTTTATCTTTAACAGACATGACTAACAAGAAGCTTTTATCTCTTTTTAACAATTATGTAGTTATTCTTCACAATATATTCAAATATATTATTGATTTTTATTAGATACTTTTCAAAGAAAGAAAATGAAAAGAATAGAAAATTCCTTTACAGGAATTAGTTTTCATAATGTTAAGCATTAGTAAGTAAGTGATACACACAGAAACTCTTTAGGAATTAAAATTTTGGAACCCCAGTAAGTTGATATCCACTTAAGTCGAAATTTTTTCATGTTTCCTTGGTTTGTCGAGTTATGGAGGTTCCATTGTAGTTTGAATTAGCACATTTTATGCCAATTTCTTTTCTCTATCTATTTATTGCACTTAATTGCACTGCACTAGTGTACACCCCCAAAATCAGTTGAGGAAAAGATGCAAGTTAGTTATGTCGTTATGTTGAGGGGGGGGGATCTGGACAAATATTGTTTTTTTTCCCTTGCAAATACTAATTTGGTTTCTTATTCCCATTAAAAATATATATAAAAATCCATTGAATATGAGAGATGCAATTTATTTCCTCATTTGCTATGAAGAGAGGGGGGGGGGAAGGTAATTTACTTTATTTAGAACATATTATTACTAAGCATTACTATTAACTTTTAAGGGGTGTTAACTGTAATTTCAAGAAATGAAAAGGATGAATTTCTTGCTGTACAGCAGTAACACTAAAATGAAAAACAGTTCCACTATAGCAATTTTTCTCAAACATAAGGGTGGAGGTGGGCGGAGGGGGTACTGAAAGTGCTAGAAACTGCATGATTATGAATTTGTGTTAAGACTTAATTTTTGTTTTCCGCTGTCTTAACTAAAATGCAGTAATCTGTATGCAGATATTGTTGTCTGTAACTTTTAAATTTCATATCTTAATTTCAGAATGTCTATATTTTAAACAATTTTTAACTATTTCAAATTAAAAAAAAAGCTTGAATATTAAATTTATATGTCTGACTTCAATATTAAACACACTTTATATTTAATTTTTTTAAAAATAATTGTTGGGAACTCTGTTTTTAAAGACATAGAAGTGCTTTTCTCTGATGCTTTAGTTTTTTTTGAAGGGGGGGGGGGGGGCAGAATCTCTAAAAGACCCACAATTTTTTTCATAGGGGAAGTTAGGACACATACTCATGATCATTTTTCATTGTTAAACATGATTTTTAAAACTGACACTGATGTTAAAAATTTGACAAGAACTTTTTTCACCAAAAAAAAAAAAAAAAAATCAAAAATTTTCTTTTTCCAATTTTTAAAAAATTCTTAGTATAAACCAAGATTATTATAATATTTTTAATAAAAATATTCAAAATCTTAGTATTTTTTATGAAAATTTCCAAAAAGGTAAATTTATTAGTTGCTAAGAAACAATTTTTTCCCATTAAACAACAGTTCAGTTTAAATGTCTTAAAAATGACAAAAAATGCAAAATCAAAAAATTTGATGAGTCTATAATATCAAAATACATCGAGATTGAAAGAAAAAAAACTAAGGGGTTGCTTTTTACCACAAAATGAGGAAGTGTACCAAGTTTCATCAAAATCTGAGATGGTACGTGTTAAAATCCCATTTTTACGGTAGATTTGAGGTGGAACTACCCCATATTTAAAGTTATTTTAAATGAAAAAGAAGCTTAGATTTTTTTTTTTACATTTGAGTTCAATGTTCAACGCAATGTATATTTGAATTTTTGTAGTAATTGCTCACAATTCTGTTTTTAAGAATATGTAAGAGATTGTCTGTATGATGTTTCCTGCTTTTTTTTCAGAATGGGGGGGGGGGGGACAGAATCCCTCAAAGTCCCCTAATGTTTTTCTTTGGATAAGTTAGAATACATATTCATGATCATTTTTTAAAAAAATTATGATTTTTAAAGCTGACCCTCTTGTTGAAATTCAGAATTATGTTAGCACCTTTTTTTGACAAAAAAATTTAAAATTTTCACTTTTCTAATTTTTTAAAAATTTCTTATATAAACTAAAACTAATAAGATAATTTGTATCAACATGTTCAAAGTCTTTACATTTTGTGCAAAAATTTTCAAAAAGATTATGGCATTAGTTACCAAGAAACAATTTTTTTAATAAACAACATCTTCTCAGTTTGAGTGTCTCAAAAATGATAAAAAATGCAAAATCACCAAATTTCAAAAGGCTATAAAATTAAAACGAATTGATATTGAAAGAAAAAAAATTAGGGGGTTGCTTTTAACCATAAAGGGATGAAGTATACAAAGTTTTATCAAATTCCGAGACGGTGGGTGTTAAAATCCCATTTTTGTGGTTGATTTGACGTGGAATGACCCATAGGTGGAAGCTCAAACAATGGGTTTTGGAAATGATAAATTTTCACTACTCCATGGAGCGTCGTATTCCATGGTAAAGGTCCTAACTAAATCCTCATCAACAGTGACTTATTGGTTTCAAAAGAGGTCCATTCAAATATATGGATGAAAAAATAATTTTATATCGACAAGAATTGCGTTTTTCTTAAGAATTAAAATTCATATTTGGTAAAATAAAAATTTAACTTCAAATATTTTCATCTATGTTCACATGTTTTTCATTTTACAAAGATGTATAACAGATCTTCCCATACAAACGACAACTTATGTAATAAAAGTCCAACTTTTAGTCGTAAAACTTATCTCGACTGCCTTTATTGCAAACTATTTTTCACACTGAAAGCTGAGTAGTTTTCTGGCTGAAATAAGTGTAAGATTTTTCACCTTTAAATATCTCTGCATTTTGTTTATCAATTAAAGTTTCAGAAATTCATAATCGTTAAAAATTGTTATAACTTCCTCCATCAATTTTCATATCAGGCTTTAAGAAAGAGAAAGAAATTGCGAAATATTTAAAGAAGGGCATTTTATGACATGATAAAACTTTCCCAGCAAATTTTAATACGCTCTCCAAATTTAATATTTGAAATTTAATTTATTTTCCAAGCTTATTCACGCGAAATCAAAACAAAATGTACTTCCTGGTATGTTATGAATATTCGCAAACATAAATTACCTCTAAACTACGTGAGGTTTTCTGAAGAAAACTCTTTTCTTATGTACTCTTAATGCTCTGGCTTAATCGTTTGGCTTTTCGCTAGGAATACTTATTTATCGTAGCAGTAATAAAATTTCTTTTCTAAGCAAACCCATTCTTCTCGTAGCTGTAACTACTTGTAATTTACTGCTTATGTCCCACGAAAACAATCCATAAATCCTCCAACATAAAAACGATGTGTTAGGAAAGCCATGATTGTTTAAAACTGGCCTCAGCTTTTGTTGTGCATAAAATATTCTGGACTAAAGCTTTTACTGTTCGCAGGTAAATCATGACAAGGTAAAGTTTAACTTGCTGGGTTTTTTTTTTTTTTTTTTTTTTGTTTTTTTTTTTTTTTTTCGTTTTCACCGTTAATTATTCTTAACCAAATTATTTATGCTGGATTAAATTTTTCTATTAATTTAACGTTTAAATTAAGTTAACTTATCAGCATAATTTAGTGTTGCCAACTTCGTGTGTAGTTTAAGAGTTAGGATGCAGTTTAGAAATGCACTACCTTAAATTAAATTCACCAGTTAAGATTAGAGGCGTAAATTTAACTTATCGACGTACTTTTCTCACTTTTTTGTGTCTATTTTTCCCAAATTTGAAAATGTAAACTTCGTTTACTAGCTACCAGTAATTTGTGAAAACTGAACACTACCCAATTTATCCACATTCTGTTGGGAATAATTCTACTTTCCTAATGCCATTTTCACTCTTTCTACAAACAACAAAAACAGAAAAACATGAGCTAAATGCTGCTCAAATTAGTTTTTTCTGAGGAGCATGAAAAAAAAAATGCTTCATTTTAGGTAAAAAAACGGCACTACTTCAACATCCGAAATTTGTTTAACTGGAACCTCGTTTAACCGAAGCCGGTTTCTTTTAAATTTATTTATTTATTTATTATTTATATTATTTTCTTCGTTATATAAACAAATCGTGGTCAACAGTGGCATCCATCCTTACTGCGGGCACCGATTTTTTTTTCTTTTGCAAAGCCACTCCTAAATTTTAAGGACAGTAAATGATTCTAGTTCCTAAAATGCTACTTGATTTGAAAGTGAACAAATCCAAAAGTAAAGTAGTGTTTTATTAGGTAATTACTTTGAGTTAAATAAAATTAAAAGATGTAAAAATAAATAAACTTAATTATTAGCAGAATAAATACACCTAAACCTATTTTTATGCGGTCTTTTTTATGCGGTTTTGTTTTCGTGCGGTATATTAAAATTTCAATCAAGAGTGGGATTTAGTTGTCAAAATTGCTTTCAAAACGAATACGAGGTAGTATCTTCAAGTGACGACGTAGGCAGCCTGATGGGAAGTCACTGTGACCTCCCAAAAAGTTCCTTATTCGGGAAATTTTGTCCGACCACTCGGCAAAAATTATCATCACTTGGTTTATTTTGATTTCGTTTAAAGATTGTTTCATAAATTTTTGGGTTATTTTCTATGTGAGACATTTTTTATACGGTCCCTATTCATCGCATTAAAAAAAATATTTTTAAACTGTGTTGCGAAAACAACTTTTTGAAGCTACTCGTAAAGTTTCAAAGAATTTTTTAATGCGATTTTTTTATGCAGTCCCTAACCACCGCATAAAACCAAGTTACGTGTATTACAATTTACTATATTATGTCTGATCATTGCTATTCTGACTTATGTGACAGTAATTAAACAAATTTTATTATTTTAAAAGCATAACCTTTAGCTATTATTTTTTTAGTTGTGTACACATGTTTAAGTCTAGAGTTAAAGTTTCTGCGAACTCCTGACCGCCATTTTCAAATACTGACATAAGCTTGACCTCAGTAGCATCCATTTGAGTAAGATGCATACATTTAGTAACCAAAAGTTTTGCCTCAACATTAAAAAGGACCTAGAAACGTTGAAGCATTTCTCCAAAACATTTAAGTATTTTTTCCGAATATTTAAGTATTCCTCCGAAATATTAAAGCATAATTCAAGCTTTTTTTTTTTTACTCAGCAGGGTATGTTTCCTTCAGTGAATTATTTGCAAGTTTTGAACTCCACGATTCTCCAGTAAATCAATTGGTGGTGTACTTTTTTGTAATGCTCACAGAAAAGACTATCAATTACATCTAAAATTGGAACACATTCGAAATTATATAAAAAGAACCTTCCTAAAATAACAAAACTCAAAAATTACTTTCATCGATCGTATTTCCTACGCTGTGTTCAGAAACTTTTCCGTTTCTTCATCTTTATTTAGAGGACGATTTGGGTATAAAAATAAGTTCCATGTGTTCGAGGACTGGAGGAAACTCTAATAAAATAGTCATCCTTTCTTCAGTCTACTCCATTTCGTTAATAATGTATGGTAGTATAGTAACTTTAATAATGTATGGCGGTATTCTGCTCTCTCAAACGAAAGCTCGTGATGTATTATTATCAGGAAAGTATGCATTAAGCTTTTGAAAGGCATATTTTTGAATCGAAAGCTGGATTTTATAAATTGTTGATTGAAAATCCTTGAATTATTGGCATGAAATGTAAGATATTGCAGTTTTCAAGAAAAAACATTTTTTAATGTAAAAAAAAAGGGCTACGAAGTAAGGTAAACGCGCCAATGCTTCAGTGTTACCGCTTCAAGGTTACTTATTTACTTTGAAGAAAGGAATGAACAATGATAATGTAATTAATATATTGGTACTTAATGTAACTATCATATTGAATCAATTTTATTCATCAGTTATTAAAATTTAAAGTAAATGATGTAAATTTTTCGGATGGGATAATGTCAGATGGCCACTACTGAAATTTTCAGATTTTGGAGCGATGCCTACTGGATCAAATTTGAAGATTGGAAAAAATTGAACAAATTGAAATTCTGGCATTTTTAGAAATTGGGACGATTAAGGAAGAATTGTGCTATGATACGCTCATTGAGTTTCAATAGAGGTAATTAATACTGAAGACCCACAGTTTAAACATATACTTCCCTGTGCCACTACTAGTGCGTTTTAAACCTTGACGTGGCCACTACTGTAGCACTCGCCACTACTGGTGTCTTTACCTTATATAAAAAATTATTTAAATTATTGAAATATGGTTGACTTATCTCTGTATCTAAATATCTTCATTCAAGAAAACAGTTCATTAGGCTAAAGTCATACTAAAATGAACGTAGTGTGTTTCAGTAGGATGAATCGCAAACAATCTCCTTTCTCTATTTTGATACATAATGTACAATATTTTAATGTGTAATACTTATGTACCATCTACCCTTCATATGTTTTTAAATATAGCATGAATTGCTAGAAAAAAATTCTGCAGAAATGATTTCGCCATTAGTTCGAATACAATTCATTCCACGTTTTAGTTTTTTCTTTAATTTTTATACTTCGCTGTTTCAACTCTGAACTCAATATTTTTCTTTTATCGAACTTCGTATTGCTCTTCCTCTATTTAATCGCACATTTAGCGACTTCTTCTGCGGCATTGCTTAATTTAATGCCAATAGACCGATGTGATTAAGTTTCAAAAACTGGGCCACCTTTTTTCCCTCGCTTTAATGCAAGAGTTAACAAATTGCCGGCACTCGGTGTTTTTAGCGGTTTCACTTTTGCTCGTTGTATGACTATTTGGCGACATTCGGTGCGGCCATTTTCGGTTTCCTCCTTCCAAAGCTTATCTGTTATTTAATAGCACTGCCGTAATAACCGCGCCGTTATTATTATGGCTGTAATAGGCAACGCTATGTTCATCTGTTCACAAGCCGATACGTGCTTATTTTAATAGCGTACGTCGGTGGTGATTTACTGTAACAACAGAGCTCTGTTTATCTTTGCCGGAAGCACCCACACATCTACGGGATTCCACTATTGAAGAATTTTGGTTAGCCACACACAAAAGTTTCAGGTTTGATTTTTTCACTTTTGTTTGCTGTCTTGAAGCGATGGCGGTGTGATTATTTTCGATAGATGTTTATTTCTTTTTTTTTTTCTTCTTCTTTTTTCAAAATTCACCATTAAATAATGGACCATCAGTCAAAGGTCATTAGTAGAAAATCTGGTTTAGAAACAGTCAAAGTCATAAGCGCTTCACAGAATTTTGCTTTTCATTGCAACTGTTACTCTTTTGAAATAAACATTCTTCTTATTCGAGGAATTGCTCTGGATTGAAATTCTTCTTTTTTGCGGTTTTAACACTTATAATATTTATAAAACATGCTTCTCATACTTTTTGAAAAACAAGTTTTTCTTCCGTCTATTTTAGTTGTGTACCTCATTGTTAGATTTCAGCTAATACTAGTTTGAAGAATCGCCACTACCTAAGTCAACTACTTTTGGGTTGTTGTTACGTACCACACAAGCAATTAAAAAAATTATATGTTCTTTGAATGTAGCCTTAAAGAAATAATACGGAAATCCTTTATTTTGCTCTAATCTATTATGACATTTTCAAAAAAAAAAGATTCATCTGCAAAAAGTAACTATTTTTCACTTCACTAACTAAAAAGTCAAAAATTTTTAAACATAGATTGCGTTCTCTAAATATAACTCAATTTGTTGATTCAAGCAAAAGCATGAAATATAATTCTTCATGCAAAGTTTGTTTAATTGTTAAAGTTCACAACTACTAAAGACAAATATCTTAACATTTTTTTAAATCTATGAATAATTGTGCTTTTATATATATATATTACCCGGTAAATGAATCATAGGGACAATTGCTTTATAAACACTATCTATAACCGTTAGTTTAAATAAGTTCCCCGATAAATGTTTCGTCAGAAACTATGAGTAATGATATTTGTTAAGCTTCAAGAAACTCAAAATAAATAAAAATAGGCTGTCAATAACTATCTTTGACTAAACTACCGATTAACTAATTCGCGAATTTTACTAACTTACTCGACCTGCTTTTATTAAATTATTGAAAAGAAGATATGCATTAAAAATACTATTCTAAGCATTAAATGTTATCCTCAGTATCAATGCAATGTTTATTTATAGCTCATGGGGAAGAGATATCTGTTATATTTAACATAGCTTCGGCGCTTCTTTGATTAAATATACAGTAACTCTTTATACACATCCACCAAAGACAATGAAATCGTAATTTAAATTTATGTTCATTTTTGGGAGTGGAAATTTGAGCGAATACTAACTCACCGCCACCTTTCTCTTCTTCTCTTCTATTCCTTTAAATGACCATCATAAATTCAATACATATCTTGAACATTACACAGTTAAAAAATGTGTTTCTTGAATCATTAAAAATAAAGAATAGTTGGTCTGCCTCCCCACGCTCGCCATAAAAAGAAGACCCGAAATTGATGTTATACGTGCTTTAAACTTGAGAGCACCTATCGAAATCAATCATTTTAAAATGATGATTACCTTGTTCACGAGATATAGGCACTTGGATTCTGGATTCACGTCGAAAGTCCTTTACGAGTCTCTCGGGATTCGAGTGTCGGCATTTGAGCTGCTTTTCATTAGCAGCAGCTTTAAATGCAGCAACGACTTCAGCAAGTGGTTAAACCCCAAGACCCACAAACCTTTTTAATCTAGGAAAAGTTCTACGCTTGGGTTCCCTAAAAAGTTCTTGTAATAACAGATCCTGCTAATGCCCTTGTAATTCACCGAAATGGCTGCGAATTCCATTTGGCTGGAGTGCGGTTGTTTTTGGTTATTATTTATTTCTCATTTGGCATCTTGGCGCTCTTTAAGTGCTCTTATTATTCATATTCAGTGATTTTTTTTTACAGCGGTGTCTTGGTGTGACTGGAGCCATTTCCGATTTGAATTATTTTTATTTTAAGTACCTCATATTTTCCAAAGCCGTTTTTAAAAAATCCTGCACAGAAAATAGCTTCAAAATTCAATTTTCATTCATCTCTCTTATCGTAATCTATGCTCGTTATCCCTTTTCATAACATCTTTAGATCAACCGAATTTGTTCTGAATAGTATTTGGATTGAATGTTTCAAAAATGTTACTGTACTTAAACTTGTTGAATTAAAATTTTCTGTTTACATTATTTTCTTAATAAAGAACAGATCATTTTTAATATCACAGTCGAATAATTACTCAGGAAGCAATGAAGCAAGGTCATTATAGTTTTTTTTCGATTTTGAAGACTGCAATGCAGCTGAATATAATAAGCTGATTCTTTAAAGGCTTTTTCAAGGAACGTAATTACAGAAACATATGCTTTATGCAATTATATTTGTTGCAGTTATCAAAACTTATATCTTTTTATAATGTATTTAGTCTGTTTAAGATTTTTTGTGCGCAACATGCAGAGAATTTTCTTCCCGCATTTTACCGCTACAGTATTATAGCTTCATATTTTTTTTCTTTTTGTTTGGAGTTTCGGATTTACTCCTAGATACTTTTCAAATTGGTTCAAAAAGAGTAAACTAGCTCGATCGAAAAACGTATCTTGAAAACAACGAACTAATCTATATCCAATAGCAAATATTACGTTTTTAATTCTCTCATTTTTATAAGCAAAAAGCAAAGTCATCTATTTCAATAAATATCAACCTAGTTTCTTACATTTACTAAAACAAAATACAAATTTCCCCAAAACTTTTTTAATTTTTCAAAATGAGAGATTTCACCGTTTTTTTTTTTTTTTGTGCTTATTTTGTAAAAAAACTGTTTTTTAATTTTTTTTTTCTATTAATTGTAGTGCTAAAATCTTAAAATAGCTCTTCACGTGAGTTGTTATGAATTTATACTAGTAAATCGAACCCCCGACGGAAATTTAAACTATTTTTATCAGTCACCTTTTTTTTTTTTTTTTTTTGTAATTACGCTCCGCAGTGTCGGTATAATGATAGTATATTAGTCAAGGAATACCAAGTGATGTAAATAACGTGAATACAATGTCATTTGAATAGTAGTATGACGTATAAAATCGAATTTCACTCCGGAACGGTATTAATGAAAAATCCTGTTAGTTTGTTTTTTCTTGTAAGTAAACGTAGTTTATTTCCTGAGAAAAATCACCCCTGAGCATAGATTCGAAGAATGTACCTCATACTGACGGTTTTTGCTTTAAGTTTATTTGAACCTTCACTCCTGTTCTTTTCGAGAAACACAATCCTTAGTAATTTTGTTCTAGCTATTTCACAGGCTGTCATTTTTGAAAACCTTTCCGCTTTCCGTCATCACCTTGTCTCTACAATTTATGTGTCATCAA
Organism: Uloborus diversus; assembly: GCF_026930045.1. Taxonomy (NCBI): domain Eukaryota; kingdom Metazoa; phylum Arthropoda; class Arachnida; order Araneae; family Uloboridae; genus Uloborus; species Uloborus diversus. The sequence continues at coordinate 167,800,275 of NC_072733.1, forward strand.
TTTTGTCTGTAGTGCTCCTTTTTCCTTCCGCTAAACTTTTTCTCCAAGATTGAATGTTTCACCTGATTCTCTATAAAATCAAGTTTTATTTCCAGTAATAAACTTTATTTTATGTTCAAATTTCATATGTATCGAGTAATTTTACTTCAGCTTACCTCATGTAAACCTTATTTCACAACGTTTCACGCCAGTGTTATCTTTTTTTTTTTTTTTTTTGAAGTGCAGCGCAATTATGATCGTTTTTAACGAAAACCAGCTTTTGCGATCACTTCTTTTTGTCCAACCGAAGTGTTAATACTGAATAGGTTTGTTGTTGTAATGCCTATGAACTATAATCAAATTATTGTGCCCAAAGACAGTTGATGATTTTGAAGCCTTATTCGAAATTCTATAGAATAATAAGTCAGATAATTTTATGTAAAATAATCAGTTAAAATCTTATAACACAGTTAGTCCTACGACGAATGGAGCAAGTTTCTTCATTATTACTTAAAGGATCCCAGAAAAAGTACTTTTGCACCATTTAAGAATTAATGTACATACCTTGATTATTTTTTCTTTTAACAATTCACCTTTCTTTATTATAACCCTACTAATGTTTGAAACACAAAATGCTGTTTGTTAGTATCAGCAACACCTAAATAAATTTAAATACTAAAATTTTTCTCTCTCTCGGAACAAAAGGCTACACATAGCGTCCGGGTCCTTTCAGTGTATCCCCCTGCCACTAAAACCGGGCACCGATCAAGGATCAATTGGAGAAGAACACCGTTCTTTAAAGCTTACAAATGACTTTTAGCATTTTTTTTTCTGTTAAAAGACAAATAGATAATTAACTATTTAAATGTAATTAGTCTTCATTAATTTATTTTGTACTCTTAAATTTAAGGATTTCCCAACAAATTAAATTGGATGTCTGAGTCTAACAACCAATGATAAATCAATCGTGGCTACATTGTTGTTAAAACTACCTTTTTTTTCCTTAAACAAAAGTTGTGTAAACATTAAATTGCAAGAAATGTTCTTTGATTTCTGCCAAAAAGTGGATGAAAAAAAGTTTTTCAATTAATGCCAAATTATCGATAAAAGTACATTTTTTGGATCCCGCTAGCTAATTAATAAAGAGCACCAACTAGAAACGATTTTAGAGCTCTATATTAACCATTGACAAGGAAATGATTTACAAAAACTAGATTATCATAATACAGATTCAAACTCGTACTTGTGATACAAAAGTTATTTGTCCAAAACATTAATTATGTTTCAAATATCAAATAAATCTGGTGTTTTTCTAGATTATTTATTATATTTTAAACATTCCTTAGAGTCTATATAATTGTATTATAACAGTATCTGACACTTCAAAGTTCCCCAGCTCTGAAAACTCCAAGCAAATTGAGCAGAAAAAAAAAGTTAGCTCCATCTTGTCATTAAATCTGACAAACAATTATAGACATATCAAGAAAAGTAAAAGGATTTATGTCTGTAACGAGGCTATTATTTTGGTTTTAAAAGAAATATCTCATTTTAACTGGGATGTTGATTGTTTAAGAAAGCTTAAACGCTCTATAATGACACTTAAGATTAAAAGTCGGAACGGAGTTCCTCTCCAAGAAAACACTGAGCACTTCAAATTAATTGTCTTTATAATAGATAAGCCGATGAAAAATCAGATAAAGCTCTTCATCTTGTCTCTTAGTGTAAGTTGATCATAACTTTTCATTTGACTTTCTTATAAATAACCACTACTTAACTAATGCGATAATCATCCTTTTCGTGGATTAATCTTTTGTTGACAAAAGGCAGAATCTTTTTTCTTCTTTGAGGGGAAAATCTTCGTTGCTCATTTTTTGCCGTTTGAAAAGCAATTATGGGAGTTGATTAGTGCTTTAGCCGAGGTCATCTTCAAGTAGTGGCTAAGCTTTGTGCATTTTGAAGACGTTAAAGTTTGTCATTGCGCTGGAGCATTGAATTGTTTTTTTTTTTTTTTTAATTTGCGAATTATGTTTCAATTTATGACGGAATTGATGCTGTTTTTAAATGTAGTCTTAAATTAGTTTTGTTTTTTAGTACATATAAATTTGGTTCTTCACTTTCCCTTCGGTAATACTGATAAAGTTAATTCAGATATTAAAATCGCTTGCGTTTGTAATTACAAGCAAAGCATGTAATTTAAACCTTTATGGTTATTGCAAATTATTTTGGAGAGTTATTTCCACTGTAATAATCGTAATGAAACTTTGTGAACTTTTTACAACTTTAATTTAAGTTTAAAATTTTGCATTTCGATTTTTAATGACATTCTGGTTACTATTCCAAATTATTTATATTTTCAGTTTTGATATTCTTAACAGGGTTTGTAGTGTATGCTTCTATTTTTAGTTCGTTTCCTATTCATTTTTGTTGGAACCTTGAATTTGTGACTATTATTCCAAATTTGTGTTCGAATTTTGGGAGGGATGTTTTTAAATGTTTAGCCTTTTTTTTTCAAACTTTAGGTGTTTTGATTTGACGTACTTTAATTGACGAAGAAAAATGCTTCATCAGCACAATGGCATGCGTAAAGCTTTCAATTTGTGTTTAGCTACAATATAGGACCATAACTTGTTTAACCTTGCGAATGATACTGTTCTGAGATTTCCTGAATAATCAGAAACGGAATAAAAGCGTATTTATTCATAAGAAAAAAATTTCATTCATAAAACGTTTCTTTATCTTTACTTATTTAATCAAAAAAAAAAAATATTTTTTTCCTTGAAACTTATAGAGTATTTTGGGAGTAATAGAAAATGTAATTGCGTTGAAACAAGATATGAGGCAGTAAGAAGCAAAGGGATGTAAGTGGCAAAATTAAAAATTTGGAGATAACCAGTACACGTGGTAGGTTAACCTCTCCTCTGTCTTGGCGCAAGAGATATAGTACTAGTAGACCTGGTAGTTGTTGCTATACAGCATGATTTTAAAAAAAATCAATGAAAGCCTATCTAGGATGTTATCTTATAAACGCGTTTTACTCAAAACTTGAAAATGTGTACTTACATCCCTTTGCTTCTCACTGCCTCATACGACGTGTGAGTCATAAAAACTAAAATATGACATGATTTACATAATATTAATAACACATTTGTCTACAAAGATATTTCAGACAAAAGAAATGGTTTATTTTATTAATTTGGCCCTGAAAATGGCTAAAGAAATCCTGCTAAGTCTTGCTAGTTAGACTGCGTCGTCAGTTTAGTTTTTGAAATTAAAGTTAAAGGAAAATATATTTCAAATTAAGTTAACATTACTAAACCAATAATAATTGCCATCAAAGAATTATCTCATCAAAGGGAATATAAATATCTGTCTAGAATCTAGGATGTTTTATATTTCTTTAAATAGTTTAACTGCTAAATGTTCCTAAATGTATGCGAAAAATGTGTTAATCTGTTGTTGTTTTCACATAAAATTATAGCATTCTTGCTGCTCTCTTAATTTCTCCGCTTTTTTTTACAATGCTTTTTTTACAAATTGCTGAACTAAGTCATTTTTTATCATTTCGTACATTGCAATACAGTTTTGAAAGATTTTTATATTCTTAATTGCAAGAAAAGCTCTTCTCACTTACAACTTAGAAAACTTATTGATCAAAACATTACAATTGTCACGAACTAGCGGAATTTTTCAATACATCTACAAACAAATGCATGATTAATATATTGAGGTTTCAGGCAGAATTTTCTTTAAACAAATTTAAAAACAATGATTAAATAGATCGATAAATAACTTAACGCAAAATCGTTTCAACTCTTTAGTTCTGATTGGAAACTGTTTCTGATGTACAAGCAGAAAAAGCGAAGTATCCTAAAAATACTTAAATGCAATTCAATTTTAAAAATTAGCAGTTTATAACAGTTAATTTTTGATTTGAAAAACGTTGAATATTCTATAGAAAAAATTGCTTCAAGTTTCACGACGTTCACAAATTATTCGTAAATGCCCTTTTAATTGCAACTAAGCTATTATGACAAATGAAAGCAACCATATAGCAAGATAATTTGAAGAAACATAAGATAACATTTCGTCAAGGAGTTTAATTCCATCAGTCACAAACTGTTCTTTTTACTATTAACACTATATACTACTGTTACTAGTGATACCACTGATTTGTAAATAAATTTTTAAATGACGACACACCTTTAAAACTCAAGGGTTCCACATATTACAGTTAGAAAAGATTTAACTTGTGTGTCATAGTGCCATCAAAAGTTTGCCCAATTTTGTTTACTGAGATCTTATAATGAAAATTATTAACAGGAAATGCAATTTTGTAAAACATACTTCAAAAACTTTAAATAAGTTTAATAACATTCTTAAAATATTTTTGAACCCTCTTGAAAAAAGGTCCCTAGAGTACTTGTAGTGAAAGGAGGTCAAATCAAGAAAGAATTTAATATTGCAAGTATGACATTTTGGGCAACAAATGCGGACTAAAACATGAAATCCCATGATTTGCTTTTAAGAGGCAAATCTTGTAAAGCTTTTTCTGCAGCGGGAATTGAACTGAGTCTTTTCTGTTTCTTTTTTGGGAGTTGAACTGAGATTTTTACTTCAAAAATATGTTCTATATATGGGCACTAAGCTTTTGCATTTCAAGTGAAAGAGAGTAAAATTTCCAATAGATATTAGTTTGTCTTGGAGTTAGTTTCAATAAAAAGTTATGTCGCACAATTGTTAAATTATAGCTCTACTTACACGATAGAATAACATTTGTACTAATTATGATTATTTCTATGATTATGACTAATATGTATAGAAGTTTCCATAAAACAAAAAAGAAGTACTAGTGCTCAGCTTTTGTAAACTTTTATACACATTAAACTCTGTATCAGGCCCATGTATGTAAGTCGGGCACTGGATACGAACAAGTACTTAGCCCTTGATTGCTGCTTTACATTTTTTGATATACTGAGCAATCTAGCTCATAGAAGATGGATGAGACAGACTTTATGCTCTGATGAACTCTGCTTACACATATACATTTCTTGGCATTTAATAATCTCCATTACTTACAAATCACAATCTACCCATTGCCATAAATTCTATTTTGCTAAATCTCCCCCTGAGTGCTTTATCCCTGACTAGTAATCTTGTTTCGAAATATATTTTAAACTAGGAGTTTTCTAGAAATTGCACTGCTACATTTCAAGTTCTATGAAGAGTTCATTTATTTCTAAGCAGAGGCAAAGATTCCCTTTTTAATTTAGTCTCGGAAACTTTAATTCTAATATTTAAACCCCGCTGTGGCATCTCTTACTCAGTTTAAGTAAAGCTTTCAAATAAACTTGAACTTTGCTCATCCTACTTAATCCTAGTAGAAGAAAAAGAAGAAATGAGAAAAAGCAGAACCACTCGGGGATTAGACGCAATTGCAAAGAAAAAACGAAACAAGAAAAAAGATCATTATCTTATGGGGGGTAAAAACTATCTGATTTAACATTACTCGTGCAATAGAAACTCCATTAGAAAAGTAAACTGCGACCAACTTTGATGCAACTATTTATAGGGCTACGAGAATGTAACAGAGTAGAGACATTTGTTTTAACAGAGGTAAACCTAGTGTAAGCGGACTGTTTTTCGACTTGTTTTGAAGATCATTAATGCGCTGTTTTGCATGCAAATGATATTAGTTTGGCCAAATAAAAGGTACTGCAATTGCTGTTCAAGTTTTTTCTGTATGTTTAAGGAAAACATTGACATTGAATAGAAAATTTTATCGAAACAGTTGATTGAAAACTTTATTGACTAAGTTGTAATTTTAGCATTAAATATCTGCGGTACTTATACTGCACTTTTCATGTGCAATTTTTTTTTCCACTGTCGTTATTTTTGCTAGGAACAATACTGGCAATATTAATGTGACTGACAGACTATAGTTGAGAGTTATTCACTATCAAAGTGTAGATAACTAATCAATAAAATAGTTGATTTACGAACATTTTAGTTCTGTGACATTTTAGTTCATTTTACGGACTAACAGTGGTGATAAATAATTTGTTGTTTCTGAACTATGTTTGATTGGCTTTTTCTCAGTTAAAAGCTTATAAATACAGCAATAAGCAACATCAAGAATACATTTTTTTAAGTAAAAAGACGGGGGAGGGAGCATCAAGAAATATCCATGGACCAAAAAAAATGGTCACACTTACATACGATTTCCTACCCAAACCTATAAATTAATTTTATTTTAATATTCGAACACAAAAATCAACTAAACTATACACCCAATTATATGACAAATATTGATTTTAATTGTTTACGATAACTTATTTTAATACCTAGCTAATTTTATACGATCTCTTAATTTTTAATCACCTTTTGAAGTCGGTGCCTCCTATAAACTACTACCTAACCTAAATGACTACCCGTCGAATCCTTATTTCACGTTTATTCAACTAAACACGAAATCAGTCTTTAAAACCAAACCTACTAAATTGCGTTACCAGAAAAACTTCACCAAAATATGCACACACAAAGCTTCTTCTTGCTAACTATGATTTGACTTGAACTTAATAACAACGCCAAAAAACACTAAAATCACATCATGAATTCAACACAGAAACAAAAAACATTGTGGCACGGAAAAACGAAAATGTTCTTAACTTTGACCAGGTCAGTCCAATATATTTTTTGGAGTGGTGGCAAAGGATATATAATCAATGCATATAATAATAAGAAAAAACTCACTGACAGAAATTAATGCAAATAGTTTCATTTCTGAAAGGCATGGGGGAGGGGGGACAGTTCTTCTGTCCTGACTTCTATAAATGACTTGTCTAAACTTCTCACAGCCGAAAGGGAAAGTTTGAAAAATGTGTATAAATATCGGGGTAACCAAAACCTACGCATTTTGGATGTATCGCAAATTTCACCGACATGTAGAATCAGTACTAGATTAGATCTTATTGTAATGTTTTCAAAAGTTGGCGATGCTTATTTTGTTTCCTCAACATCAATGTAGTAGTACATTTATGAATAAAGTTTTAACTGCTATGCCTGCTGGACAGTTTCCTTTCATGTAGAGCTTACATTTGACAACAAACAAGATGAGAAAATTATATTAAATTAAAATTTTTAAAATCTCCAACTTAAATGAGGCATAGCTAAGAACACTACTCTCGATCAATTCATCTTTCAAGCTAAGAAAAAATCTAACCGTTTAGAATCTAAGATGTCACTGACAGATTCACAGGTTACACTTACCCTCCCCTTATTTTCACGTCGGTGTAAAAAATAGTCGCCAAACCATAATGCAAATAACTGAATTTAGTGCAGATGCGGTACAGTGTTACATTCTTTTAATTCCCTTAGAGAAACTTCATATTAATAAATACTCGGCCAATTCCGAGACGTAAGCTATACAATAATGTAAATTTAAATATCAAAAGTTGAAAGTTTAAAAAATGATGAAAATAATCAGTAAAATAATTCAATTTAGATAAATGAAATTCATATAACTGGAAGCAATTTGTATATTCTTACTAGATAGTGTTCATATGTAAAGCAGATACGATGGAATTAAAGAAAATGCGAGTATTGATATATCTAAACATCACTCTATTAAAATAAAGCATAATTTTGCTTAATCTTATTAATAATTGCACGAATTCTTCTTTTGAGCAATACAAATACGATTCGCATATTTACATTTTCCAAAAGGTTTCATTTCTTGTCATTCACAGTAATTTGAAACGTATACTAGAGCTTAAAAGAAAACTAATTATAATCTCTATCATACGAATGTAAGATTCTAAATATATTTTCCTAATTATAATTAATAAATCGGCATTAAAAGACTCCAAAATCTGCAGTAAATATCCTTTATCAATAGAAAAGTAGATAATAGTCGTTTTGGTAGGTTTTAATTTAAAACACTTCCTTTGAAAATTCAAATCAATGTATAACTGAATAAAACATTCAAAGGCGGGTTTTAAGTACTTCATTTGTTTAATCAAATAAACAGATTATGATTTGAAATATTATCCATCGTAATTATTTTCTAAAATTTGTTATGAATAAAGTTCATGTCTAGTGTAATAATCTTTTAAAAGGATATTTTCCCGAAGAACATAATACCTTTTGTTTGGAAAAATCCGAGAATCGAATAAATAGTTTAAAATCTCATTCGCACGCCAAACGCGTCTCTTTCCATTTCTTCGTTCTTACCTTTTATTTGCTGAGAAGGCTGCTGGCGCAGTTTTCTTTTTAAGTTATGAAATCTCTTTTCGTAGCTGCGTGACGAAAATTTTAAGGTGCATGGGGTTTCTATTTGAATTTCTTTTGATAGTTGCACTAAAACATTACTAAAAATGAGTTATAAGTGTCACGATCAGTTTTCACGTTCTGTAAAAGTATAAAAGAGTATTTTTTGCGTTTTTATCGTGAAATTTCTTTTATTGCGTGTCCATTGACATTTTTTAATATTTTTAATATGCAGAAATGTAGCACTTTGTTTGCCTGTACAAAAAAAATTCTGTCTTTGCCTTTTTTTTTTTTTGTTTTGACATTTCTACAAAACATTACATTTTTGTCAAATATTTGCGGCCTTCGATTTTTCAGAAATCTGTTTTTTGTGAATAGTAATTTCACAGTCCTTGCTTTAAACCTTTTTCTTTATTTGTCTATATAATTTCTGCAATGATCTATAATTTTTTATTCGTAATAGGAAATAACTTCTTTTTTCCTTTTTATTTTTTGCTAATCAGAATATCAGTTTCTGTAAGCTGCCTATCGCGAAAAAGAAATTGTTATTTGAGTGCCACAATGTATTTTACTTTTCTCTTGCTCTTCGCTAGACTCATTCTTTGGTTGGGTGCACCATTTCTCTACTTCGCTTTTTCCCTATGTTTTCCAAATAGAAAAACTAAAATATCATTAAACACAGCCAGGCAAGTCATTTTAAAGTTTTCTGGTGCATATTATATGAAAAAAGCAATAAAACATTTACTTATCTAAAATACATTACGTTCTTGAACCGGGGGGGGGGGGGGCAACTACCTTCTTATTACTCTCCGAAATGGTGATCCTGGATACAACTGAAAAACTTATGGCACCTTCATTTTCAGACGTAATAATATTTTAACTGACTCTATTAAATATAAGTCGTATTTCAAAAATCACATAAATGTAAACTTTCATTAATTAAGAAAAACTGAATCAGTTTTGAGATCCTTAGCTTAACCCTTGTATTTCCTACATACAAAGTTGTAGCAAAGATTTGGTAGTACAGTATGAGACCCCAATTTCGGAATCCAAAAATCCAGAAGACCTGAAAAACGGAAAAAAATTTCCTTTATTATTACTATTGAGCAATCACGATTGCCTATTGCTCTCATTTGACGGTCCTTGGTGTTGTGGTTCCTTTTACACTCTTAGACCACGGGCCTCTGCAGCACCACCGCCCACCGGCTCCTCTGGTCCTGAGCACTGTCAGCTTCTCCTGGTCGGTGGCGTCCACGTCCTACACACACGCACGCTGCCACACATACACACTGACACACACGCGCCGCTACGCACATACACTCACACATGCGCCGCTATACACACACACGCGCCGCTACACACATACACACTAACACACGCGCCGATACACACACACACTCACACACGCGCCGATACACACACACACTCACACACGCGCCGCTACACACATACACACTCACACACGCGCCGCTACACACATACACTCACACATGCGCTGCTATACACATACACACACCGCTACACACATACACACTCACATACACTCACCGTTACAGACATACACTTGCGCCTAAGCGCATACACACAGATCTACGCACACACACAAGCCTACACATGCACACACGCGCTCCTCTGCACACACACACACACACACACACACACACACACACACACACACAACTATTCGCACGTAAGCACACAGGAGGAGGGGCAGGAAAAGAGGGACAGGAACTGTTTCTAGAAAGATTAACCAATGAGTAGGGTCCTGTGGTGATTGCGAAAAACATAATTTGAATTCAAAATATTCAGGATTCAAATTAATTTTCTTTTTTTTTTTTTATCGATTACTTTTTTCCAGTGTTAAAAGTTTAAAACTGTTTACACTCAACGACTACTAGTTGAAAACTCAATACTTTCAGTTATGCTTTTTTTTTTTTTTTAATGTTTTTCGCTGCCACGTGTTATACGTAAATAAGCAATATGCTATAATCATGCAGCAATCTCTTAACATCCGCTTTCGGTTAACAATAAATCTTCTTTTTTCTCATAAGCATGTAAAACCTATTGCACAGAAGTAAGAAATTATTTTTAGCAAAAATATGATTTATTTATTGTGTGGCTCGGCAGATTGCACAATAACAAAATGCAAAATCCGCAAACTATACCCGGCTGCAAATTCTCAGACTCTTGTTTTAGCGTAATGAAATATACCTTCATTCAGATTGACCAAAAAATAAAAGAAATGTAGCGCGAACATTAGGGAACCCAGGAAAAATGTGACAAATACCACATGACAGGAGAGTTTTGAGTATTTTGAGTACTATTTTTTGAGTTGGAATCTAAAATCCAGAAAAATATGAATGCCGGAAAGGTTACGGTCTCGAACATTCCGAATTTGGGGTCCCATGCTGTAGTGCTGGCTCAAAGAAATTATATTGCTAGCTTCAAATTTATTTAATGTGTTATTTTCTTCTGGCGTTGGTATTTTTGTTTTCAACTTAACATGTTTTTTACATTGGACTTATCAACTCCCACCTTTAAAAATTGCCTTTTTTGATGAACTAAAGGAATAATTAAAGAACGAGCAATTTTTATGGAAAACATTTTTTTATTCGACTACACAACGATTCGACTTCATTTGTATAAAATTTTCCAAAATGTTATTATTCAGTAAGGTTTTGACTTTTGGAATGAAATATGGGAGTTGAATGGCAGAGTAGGCATATGTATCACTTTGACCTATAATTAAAATATTTTTTTTCTTTATTTTATATTCGTTTGTTCAAAATCAAAACTTTTAATTTTCTCTCTTTCTCAAAGAAAAACATGCTGTTATTAAAAGTCAAGGTTTTTTTTTCATTAATCTGTTTTAGTATTACAAAATCACTTTTATTTTGGTCTCATTTCTTAATAAGAGTGCTCTTACTCTACATTCACAATACCCCAACAAGATTACATTAAAAATCAAATTACATAATAATAATTGTTATATCATCTGTTTCTGCCATTTGATACGAGAGACAAACTACTCAAACTGTACTGCCACTTAGTAGCATAAATTCATGAAAGCAGTTTTCCTTTTTTTGACCTGGCCAATGAAAAGGAGTTAATTTGTCCTGTTTCGAAGTGTATACATATCTATGTGGTATAAGTGATAACAATTCGTTTCTCTTAATAAAACTCTTTTAAGTTTTCCTTTCAACAATTTAAACTGAAATCATCAGCATGGTTTCCTCGAATATCAAAGAGATTGGTTAAAATGTTGGCAATGTGTTTGAAAACGGCGACTTTATACTCCTTGATCGATCCCTTCCTTTTCTTTATCGTAACACTAAATACAAATTATGAAAGCATTCATAATGGTTCTAAAAGTTTCCTAATGACTTTTGTGGTTCATTAAATAGCCCCACAAATACAGTGGCTAGATGGATAATATCTGACATTACATCGCTAAGAACCAGGTTTTAAATGCCTGTTTATCGATTTATCTCTGTTTCTCGATGATGTTTCATGACTTTCGTCTTAGTCATAATATGTCAGCACCAATAAATCCATTGCTCTGCGACACTTATGGAAAAAAAATACCTCAACTTTTTATTGAATGAATTTCAGAATTTTTGTTCGTTAACCTTATTCCATAAATTACCTGTATTTTTTATAAGTAAAGGTAAATTCACAAATAAATTAGTTGCATAGTACTTTAAGAATAAAAATTATATAATAATAAAATGAAATTCTTTGTAGTATAGTTATAGAAATTTACTTTCTTAGAAATTTCCGAATATTTTTTAAAAGTAAAAACGCGTGTATTTGAAGTATAAATATTCTCATTTGCGAACCACATATACTCAAATGGTCAAAGATGTTCTGTATGCCAAATTAAATGTCGATGTTAATAAAGAAAGTGAGCTTCTGTCAGTCGTTCCAAACATCAGTCTATCTCTTCGTGCTCTTTTATGGCGTTTGTAAATTTACGACTTTCTTCTCCGTTACTTAACTCTTTTCATCACAAATATCACTAATAGTTCTGATCAGAAATAATATTTCTGAAAATAAAGATACAATTTCTTGAGCAATTCGGTTTTGAACAATGAGTTATTCCTAAGCAACATCTTCATACGGAAAACATTTTTTTCATTTCATCTCGACAATCGATCGTAGCTTATTTTTTCTCCCAAAAATACGCATATTGAAAAAACATATTCATTTATTTTAAAGCAGGCTCAAACAAATAGCGTACTTCTTCCTAAGGTATCCGTCGATAGCGGCAAATGCAGCCACGTAAATAAATCAAAAGATTGGAATTTTCTTTCTTGTTTTCTCAAAATGAATACTATCAATAAAAATGCGCCCCTTCAAATTCCTAAATAGCTCCCATTAACTATTTTCCGAGTCTAAATTCTAATCAAATTTGTACAAATCGTAATTCAAGTGGAATGGAAATTTTCGTTGATACTAGCTTGGGAATTTATTATTTTACTGATTATTCGTATTGTGTACTAGGACAAGTTTCCAAATCTTCTTATCTTCGTAATTTTAAATAAAACTCGAAATCAATCAAACTGTTTTCTAACTACGCATATTGATTTGGTTCCTATTCATATGAGAACATTTTTATGTTGTATTATCTTCGTAGAAGGATTTATCCTGAATGGAATAGTTTAGTCCTTCTGTTTTTCACTGATGAAATAGAACTATTGAAGAAATTTAAGTTATATATCATCGTTATCGTTGATTACAGAGAAGTCAAAGGGTCAGAGAGCGCAGCTTTGACAAAATTTGTACTCAATATTGTATTTTTTATGTTAATTTTATGAGCTGCAACATTTTTTTTAAAAACTATATAACAGTTTTAATTGCAAAAAAGAGGATTAAACTGAAAATTATACGCATTATATCTTAGTGCACTTTCGGTAAATGCAGCCTTCAAACAAAAAATATTTATGTGAAATGAAAAACCAACTAAAATAGAGCAAAGGCAAGAAAAATAAAGCAAAAAAACACTATTTCATTAAGTTGTTAAAGACTTACAGCTGAGAAGATAGTATTGCACAAATAACAAATATTTTGTCAGGAAGTGGTCAAAAGTGTCCCAAATAGTCATCCACACACTGAATAACCCTCAATGCATGAACACAACGTCCGCAAAATTTTGCTTTATTTTGTGACTAGATCGTTTTTTTTTTTTTTTTTTTGCTATTTAATTAAATGTTTCATTTTATACGTTATGACCTGGTTATTAAAATTAAATGATTAAATATCACTTATATTTGCTAAAATTTTCAATATGGATATATGAAAATAATCAAAGGTTGGATTCCGCAATGGGTTTAAGAATGGTAAATCACTGTAATGCCGTATTTTGTGTAAAATCTCTCTCTCGCTGAACACTTATTATGTGATACTTCCTCATATTAAAATAATATAAAAAAGTTGCGTTTTTTTTTTCAGTTGAAAGGAATAAAGAGTTTGACTCAATTATCCGCTAGAATTCACCCCAAAAAATGATGATCCATTATGATCGCTATATTTAACTTTTTACACCAACCTGTAATTGATTTTCTGTAAAAACTATTTTCCAGCTCTTATTTGCTATTCTCTATGCAAAGTAACAATCAAAGAAAGCTTTAAATTCAGTTTATTTCTTAAATAAGGTTCCTTTAGCTAAAAGAAAACAGCTTTTTCGTTAATTAATAACTCTATCATCGAGACGCATTCAAGTTTCATCTGTCCCAAACATGTTTATTCGATTATTTCTCCTGAATGTGCCCCTATCAAACTATGTGCGTAATGCCCTTTATATCTCATAATAATGAGTCGAATTATTTTTAATAATAGCGAAACGGTAACAGCTCTGTATGTTCCAATTACTTTTAGTATTCGAAGCTTACATTTTTTCTGAAATTCTTCAGTATAGAAAAGCGAGGCTTCTGAACACATTAATGAATGATATAGCATATGGCAGGAGTTATCAGCAGTTATATGTTCTCCAGTGCAAACCCATAATTTTTCTTAAATGCGCATGTTTTTCAGAAGAATATAAACCCTCATAATCTTATTAGTATATATATATATATATATATATATATATATATATATATATATATATATATATATATATGATAGCAATATAAGGATTGAACAAGAACGAAAAAATCTTTTAAAAGAAGGAAAAAATGAAAAAATCCCAAAATACCCTGGGGCCTCATCAGGGGGTACTCCCCAAGGGTAGGGAAAAACCATGAGATGTTTCGTGAGTGCTGCTGGCGAAATTTGCCTAAAAAAGCAGCACTAGTCCCCGACATCTCACAAAACAAGCAAGTGGGTTACTGAAAGTCCAGAATATCAGCATGACATGAAATACAAACATTGAACCTTTTAAAACGAAGAATACAAGTTTTATCTAAAAAAAATAGAACAATATTTAAGCTACAAGATTTATATAAAGAAAATAGAACAAAATTTAAACCACAAGAGAAACAAAATTCATACCTGAACTCAAAATCAAAAGAAAGAACGAGAAACCATCAAATTCATGGAACAGAGAAATAAAGGAACTGACAATTGACTACCGCTAGTCCTCCACAAGACTGCAAATGAAATGCTTCGTAAGATGCTCCGGATATATATATATATATATATATATATATATATATATATATATATATATATATATATATATATATATATATATATATATATATATACACACATCTGGACAGCTGTTATACGTATATATAGATGTGATATATCATGCATATGTATGTACCGGATATTATAATTAAAGTTTCTTGGTGGGACTCATTCTAAAGACGCAAATAAAAAAAAAATCATTCAAGCTGGGTATACACATTTTATAAAATATAGTGGAAAGTAAATTTGCAATAAGAAATTACTAGTGCAAACTTTTACGGATAGGTGAAAAGGGAGCATATGAAGAAAAGACAGCAATCTTGAAACAAAAGCCCTAATTTATCAAAGAATTTGTTTAATTTGCTCTCCATTTGCGTCAACCACATGTTGAAAGCATGTAATAGGATGTTCAACTAGTCCGAAAAGTTTTTTTTCTCAATTGCAGGAACTTGTCGCTGAGAATTCACTTTGGTAAAGGAGCCGAGAAGCAATCGCTCTGTGGCAAAAGATTTGAACCAGAAAATTCTCATTGCATATTTCTTTTCCCTTAGTTCACATTGCATGTATACCAAGTTTCGATAATATACACTCAAACCTGTTTTTGTGCGGGGTTTTTTTTTTCCACGAACTTTTTTTGTGCGGTATATGAAAATTTCAACACTAGACATGTTTTTTTCTCCATCTTTTATTATAGCAAGCTAGTGGCCTTTGACCGACTTTGAACAAAGATTTTACAATGCCCACTCTAGACATCATTTGCATTCCTGATCAACGCTCTATCGTTCAAAAGTAAACTAAAGCAGAAAGAGTGAAGAGTATCCTAAATCTATAGTTTTGAGCGATGGAACTGCTTGGAAACTGCTCCAAGGAACCACCTTTGTACAGGAAAAGGGCCATTAGGACGTTGTTTTGCAATGTCTGAATTTTGAAAAAGACTATTTCCAATGTTCTTGCTCATTTTTCCTGATTAGAGTAGCAACGACAATTCCAAACCTTATGACTACAATTACTTTCATCAACAATTGAATAACTAAAAAGAACTGTATTACGCTATTTATGTTCTTACGTGGACATCCCCAATGACTGGTCTTTCGAAGTATTCGTCTTTCTCACTTTATAGAATAATAAATGTTGGCGACATAGGTGGCGAGAAATGCTCTTAATAGTAACAGGACGCAATCCTGGGCTTCCATCAGATTAGATTAATTTTGAAAGAAGAGCGAAGGCGCGTTAGTTTTATCTTCTTAAACTAATTCTTGGGAAATGTGCGAAGCCTAAGTGAGCTAATTACGCGCATTTTGTTTCGGAGATCCGTTGCACATTCCGAAAACTTTAAATTACATAACGTGGAAAGTCGGTGATATATAAAAGCTGCCACTCCATTAATGCACTTTCTCTTGGCGTATGAGGATAGCTTTTTCTCTTGAGACTTTTCTTCCACTTCAATCAACGTTAATTGTTGTAATTCCAGGTATTTCCGCTTTCAGGCGACGCCAAAACCTCTTTGGTGTCCAAGATACAAAATTTGCATTTCATTAGAGCTGTGCGTACCATCTTGACCCCGCTTATTTCGTGCATTAAAGAAGTGCAATTACTTAAAGGTCGGAAAATTTAATTAAAATATGCTTATTAAGAAGAAAATACCAGTACATGGTAGCTTCCTTAGCTCGGTATGCGTGTTATTGACTTCTATTCAGGCATGGCGTCTTTTATTAACTTTCCCTTTATAATTATGTGCGAAAATTTCAATTAAATCAGCGTTAGTTGATAAAGTATTTATTCCGTTCGACTAGCACTTTACTGGGTTTTGTTTTTATTTGGAATTTAAGCTAATATTTTTGGAGAATAGTTGCATGCTTTGTTTTGCTGAAACTTTGCCTCATCTTTTCTACTGCAAAAACTAAATTAACATTAATCGAGCGTTAATGCGATAAAACATTTCCCAGAATAATACTTGAAGTCTTTTGTCCTGAAGAATGAAGCAAGCTTCCTGTGAGATAAAATCTCTAAAATAATTCAAAACTCAAGACCACAACTACGCAAACAGAATTTTTTCTTTCAGAGAGGATGTCATGCACTGTTGTATACATACCATAAGTTCATAAACTAATAGTGGCATTGCGCCTGCTCACCCAGGAGACTAAAAAATATTTTGGCGATTAGTTCTTTCAGAACAAATATCTTTTACAGAAACTTTTTTACACTGAGTTTTCCAACAAACTGAGAAATATTTTATGTGTCGTTTGCCACATAAAATATTTTCTCTGGCTCCTAAGATTATATTATCTTTAAAATTTTATCCTGGCTCCTAAGATTTTACATTTTAGTCGGCATATATACATTTAATTATGATTAGTGGACGTATTTTTTAACTAAATCATTTAACTATTGTTCATGAAGTAATGTTGTTTCGAAATCATATGCGAACATAACTCTTTGGAAAGTACTATTCTGGATGACTCTGATTTTAATCATTCCAGTCAAAGCAGCTAAAATAATTCCTTCTAAAAAAATAGAAACCTTTAAACTAGAAACCTTTTTAATATTGACTCTAGGTTTTTATATAAAATTTTTCTGCAGTACATTGAGCTACTTTTGCTCTTTGGTCTCAATAAATCTTAAACATTTATTGAGAAGTTTTTTTATTTTTGCTAATAAGAGGTGCATTAGATTTTTCTTCAACCCTTTTATTAAGTAATCACAAATGATTTAATATTTTTATTTTTAGCATCAAGTCATTATGAGAGAATAAGGTAACAGACGACCAAAGGAACATTATTCTGTTAGTAAAAAAAATGATGAAGTGTGTTGAGTATTCTGTCAACGTATTTTATAAATGTGCCTAAAATATTTTTTGGTCTTGTATTTACGCTTGTTTATATTGCCCGTTTTAGTTGCATGGCAAAACATACACTACATTTCATTAGGAAATCTGTTACTGTTTATTACTATCTGTTACGTCGCGGATGCAAAACACGGACTTAACATTGTATTATCTTCGCTATCTGGATCTAGATCCTTCATAGATTCTTTAGGCGGTTTTTCATGATCAGTTAGTCCATTTTTTCTCTTAAAACACGCAGAGAGCGATGTTCAGCCGTCTGTTTACCGTTATTTCAAAACTTTCCTAACACGTTTTTTCTGAAAACCACCTTTGTTGAGTTTATCGTTCGTAACAGAAACACCTTACATGCACTTATTTAATGTTATTTTTCGGTATAATATTAGGGAAAAATGTATGCTATTTTTGGACTAAATTACGCATATCGTTCTCGGTGATTTATGTTTCATTAAAGTTCTAAATGCTAAAATAAAAATGAAGCATTATTTTGAAATTACCGGCAAAAACTGGAAGCCCAAATAGAACAGCTTGATACTTCATTTTCACCGTTATTGGGCATCTTCCAGCAAAAACAGCCATTACCGAGCTGGAGGCAGATGTCCTCCTTTTGAAACTGAGACTTCCTCTACACTGGTAGCAAAAAATAAATGTAACTCGATGTCTGGATGTCGTATTCGGACTAGCAGTATATGCTCAGGTTTTCTGCCTTTAGTCCTGGCTTGCGATGGTAACTTGCGGCTTATTTCTTTGGATAATTATTTGTCTGTGCTGCATAATTATTATATTTTTATAATGCACCTACTTTTTTGCATCGATTATTTTTTACCCTTAACATTTTTTGTCAGATAACTAAGAATACTTCTTCTAGGAATTCACTCTTCTGAATTATTGCATTTTCTATTTAAGACCTATTATCTTTATACCTGCTTCTAACATTTCCAAAAGCGTATACTAAATATATAAGCATATTTCACGAGGGTCCCCACAAATGGAAGGGTTCATGGAAGAGATTCAATCTCATTTTCGTTACATTCGTTCTTGGCACTAGCGCAGCCAGAAAAACCTTCTAGAGATGGTTTTTTGATCAAAAATACTTTCTGGAGGGGTTTTTTCATTAAAAATACCTTCTGGAGGTTTTTTTAAAATCAAACATACCTTCTGAAGGGGTTTTTTAATCAAAAATATCCTCTGGAGGGGATTTTTAATCAAAAATACCTTCTGGGGGGGGGGGAGTGCTTAATCAAAACAGTCCTTTCATGTGCTTAACCTATTGAATTAGAATACGCAGTTATGTTAAAACTAATGCCACTGGGGAGTGTTTTTAGCCCTCCTCGCTGCGCCACTGGGTTTTGGTGAGTGCTCCGTAGCATTGAGGGTGTGTCATTGTACTCGAAGGGATAGGCATCTCTTCTACTTCTCGTGCAGATTTGTCTTTTTGAGTTTTCATTGATTACCTTTTCATCTTACACTCATTTGCAACCATTTTTTTTTTTCATAAAACTACTTTTAATTCAAACTTTATGTTTAAGAAAACTTCAAGCGACCTTTTCCCTTTCTGAATTTAGTGATTGGTATAAATCTTTTGTTGTGTACATTATATAATGTTTACAGTACTGGCCAGAATGGATGACTCACTTGTTTTTTTCCCATTCATGCTAACGTATTGGCTCCAGATGTTTGTTTTGGCCGACTTTGAAAGTGATGGTGTTCTTGCTTGGCATTTGGTTAGTTTATTAGATGTGTTTGCCGTGTATGTACGGATAAATTTTTGCAGAAGGGTGAAATAATATCAAAATGCCCCGTAAAAGAATTTTACGCGAAATGCATGCACAAGTAAAGAATCTGGGCGAAGAAGGTAAAAGTGATTGAAGAAGTGCTGCCCGATTACAATTGGCACAAAAGACAGTTTCCAAGTCTATAAGTAATTTTAAAACGGAAATTATGGATATTCAAAGCCAAAAGGTCGTCACAAGAGCACAAGCAAGTGCATTGATGATTCCATAATTTTGGCCCTGAAGAAGTCACCCAGAACATCAACGGAAGCAATCCAAGCTGGTTTACCAAAAATAATAATTTCCCTAGCCAAAGGACAATCTGCAGAAGGCTATTTAATGCCAATTTCAAGTCCTACAAGACTACTAAGAAGCCTAAGTTGTCTCTCAAAAACATTGTTGACCGACTGAAATTTTGTAAAAATTATCAGGGGTGGACTGCGGAGCAATGGAAACATGCGATGTTTTCTGACGAGACTCAAGTATCGCAGTTTTATGCATTTTATAGAAACATACGACGACCTCGCAATAAAAGATACTGTCAACTCTACAGTATTCCCACCGTTAAAAATGTTGCAAAACTCATGATCTGAGGAGCCATTTGTACCAAGGGAAGATGTGAATTGTGGCTCATGCCTGAAGGCACATTAATTAATTAATGGAACTATTTATCTCGATCTGCTAAAAGAGAAGTTACCAACGTTTATGAATATCAACCAGTGCACACACTTCCAGCATGATGGAGCACCTTGCCACCAGACTGAATCTGTTACGACATGTATTGCAAAAAAGAGGTTTCCGATCCTTGAGCTGTGGCCAAGAAATTTCCCAGATCTAAACCCAATCGAGAACTGCTGGGTAATTTTAAAGCGCAAAGTTACTGAGCGTAACCCCACCTCACTTTTGGACTTAAGAGAAACTATAAAACAAGTGCGGATTACAGAAATTATACTAGACTATTGCGAAAAATTATGCATTTCAATGCCTTATCGTATCCAAGCTGTATTGAAAAAAAAGGTTTCCACACCAAATATTGAACTTTTTCTCAATTATTTATGTATAATGTGCTTATATAACTAAAATTAATCATTCCCATAAAATAAACATTTAGTAAAATGCTATTATTCTTGTGCATTCATAAACATCACAGTTTTTTGTGGTGAGTCATCCATTCTGGCCAGTACTGTAAAAGATCAGTCCTTTCTCACGATAAAAAAAAATGTATTATAACGTTCATCACGTACAGACTTACAATGAACAGATCATTTTGTTTCAGTCTCTACTTCTTTCGGGGTTTCATTCTGTTTTAATTTTTGGGAGATGTGAAAAAAACCTGAAATTTTTCATCGAACGCTTTGTGGGTTTTGTTTAAATTCCGCAACGGCTTTCTCTGGCAAACAGCCAGTAAATTCCTGGAGAGATTCTTGCATGTGCATTAGCAATTTTAGCGAAGAATTTCGTACCTCATGAAAAATCGCATTTTTCGGCTTTGTTCCCTCTTTCCGACTTTAGAAAGTAAAGAATAGCTTTTGAAACTGAACTTTTGATTTGTAGTCATATTTTTTGTGACAAATGTCATTTGAAATAATCCAGTACTTGAAACACAAAAGAAAACTAGTTACAAATCTTTTTATACCAGTTTTTTTCTTTTCTTTTTTTTTTTTTTTTTACAATTCAAGAGCAACTTGACGCTTAGTGCATGTAGTGCATCAAAACTATTACCAAGAAAAAATCACAGATAGATTTCTTAACCCTTCAACAAGCATATTTCATTCATTGAAAAGAGAAAGTGAGTATCAAAAAATGCGCAAGAGTATTTTGAATCTTTGTATTTTAAATAAAGTCTAGCATCGTGTAAAAGGAGGGGAGGCAATTATAAAAAAAATTAAACATTGCGTTTTAATAATTTACTTTTTTTTTTTTTTTTTTGAATACAGTCAAACATTCTAAATTTAAAAAAAATTGAAATGTTACACATCTCTTCTTTCCCTGCCTTCTTTCTTTTAATATTTAAAAAGATATTTTTATAATATTGATTACTGTTATGGTATTTACTCTTTTAGTATAGTTCATGCTATACTTCAATCCTCCAAAATCAACTTCAGTCCTCTAATATATGTCAAAATGTACAAGACGCATGCATTGGAGGGTGGCCAAATTATTATACTTAAATAAACTTTTCTGTACTTTTATTGTTTTTTACTTCCTTTTACAAAAAAGGAAGTATTGTATTCGCGAAAAAATTTTCACTCAAAAATCGGCCTTAATTTCCATTTTTCTCGTCCCCGAATGAATGTTGAATTTTTTTTTCGACCCGACCACACGTGGATATATGCCTAGGAACGTACAGACACCCGAAATATCCATTTTGACGACCCCCGAGTTAATTACAACGAATTTTCTCGTGACGTCTGTATGTACGTATGTATGTGCATATGTGTGTAAGTGTCTCACATAACTCAAAAACGGTATGTCCTAGAAAGTTTAAATTTGGTACTTGGACTCCTAGTGAGGTCTAGTTGTGCACCTTCCCTTTTGGTTGCATTCGGATGTTCCTAAGGGGGTCTTTTGTCACCTTTTTGGGGGGAAATCATAGTTAATTTCGATGTAATTTCAAGTGGTGTTATTATTTGGCGGACACTTGGCGATATATCACCAGTCTTTTGTCGCCAAGTTTTGTCACCAACTTGGAGACAAATTTGGCGATTTTTTTTTTTTTGTTTGAGCAATCACGATTGCTTATTGTTCTCATTTGTCAGTTTTGAATTCCTATGATGTTATTCCCCCCACCCACCCCCCATAACAGCGGCCGGCCGCCTCACGATGCTGCTCCTCTAGCGAAAACCGTCTCCAGGTTGCGTCACTTACTTGCCTACACTTACACATACGCCTACACTTACACATACACCTACACATACACACACATATACACACAACTACCCACACATACATACCCCACATACACCAACACACACAAACACACACACACGCATACATACAGACGCTTACACATACACACACAAACACATACAGACACCTACACATACACACACAAACACATACACACAACTACACACACACAAACACACGCCTACATACACGCACACACTCGTGATTGCGAAAACCATAATTTGAACTAAAGATGCCAAAGTGCAAATTCTTTTTTTTCTTTTTTTTTTTTGAGCAATCACGATTGCTTATTGCTTTCATTTGACTGTTTTGATGTGCTATCATTTAATTTTCCCACCAGCACCCTCTGCAGCATCACCGTTGACCGGATCCTCACGATGCACCTATAGCGAAAACCGTTTCCAGGTTCCGTCCATATACTACACAGAACACCTACACACACATATATATACATACACCTACACACATACACACACGCATACATACAGACACCTACACAAACACACACACACCTACACACAACTACCCACACACTCATGCCTGCACACAGACACAAACACATATGCCAACACACAAACACACATGCCCCCCACACACACAACACACACACACGCCTACATACACACACACAACCCACACACGCCTGCATACACACACACACTCGTGACTGCGAAAAACATAATTTGAATTCAAGATGTCAAAATTCAAATTATTTTTTTTTTTTTAATCTGGTTTCGATTTGGCCACTGTTGGTGATATTTAGAGAGTAAACCATTGAATCACATTAAAATTGCCAATAATGGGAAAATGACATTACATTGGAGTTAAAGTAAGTTATGTGATGCACACATCTGCTCGTTTTTCTTAATATTTTTTAGTTGATAAACTTTAGTGTCAGTGTGCGTTAAAATTTCAGGTTGCAAGCTTCTTCTTGTCAGTGTGATTTTTGGAAAAAATTAACGATTTTATATATAACACTAGGTAACTCGAGTAGCCACATCATGCATTGAAAGCATGCCACGCCGCATCCAAGCCGTAATAGCAGTAATAGACGGAGTTACTAAATATTGAATCATTACTACTTCCTTTTACAAAAAAAACGAAGTATTGTATTCGAAAAA
The DNA here is from genome assembly GCF_026930045.1 of Uloborus diversus. Taxonomy (NCBI): domain Eukaryota; kingdom Metazoa; phylum Arthropoda; class Arachnida; order Araneae; family Uloboridae; genus Uloborus; species Uloborus diversus. Next base: position 167,823,797 of record NC_072733.1, read on the forward strand.
AAAAATTCACCCAAAAATCGGCCTTAATTTCCATTTTGCTCACCCCCGAATGAATGTTGAGTTTATTTTTCAACCCGACGACACGTGGATATATGCCTAGGAACGTACAGGCACCCGAAATATCCATTTTGACGATCCCCGAGCTAATTACAACGAGTTTTCTCATGACGTCTGTATGTACGTATGTATGTGCGTATGTGTGTATGTATGTCGCATAACTCAGGAACGGAATGTCCTAGAAAGTTGAAATTTGGTACGTATACTCCTAGTGGGGTCTAGTTGTGCTTCCTTTTTAGTTGCATTCGGATGCTCCAAAAGGGGTTTTTTGCCCCTTTTGGTGGGGGAATCATTGTTAATTTCGATGTAAACTCAAGTGGTGTTATAATTCGGCGGACACTTGGCAATATATCGCCAGTGTTTCGATCGCCAAGCTTTGTCGCCAACTTGGTGAAAAATTTGGCGATTTTGTTTTTTTTTTTTTTTTTTTTTTTTTTTTTTTTTTTTTAAATCTGGTTTCAATTTGTCCACTGTTGGTGATATTTAGAGAGTAAACTATTAAATCACATTAAAACTGCAAATAATGAGAAAATGACATTAAATTCGAGTAAAAGGAAGTCGTGTGAAGCACACATCGGCACGTTTTTTTTCACTATTTATAGTATCTATCAGAAGATACTTTACGTTTAGTATTTTTAATTCTTATTTTAAATAAACTCTAAAACGTGTTTAATATCACAACAACAAAAAACAATAAAAATACAGAAAAGTTTGTTTGAGTATAATAATTTGCCCCCCCCCCCCCCCTCCTCTCTAATATGTAAGAAACTGAAATGTAAAACATTCGATGTCAAAATCATCCAGAAAAATGAGCTGGTAATTGTACTTTCCTTTAAAATGAATATATTATTCAGTTTCACTTCCCATGTTTCTTCAAAAATTCGCATTGAGAGATTAAATAACACTGAAGAAAATTATGCTTGTAATGAATATTTTAGAAAAAGCGCTCATTACACCCAAATTTAGAGTCTTTTTAAAGTTTTGGAGCCAAACTTAGAGTGTTTTAATTTTTTTCTAGTATAAAGAGCGTTTGACAAGTATATCCTAATATTGCACTTGCAGGCTTAAAATAAATTTTTCAGCAAATCAGCTTCATAAATACATAACACGATTATACAAAAACTTCTTGTAGCCGTTATGATAATCGGGAAGTTTAGCTTTAGTGGTAGATCCCCACTATTTCTTTTGAAATCTTCGATGTATTCATAACGAAAAAGTATGTGAGATGAATTTGAATTCGTAATGCGATGCAAATGAAGGTTGATTTGAGACGAGTTCCAATCATATTATGCAGTTCCAAAATTTATTTCTTCAATGAGAAATTACATGCTATACTTTTGAATTCAAATTTTCGGCTAAGTGTTCAATAAACAAAATATGAATGAAATTATGACATTATTCACTGTACCCTGGACTAGAGAAATACCTATTTTGAATAAAGTCACGAAAGAAATTGAATTAAAAATAAGTTCTGTCACATTTATAAATGAATTTTATTCTAATAGAATGTCTTTTGAGGGTTACTTTCCGTTGCATACATTATAATACGAATGATATGATTTGTATGCGAATGATAATAAAAAAAATCGTTCGTTGAAAGCTAATGGAGGGCTCAAACTTCAGCAATACTGCATTCCTTAAGGACTTTTCTGAGACTAAATAAATTTCTCTAAACATCAAATTACTAATGTAGTATTCAATGCATACTTTATGCTGCAGTAGGAGTACACAACTGGTTTACTGGTGTAATTAATTTTTATTAAATAGATTAATTTAAGTAATAAATTGTTTCACATCATTAACGTGTAGGCCAGGCCCGTAATTTTCAACTGTTCCAGTGAAAAGCACTGTAAAAGAGTTTGTGTAACCTTACTCCCCATAAAATCAGCTGCCTCCACTACTTTGAAGTAACTTAACTGATATAACTGGTGTAAAGTTACACACCGTTTGTGGAAGGTTACACCATGGTAGTGTAACTATAGCGGAACGTCTCACTCAGTTTGAGGCTTAAGGTTACACCAGAGTTTTCTGTATGCTTACAGAGAAATTGCTTGAAAGGTTACATATTACCAAAAATTAAGCTTACATCTGATTTTCTTGAGCAATTTATCAAGTTCATGCTTTCTGACAACCAATATACAACAATCATTTTAATGTGCAGTATTTGTTTATTTTAACATACAAACAAGACATTTTTATTGCACTAAGACAGGAAATGACCTGAGTGGGTTCCGAACACAGAACGCGAATCTCACAGACTCGCAAAGCAAGAGATTTTACCGCTCGGCTACCAAGTCGGATTACGTCCCGCTAATAAGAGTTACCTACTTTGTGCCGATTCACACACTTTAGAATTCGCGTAACGTTACACCCATTAATACTGGTTACCTTACACATTTTTTTTACCATGTAAAATAATCAATGCAAATTTTGTTGTAAAAATAATATCTACTCCCACCAATGTGTAAATACATAAACTTTTCCAAATTAGAGGGAGGCAATTCCCCCCCCCCCCCCGACCCCTAAATGACAGGTATGTTGAAGGCTGCCAACTATGAGATGCTATAAGTGACCGTCCTGAGAAAGTTAAATGCAAACTATGTTTTAGATCCTTGTTTCCTTCGAACCACTAAAGGGATCGTTTACATCGATCAAAAGGCCGGCTAATTGCAGGTCTTTTAAAATCACAGTAAGACAAATCCTCCAAAATTCATTACAAAATAATTATATGGTTTATCATATTTTAATAACTTACTTTCTCGCACCTTTAAAGAACCTAATGCGGTCAAATTTATTAAAAATTGAGAGATTGAAATGAGCAGGCTATGTTATTAGATTGAACAGTAGAGTGGAGCGAAAGAAATGAAATTTAGAATCTTGATTTGGAACACCAACAAAAAAAGGTTGCCTACTTGTAAATACAAAACACGCATAAAGACTTATCAAGTATGAACAACTCCTTTAGACCTCTACCGTGACCTGAATTGCTCCAAAAATACGAAAAAATAGTCAATTCTCAAAAATGTTTATGAAAATAATGTGAATATGTTGACCAGTCAATTAACTCTTATAGTTCCAAGTTTCAAAACTTAATATTGGGGAAAGAAATTATTTTATAGCTGAAGAATATTTTCCAGATGAGTAATCTTTTGCCTTGCGTGCAGTTCTGTAATCCAACTCATTTATATTTCGGCTGTCGTCCACTGCCATGACCAGTAACAAGCTCTCAAGTTTGGCAAAGTAGGCATTTCTTTGAATCACCGGATCTACGAGGTTTAAGAGATGATTAGACAAATGAATTTTAGATTATGTAACTTTTATTATGTGTACATGTACATGTTTCGCGGAAGTTTTACATTTTGCTTTCAACTTGATTTTCTCGAATCACACTGTATAATATTTTAAAATATACCGTACAAGTATTTTCATCCCATTAGTGGTTCAGCTTGAAAAATATACAACTCTATAACTCCAATAGCACACTTTAACGCACGCTATTGACTGAAAGGGCTTAGATTTTTGACATCAAGATCAGGGGCATATTTTCCTTTCTTTAAAACATTGACATTATCCATTACATATTTTTGCTCGTTTTTTTAAGTTAGTTTTAACAGCTTCATTATCTTCCGACAGAGTTCTTGCAAAGTTAATTCCGGTTGATTTTTCAAACACAGTTAAACCGTAAAGTATTTTTTTTTTCTGTTTACATTTTTACATGCCTTACAGTTAACATCTTTCATTCATCTCCGATTAATGAATCTCATTCATTCATTTCGTCAATTGATCGAAACGGGTCTCTGAACATTGTAAAATAGCTTCAATTGTATTCCTTTCAAAATGTCTCATCAAAAACATAAAGCATCTGCAAATACTTTTTAACATAGGCTTCTACACATTGCAAGATGATCAGCACTGTGTATTGCGTCTCACATGTATCATTCAGCTAATACCAAAGTGATGTTTGGGTGATATGCCGATAGTAGAGCTAACCTATCAAAAGGGGTCTTCTCGAATCTGTTTAGCGTGAACGACCGTCATCGGGTCTCTTGGTCCAAGACGTAATTGAAGATGGATGAAGTTTTGGTTGAGTGCCAAATTCGGCCGTCTAATTGGATACAATTAGACGAGTACCGCGCGCTGGAAATACGTCCATCAATGCCATTCATTTGAGAAATTTGGGGGAGCGTTACACGTTAAACGTCCATTGCCAGCATTCTGGGCTGAGTTTCTAAGGCTTAGTCTTGCCAAAGACATAAATAATGGATCTGGAATTTCTTGAGACAATGGGACGACACTAGTCCTGTCAAAGTGCTTTTACAATGCATCAATGCTGCGGGAAATGCTTTAACTAGGTGAGTGTTCCGCCTTTGTCAGCAGCACCAATCAAGTTAAGAAGTAATTATGGAGGTTTTAGCATCATTGTTTATTATTTGATGTTATTTTCTATAAATGTTCGGCACTTAAGCTCTATTGTGTTTATTGATTAGAAATCAGAACTTCGTCAATATAAAAAGAGGCTTATGGGGTCATATATATATATATATATATATATATAAATTAGTAATTGTAGAAACTTTGAAGTAAGCGAAACTGTGCGACATTTTCTGCCTTAGTTTTATTTTCCACGTAATACATATTTTTACGCTTTTTTAAGTTTATAAGAACGCAGTTGTTTGCATCGCTGACTATGTATCTATTAATATTAAATTATGTGTAAAATTTCTGTATATAAACGTATATACACAGCAGATCTAAATATGAAAACTTATAGCTTCTAGTCAATCAAAAAACTGTTTTTGACGTGGAGGGAGTCGCTGCTGCATTAATAATCGAAATTTTACATCGCTCATTCTCTATCCATAGTTTATTGTGCATAGGTAACACTATGTAAAGTTGGGAATACGAAGTACTCAGATAGCGATGAGTAGCGAGGCTTATATTATTCACCAAACGTATTTGAATAGCACGTATAGGCAGGCAAACTGTCAGTGCAACTTAATGCTGTTTCAAATTTTGCGTAACAATTTCAGTTAGCATTTATTGTGGAATATTTTTCTTCTTGGTTAATCACTTAATGATTTTAAGGACAATATGAAAGTGTGTTTCGTGTGATAACTTTTGGTTTAGAGAACAGCTTGCAAATATCAGATTTGTGTTTCAATTGAACTCATAACCAGTTTCTTATGGCTTACTTACGGGAAACACTGTTTCCCGTATTTTCTCGAATGTTCTATTAATTTCTATATCTTTCCAAGTCTGGAAAGTTCCAGCACTTTCTCAAGTTGTATATAAGGAGATGTAACGTTCATTCGTGGTTCTGAATAAAGATCTCGAGTTGAGACTAACGAGTATTCGCTTCATTTTGCTTTCACATTGTCTTCGCTATCTTCATTTACACGACAATATGAAACTCATTGTTATAAAAGTTTGGTGCCATATAACAGTAACATTAATTGTAATGATAATTTTGAATGAAGGCTTCTTTGAAGCAAGCATCAAATTTCTTCAAGGGATATTTTGATAATGGGGAATCTGGCGCTGTCATCTCATTTTTGGCGTAAATAATTTTATTTTAGTAACCTCTGATTTATAGTAACCCTATGTGAATTATCAAAATCTTCCTTTCTTCAGTGCTATTGCTCCATAGTAGGGGTAAACCTAACCTGGAAGCGAGGTGATGCAGTGATTAGGATCTGCCTAGCCTTCACAATGCTATCATTAGGTTTGACTCAACTACTCTGTAGTATTTTTATCGTTATCATCTATGCCGATAACAGATGATCGGGCTAAGTAAGAAAATACAGGATTGCATCATGAGCAACTTAGATGCTGTGGAATGTAATTTAGTTAGGAAAAACGTAATACTTAAATGGTTATAATTAAATTAACTACGCATGATTTCCAGAGAGGAACAAAGATAAGTTTTTAGTGCCAATCGCTTAAAGTTTAACGCGTGTCAATAGTTTTTTTTTTTAGTATGGAGCATTTTTAAGAAAAAAATGTGAAGTTTCGTGATGGTAACTTCTTATTATTTCTGAAATACCTACATTTACACTAAAAAGAATGAAATAAAAAAATTTTGAAAAAAAATAGAACCGACTTCAAAATTGCTCTAAAAAGTGAAAAATAATTTTATTCTTTAAACACCATCGATAATGCTTTTAAACATAATTTTTGAAGTTGGCGCAAAAACGATAGATAAAATCATTCACAGCCATAACTCAAATACAACTATAAATTTAACCAGGACCAGTTTCTTCACTATCACATACATTATGCATTGTTGACAGCATATTTGAATAGCGATATAAATGTTTCGTTAGTAACTTTGGATGCTTTTCTGAAAAAAAATATGAACGAAGCATGGTTACACTGGATTTTACGTTTTGTTTTTGCGCCAACTTCAAAAATTATGTTTAAAAGCATTATCGATGGTGTTTAAAGAATAAAATTATTTTTCACTTTTTAGAGCAATTTTGAAGTCGGTTCTATTTTTTTTTTCAAAATTTTTTTTATTGTTCAATACCTAAAATAAGCTTAGCTCTTATTTAAAATTATTAATGTAGCTGTAATTGGTCAAAAAAACTTTTTAGATTTTAACCATAAGAAAACATCCGGATAAAGCAGATAAACAAACACGTTACAATGTATCTATAAACTAATATCTAATTTGATTTCCGTATTTACTGTGTATTTCATATGCGATTAACGTGTAACAAATTATTCTGTATGTAGTGCAAATACTTCTCTTTGTCTAGATCAACGAGTTGAAGTTCTGTACATTTTAAAAGGGGTTGCTTAAAATGTAAGACTCTAGTACGCACGGGCCCATTATTTAGAAAACTAATAGCTAACTGGGACATGTTTACAATAGGAGGTCAAACACATTTTAACACTTTCGTTTGATAAAATCAGGCAAACCTGCTAATCAAATAGCCTTTGATGCCAATGCTGGATTGCAGATGGTGCTGAAGCAAGGAAATTAGATGCCGTTTAAATAAGATTAGCTGTTTAAATAAAGAGTTCCTGTTTAAAGCTCCCTTTCCGTTGGGTTATTGATGTTACTTTGCTTTCAATTTGCTGTAAAGTTATATGGTCGCGAATTGTTACAGATGCGCTCCTTAAAATTTTAAATTGCATTCATATCGGTGTTTTTTCAACTGTACATATAATGGTAATAACAAGCGAATGAAAGCAAAGTACACTTGTCGAAAGTAGTGTTCTACTAATCAAGCAATGTTTTGTATTAATTATAAAATTCCCAACTTCAACTAATTGCATTTTACGGTGAAAGCCAAAAAAAAAAAAAAATCGGTTTTACAAAAAGGTTTTTATCATTGGACCTTCTGTTCGTTTTGTGAGAGCAGTCTTCAGTTAAATTCATGCAATGGCAAACATTCAATCAAAATCAAACCAAAAAATACCACATCGAAATAAATAAGTTAACATATATTTACAACAAAGCCGAAAGATGCATGGTTGAACAATTCAGAACACAATGACGTGTTGCAATCAGTTGTTTCCATGGAGATCGAGTTTGCAATAAAAAATGAATTTAAAAAAAATGAAATAAAAGTATTCAAGCTTAATATTACGTCAATAAGATCAAAATTCAAATCTGAAAAGAAAAACAATATATTTGTTTATCAAAACAACTAATTATTTTAATGAGCTATTCATGTCTCTAAGATTGACAAACACACAAGGGGAGTGCAATAACTCATACAGAAAAAAGTGTTGAAAATTTTCTCTTTTTGTCTCCGAAAATTGTAAAACAACCTATATATTTGACTAAAAAAACGCAATAAAGATAAACTAATTTACTACTACATAAAATTAACAAATCTAAAATGATCTCTCTTATATATTGATAAAACAAATTTAAAAATGATGCTGTCGCTTATAAAGTGTTTGTCTGTTTATATATTGCACAAGTAAAATGAAAGATATCCTTCTTCGATTAGATTATCATTATAGACGTGTCCCTTTCACTCTAAATGCGTGATATATATATATATATATATATATATATATATATATATATATATATATATATATATATATATATATATATATATATATATATATATATATATATATACGAGAACTTTTTCAGAATGTAAAAACATGTGTATGTGTGAATAAATTAGTTTTGTTTGCTTGGTATCATTTTTAACTGGTATATTTCAATTGTGAAACTTTTCCCATTTTCTAATACCTATTTCCTTTTCTTTTAGGTAAGTGATGCATTTGAAATATCTTCCTGCATTGTTCGGGTAAGAAAGTATTTTGATACTTTTGAAAAATCGGTTTATATCAATTTATGTTGCATTTTTACACATAAACACCATCTTCGTTCAAGTTAAAATCCGTACTTTTAACAAAATGTAGCAACGAATCTTTCTAGGATTGTCCGATTTGTACAAAAAGTTTAATTTCATAGTTTATCTTGGCAAATGGCAACTTTAGCAAACTGAACCTTAATCAACATTCTAGACTTAATTTTTCCTTTGCTCCTTGGGAACCTATAATGTTTTCGTTACAAACAATGCGTGAAAATATAGACACGGTATGTGTTTGGATCGTAATGTTTAACTCGTTATCTACCCTTATTTCTCTTTTCTTCAGTTAGTTTTTACATTGTTTGTAGATAGGATTTGATTTTTTTTTAAATTTCCAAAATCTGTGGAAGGGTTGAAAACAACTGATTTGTCCACAGGCTTACCAGCAATTTTCATTATATTCTTACTTAAAATATATTTTAATTAAGACATCTTTCTATTAACAGTTAAAAGGTAATTCATATAAGCTAATAAGAAGCCCAAAGATGGCTTTTGAAACATAACTTAAATGACATTTTGCTTTGAAGATATTGTATAGTAAACGCTATTGGAGAGTATTTGTAAAAACCGTAATTTGGATGCGTTATTAAATTGCACCATTGGGCGAAAATCAATTTTTTAAATAGTTCTCTTAGTATTCAAGATAATATTCGCACAGGCTAAATTTTTTCTTTTATTTTTCAATTGAAGTGAGTTTACTTAAATAAAACTATTTAAAAAATATTGAAATAATGTATAAATAGAAAAAAAGACATTTTTTATTAATTAAAATACGTTTATTATTTCAAATTCAAAACCCAAAACATGCGGAATATTTCTCTTTTTCATTTCATTTCTAAGTATGAATTTGCTTCTTAGTTCTGAACATTATTTGAAATTTTAATTATTACTTCAAAAGCTGCTCTTGTTCCTCATATTTTGCCTCCTGGAAATCTTAACTGATAATAAAGCTGTAAGTCTCTCTGTCTGGATATCTCTCTGTCCGAATCTCTGTTTGACAGGAGCTCTGACGCGCATAGCGCCTAGACCGTTCGACCGATTTTCATGAAATTTGGCACAGAATTAGTTTGTAGCATTGGGATGTGCACCTCGAAGCGATTTTCTGAAAATTCGATTCTGTTCTTTTTCTATTCCAATTTTAAGAACATTTTCCCGAGCAAAATTATCATAAGATGGACGAGTAAATTACAAAGTTATCATAACGTGGAACCGTAACATGGGCAAAACAGTTGCCGAGAAATTCATCATACATTATTAGTAAATATATAGGCGAACCAAAAGACCTTTTACTTTTCTACTACGGGCGGGTGCCACTAGTTTTCAATAAAAGTATGCAGGTTGTCTCAGTTAAACGTTTCAAAACTTCTAAGAGGGGTAGGGTTCATCTTTACGACTTGAAATCCTGAAGCAATGGGGGGGGGGGGGGGTCGGAAATGTTTTCCTGAAGCGATGATGCATACAGAAACACTATAAAGAAAAGAGATCGTAAGTGAAAAAACTTTTAACACTTGTAAAAAAGACATGGATAAGTGTTCGGCGTTTTTTCAACCCGGCTACAACGCACATCTTCGGCACATGGAAGTCCGAACAGTCTGAAATACACTCGGCATTTCTAAAATTTCTGGGGTCGGGAAAGAATTTCCTAACCCTCATTGCTATATGAGGCAATGAGGCAAAGGGATGTAAGTGGCAAAATTAAAAATTTGGAGATAACCAGTACACATGGTAGTACTCCTCCAGTACCTCTCCTCTATCTTGGTACTAGAAGTACTCCTCTGTCTTGGGGCAAGAGATGGTACTAGTAGCCCTGGTAGTTGCTGCTATACAGCATGATTTAGAAAAACATTCAATGAAAGTCTACCTAGGATGTTATACTTAAACGCGTTTTACTTAAAACTTGAAAAGTTCTACTTACATCCCTTTGCTTCTCACTGTTTCATATGATTTAGAGCTGTCAAGATGCATCATATCTCTATTAATATTTCTGAAACATCTGAGACACCCTGTGTACACTGTAAAAAATTTCGAAACCTGAGTATTTCCGTGTAACGTTTCGGGATTTCAATGGTTTTTATCCACTTCGTTTGAAAATCAAGTATTACTGTCAAAAAGTTTCCTAACTTGCTACAAGTTGCACGAATGCTGTTGTGAAAAATATTTTTAGCTCCCAGTATAAAGTTTAACTGAGCGTATTTATAGAGTGTATTGGCTTCTGTCCGACTACGGCCCGTCTATACTGATTAAGCTCCCAAAGAGAGCGAGTAAGTATGGGTTACGTTGCTTTGCTAAAATTGCAGGCGAGTAATATTCTGGAAACTTGTTTGCAATTCTGTCTTAGCTATGGCCATGTTTGCATTACTGCTCTTGGACTTCCTTAATGATTCAGGAAGTTGCCAAGCTTTTATATTATGCCTACATAAAATGACTCTGAAGTGCCAGAAACACGATTGGCTTCAAACGGAAGTTTTTCCCGAAGCTTTCGGGATAATTTCAGGAAGTTTACTAGATTTTAGTGGAAAACGTTCCTGTTTTTGTAGGGTATTTTACTGGTAGGAATTGGACACATCAGCTGCTTATTATTTTCCAGGAGCGTTTCTGAATCGTTTTTACAGTGCATAAATGTAAAGTTTAAATAAATTCTTAATTACACAAAATTGCTTATTTATTTCTTTGTAAAGATAATTGTCATCAATTAATGCTTTTTATTGATAGATTTTTTTTCCTATTAATGTAAAAGTTTCACCGTTTCACAAAAGTTTTAATTCTTATCAATAAAGTCATGTATTTTGTTTTTACTATTTTTAGTGAACCAAAATATGAATAATTTATTGTAACATTGCAGTCACAGTGCGCAAACATTTCTTTTTCTGCTGTATATGCAAGAAAAATTCTTTTAGTAATCACATTTTCTCTTAACTTTTTCGTAAATGAAGAACTATTATGATTTAATTAAAAGAATTTATGCATTGTGCCTAGTCCTAACTCTTAATTAAGGCATTAATTTCCGACTTACAGCATATATTTTGTGTTTTAAAAGCGTTGCTTTTGCATCTCAGTATGAGATAACACATCCAGAAAAGGGTTATATCACATTCAAAAAAGAATTTTTTTTCCTCTCAAAACCTAACACTGTTACCTTTTGATTTATTCAACATTAATTCACTGTGGCAAACCATCAGTACTCTTAAGAATGCATATTTTTTTTTCTTTTGTTTATTTTATGTCTTGAAAAAACGCTGAAACGTAAATTACGTTACTGTTCTTCCGCGTAGAAACAGTAATGTAAGAAAAACTCCACAGTGGATTTTTAAATTCAAATTAGATAAGAGATATTTTATTTGGAAGTATTCAACTTTATTTGTGAAGAGTGAGCCTTTATTAAACGATCGATTCAGAAATTAATGTTAAATAAATAATATTGATAAGAAATATTCGCATGGATCTTTTTTCCCTTTTTTTTTTGGTATGGATTGTTTTTATGTATATCATATATTTTGGGGCAATCTTTTGTTTGACTAGGTTTTAATTTTATTAAATGTGTCAATATCTTTGCACAAACTCGTATGATTAGGTGCAATATTAATTCGCTTTCTGATACTTCCAGCATTTTTTGCGGCTAATATGTTGCTCTATTTCTGGTTTTATCTTCTGAACGGAAATCATTGTCAGTAATGTCAAGCAATTGAGGAACATTAATTTCAAATTTTTAAGACATTACTGCATGTTAAAAAAACTAAAAAACTATTTTATAAAATTTCAAATCCTACTAAAGTTGTACTAATGTTTAGATAACAGGTTTATATCATTAAATAGTCGGCTTCATCAAATTTCGTAGTCGGCTCAAGTAGTCAGCCTAAGTACTTTCTCTGGACTTGATAACTTTGTATAGAGGGGGAAGAACTGTAGTGTGTTTTTATTTCCTCCAAACCCAGTCTTCAACTTAAAAAGATTCAAAAATTTAATTGTAAGAATGATTTTTCTAAAGGTGAAATTTTAAACACACAGGTATGCAACTATTTTACTTGGCAATTTTTATTGTGTTAGAAAAAACTTTGTAAATGACAATATCTAGAAATCTTTCTTAATTTCATTTTATTGCCTTTTGGTCACCTATTTTACTTTAGTTTTACTGTTCCAACACACGCAATAATTTCCTCTGAAAATGGGACATTTTTTTACCTTCAAATTTAAATTTTTCATTGCTGTTGGTGGGAAAACAAAACCACTTTCCTCAAATATATCTGAGACTCACTTTTGTAAGGACTGCCATTGACCTACTTGCGGCGGAATAACACAGTCAAGATTTTCTACATCCGTTACGCTTTTCGGGTTTTTTACACTCCTCAACAGTCTAACTTAGGAACGTTTATATTCCACCCTCAAACTATCATCCATAGTGTATCGCTACTTTTTTTTGGTTACTAAGTTAATTTTTCTCATAGATTAAAAAAAAATATTTAAAAAGAAACTGTTTGGTATTAATGCGTAATAATATATGAACGTAGTGCCTACACATCATTTTAAACATATTTTTAGGAAAAAATATCGTAACGCGACAATTTCAACTTGTTTTAAAATTGTATTGTGATCAAATTTCTAGCTTCAAATTCAATCAATCTTTTCGAAATTATTCTCCAATTCATTTGCAGCAATTTACTATCATGAAGTTAAAGCTCTTTCAACGAGTTTATTCTACCAATTAGCGGGACAATGAAAAATGATTGATTGCGATGATCTCAATAATTATTATTAATAACCGTGAACGTTTGTCCCTGAGCGGTATCAGGAATTAACAAGGCAATTATGATTGCAGCCAGAGAGATATGTGTATTTATGTCTTCTCCCCCCACATATTAAAACTGAACAAAGATGATTGTATTACGGTTTAGTAAATGTACTTCCAAAGGGATTTGAGAATACAATGGTGTTTTTATCTATAAAGTGTTTTAACTAGAAAATGACTTCTTTTTACTTTGAGCATATTATTTTAGTACCAGACAACCTCATTTGACTGTGTTAATATTAAACTATAAAAACGATATAAATTAAGAAATTGGTCTAAGGTAATCTGGCAACGTTATCTAGTCGGGTAACTTTTGGGTAAATCATTTATATAATTTCTCTGTGTATATATAAACAGATAATTTTTTCAACTCATTTGAGGTATTTCAATATTTTATCTATGCTTCACTGTATCGTACGTTTTGTTTGAATCTTTAGGAGGACATTGTGTAGAGATCTCTTTATTACAGTTGATTTTTGTCGCTTTACTGTTTCAGCTGTTCGTTGGATTTGTTAATATTAGGCTGATAATTCAAATTTAAACTACGCTCGTTTTCAATTTTGATTTTAATTTCTGGTAAATTATTTAAAACAATCATTTCTTTAACTTTTTTATGTGAACGGATTTTCCTTTTTAACTTATTTAACATGTTGATTTTTTTTTCCTTTTGATGATGATGAGTTGAAGGAAACTATAGAGGGGACATTTACAATGCACACTCAAAATGTATTTCAGAATACATTCGTTTCAGTAATGATCTTTAGTAAAGTGTTGCATTTCGTATTTGTGCTCTACTGTAATGATTGTAGTGATTTGTTTTTCCCTCTTCTTTTTCTTTATTTATTTAGTTTTATTTACTTTACTTATTTGTTTATTTATCCATTGAATTCTAATGATGGGTACTGGTCAGGAATGCTTAACGATGCAACGTTTAGATAAAAGAAATATCTTTAGTTTCCTCATACAGTTTTTTTTTCTCATACTTTATACGAGCATTCTGGCTATTTTTATGTAAGGGATCCCCCTCTTACTTTAACCAGACTACAAGTTTCAAAAATTCCACTTTTTCGCTGAAGCATGTGTTACCACTTTGAGAACGATTAAAAAATCTCATCATACTTAAAAGTCATGTTATGTATTTTCTATCAACAATAGATGTCATTTTTTAGTGTTTCTCTCTGTAAAAATCATTGCAATTATTCACAACCATTTTAAATCTTGTCCTGATATCATGCTGTGATAGTGTATTTTCCACAAATGTACGTCTAATTTAAGCTTCACGTACTTAAAAAAATGTTCTTAATGACAATAAATGCTATTTAGTCAAATTACAATATTCTTCTGTATAGTACATGAAAAAGTTCATTCCAAACATCATGATATTTTATTTGCTTCCTCAACCTATTTCCCTAATTTGTTTTCTAACTTCTCAACGAGCTTCGAAGTTTTGTTGCTGATGCTTGCAACAGATAAAAGCGGGTTGCTCTGATTTTTATCAATGCCTAGCATTAATCGTTGTTAAGGATCTCCTGAAGCTAGTTCTAAATATGTAGACCGAAATAACTTCGGAGACTTTTAGGTAAAGTGAAGTAACGCAGGGAAAATTTATGACGTAGTCTGCCCAAAACCACTCTTTTCACTGCACAAAAAACGCTTGTAGGAGTTAATTCAACACTTCCTTTAAAGTAATGTGATTATTCTGGAGTTTTAATAGATGGTACGTAAGATAACATCATGGAAATATCTTTATCTGGTCTAAGGGATGCAACATTTTTCTCTCATGAATGTACCTTTTTTCCAGGGAAATGGTTTTAGTTTTCCAGTTTTAGGTTTTTATTCATGTTTCAATCACTAATGCTGGAAATTATTGGACATGTTTTTATTCCTTCAGAATAGTATTCAAAATGTAATTTTAACGGAATTTTTGATCCAGAAGCTTGATGGAAAGTTTTCTACTATCAACTTTAGCCGTTGACGAAACGTTTTAGCGAACATCTATCGACTTTCCAGTGTGTACCAATCTAGCAATCTAAATTGCTTTACCTCATATTTTACAGTCAATCATCTTCGTAGATTAGTTTTAAGAACTAAATTTATTGTCATGTTAGTAACTAAGGATCGACCGTGTCTTGTTTTGAATAGTTGTAATATCTGCACTTTGGAGGCTACTTGTCAAATTTAGTTCTTTCATGTAATATTTTTTCCGTTTATTTTCTAATAATTCTTCGTGAAACTCACAAAATCTTATTAACGCATACTAATTACGTTAAGAGGTAGAATGAATTTTTGCATTTTTAAAAATGAAATTATAATTAAGTACACCTTCTATGAAACCATAAAAATAATTCCCCATTTCTAAAATATTGGCCCTGTATGATACTTTTATAATGTGATTGCCATTTACATTGTTCAAAACTTTTAGTGTGTGTATGAAAGTTCAAACTAAGATAAAAACAATTAAAAATGTAGTTTTATAAAAGATTTTTACGCCAAATGGTTCGGTAGCTCTGATTTATGTATGAGAACCATAGTGCATGCCAAATAGAGCTAAAAAACGGTTACGTGTTCATTTTCTATTGAATCGAGAGAAGTTTCTGTTGTATAGAAATGAAGTAATTAATGACTATTTTTTAATTTCTTTATTATATAACTAATTTATTTCTTAACCACACAAGTTACCCAGCTCCTTTTAGAAAAATAATTAAATCTAAATGCGAATTAAATGCTTATATTTATTTAGATAAGTAAAAAAATAAAAATTTCTGAAATTTTCTCATGTAGGAAAATACGTCTCACAATTTCATTGAATAAGAAATTTTCAGAACTACTAATTACTAAAACAAAACTAAATACCAAAAGTGACTGAATAACAATTCTCAAACCACAACGTGAGACAACAATGGAGCTTTCATGCCCGCGTGACCATGCTAGCTCAAACACTTATTTAATAAGAAAAAATTTTTGACCATGCTAGCGCGATCACTGTTATTTAATAAGAAAACATTTTGTTTGCGAGTTCAAAAATTTGCATGTAATAAATTACGCTTGCTCGTATTTTTCGGCCTTTCCGCACGGCGGGTGTACGAAAATAATGACTCATTTTCTCTAAACTTCGCATGTATGAAAAAGTACCATTTGTCGTTTTTCCGCCCGTAATGCCAGAGCATCGTTACGCTCCAATATCTCACCTTCCAGACAGATGATCAGGCGCTTTTGTGACGAGCCACTGCAGAATGGAAAGTGTATTCAATGAGACGTAAAAATAGTCGCCCAAAGAGGCGTCTCTTTATTCAGCTTTCTTTCACCCTCCCGGCGTAGACAAAACGCTGGCGCGCATTTGAATGTGATATGCGATAGAAAATACCATGATTAATGCACCCTCCCACCCAGTAGTAGTTTCATAATTAAATTCGAAAGGATGTGTCGAGAGATGTTGAGGAATAACTTTGTGTACAGTTGAGGGAGGAGAACAATGCAAATGGAGGGGGGGGGGGAGTATCGCTGCCGATCTTTTTCCTACTTCTTCATCACTCTTCAATAATTCAAAAACTTCATAAGCAGCAAGTTTAAGGTTGAATATTTCATCGCAGTTGGAGCGCGCAAACAGCATTAGTTGTTTTAGACAGATCGATACTTTGGTTGAAAATATTTTAATATGGTGGTATTTACTTTGGCTACGACGAAAAACAGAAATTGACTGAACATTAATCACTCCTTTTTACCGAATATTGAATTTTGTTCATGTTTTATTAATTTTCCTTTTCTGTTTCTGGCGCATCGTTGTGTAACAAGGCAACAGTTTTGCCACCATTGGTTTAATAAAGGCAATGAAGGGTATTAGTGGTAGTGCGTTGTAGTTTGTTCTTGAAAATAAAACAACGGTTTATTTAAGCGTGTTTGCGGTTGAAAACACTAAAATACGGTTATCTGATAGTGATGTATAAAGATAAAGCTTTAAAAAATATAAATTGCACAGAATTTGATGGAATGCCTCCTTTCTTTCCCATAGGCATATCCAGACAAGATAAAATAGAACGATAACAACGTTATTTGCATTAAAACGAATTTACTTATTGAAACTCGATATATTTGTAGTTTCTAGTAAAAATGAATTTTTCCCTGGAAACGTCTTTTGGTTCTGAATCAGAACAAAGGAAAATAATACTTAATGATATTGTATTTCGAAATCCTTTGTTCGATTTAGTAAAAAGCTTGAAGTTGGAACAAGAGCAGAAAATCTAAAATAATATTTATATTCCCCTTTTTCTTTTAACATATGATTTTGGCCTTCAAGGATATTACTAACCGCTTGACGTAGTAACGTCTTGGATTCATCAAAGATGTTTATGGCACATTTAATGAATGACATCTTACAGGCATCAATCTGTCTCCAAGTGGTTTAAATTGTTCTAAAGCTTTTGTGATTGTTAGTAACTTAATTGGTGCTTCAAAGGATTATAAACTCGTTTTATTGATTGTTGAAGAAAATGTGTGTATATTTTGTAAATCATCACACATAAGACAAATTTCACTACATTACAAATAGGTCAAATATCTCGCGTTATTGTCAGAAGAAATATCACTTCCAAAAACGTCTTACGGATAATATATACTATTTGTGTATGTAGACATCATGGGTGAACTAGTGCAGGAACTCACAGCTCTGGTACTGCTTTCCTGAAAAAATAGATTCCCTTTTTACATAAAATTGGTCATTTCTCAGAATTCAGCCATTTTTCATTTGCGTTCCTGTACTAAAATATTTCCGAAGTCATCCCTAGTATGTATGCATGTATCATCGCCAGCATGAAGCCACCGTCGAAATTGAACATGAAGTGTACAGATATGAAAACGAAGTACAGTAACCCCTCGTTATATCGCGCTAGTCGGGAAGTAACAAAAAAAAGCGCGATATATCCGAAAACGCGATATAACCGAGGTCATAAAAAGTTACGATTTAATTAAAGTAAAAATTAATTACTCTCTACAAAAAGTCTTTACAAAAATATAGGTTTACTATCGTATTAGGAGACTTTCTAAAAAAAAATAAAATGAATATAGTCTACCAATTTTTCTTTCAAAAAAATGTATGAATATTTTTATTGTTTTCTTGTGGAATATGAATCACAAGTTACAGTTTAAACTGCTAGTAACCTAAGTATATAGAAAACATGCTAGTTTTGTTCATTGCTTAAATAAAGAAGAAAATATTTTTTCTGAGAAATATTTTGAAAAAAAATTACTGTGTGGTCAAATGTAATGCAACATTTATTTATTTTTTTTAAATAATTTTTCGGGAGACAAAGGAATAGTGCGATATATCCGAATCAGCGATATAATGAGGCGCGATGTAACGAGGGGTTACTGTAGTATACAATTCCCTTCGTCAAAATGCCAAGTGTTAGCTTCCTCGGTTAAGCTATAAAATTTAAAAACAGCTTCTAAAGTCTACAAGTGTCAAGTTCTAGTATAATTTTGCACCAGTTTTTTCATACATTTGCGTCTTAGCTTGACTATGAATGTTGATACTTTCCGGCTAGCATCGACTTTACCAGATTTCTGATTTTTCAAAGTGTGAAAGTAAAAATGCGCAATCTTGTTTAATAACAAATAGCTGTGTTGAAAATAGTTACCTTTCAGAAATAAAGCATTGACTTTAATTATGAAAATCAAAATTTTACTCGACTAGGATAATGTTATTAATGAACTTTTACATGCCACTGCTGAATTAGTTTATATTTATTGCTTTGAAATTTCAAACCAATATGTATTCGTTACAAACGCTGGCATTTGTGGGAAAAACAACTTGTGAGGAAAAACAAAAGAGATTGATTTGTTTCGTTGAAACAACTCTCTGAGCGATACTTCAAAAATGATGAAAACCACTGAAAAGGAAACTGCGATATAAACTCATTTATCAAAGAAAAAGTGACACTTTCCGAGTCCAGAGAGCGTTCAAACTATAAATTTAAAAGACCAAACTGCTTCTTCTTAGTTCTATGAAAGTCGAATTCACTAGATCGTACACACGAATTTCATTGCTCATGAGGGTTTAAATGTGGTTTGTGTGCTTCAGCTAGACGGTTTTTGAAATCAATGATGTTTATCCACGAAGTGTCAGTCGTTCTTTCTTGAAACAATTGTGAAAGATGGAATGGGTGTTACTCTCGCAAAACGTACTATCATAGTTGATGGACTGTTTTTGTGTATTTTTTTCACAGGCATGTTACTTGTTCCACCGTAGTACACAAAATTTAATATCTTCAGAACCTGCTTAGCTCAAACTAACTTCCTTTTTACTTATAGGTAAAATTAAAAGATTTTAACTCTTAGGATATTTTGATCATGTTTATCTAAAAATAAGATAATTTTAGGATAAATATAATCAGGAGGGCTCTGAGTTTAATTGTTTTGGGGGAGGTGAAATTCTCTATTTACCTAACCAAATTACGAATTTTACCGAATGATAAAATAGGAGAGTATACATATACCTACATCTAATGTAAAATACATTTGGCATCATTTTTCAAAAATGAAATTTGTGATGCTGTCTCCAAAGCTGCCATATCTTCGGACGAAATTTGCTGAAAAAGGGCTCTTTCGGAAGGTCACAATGACCTCCCTTGATCTCCCAACGAAGTTCCTCTGTATACAATTGCATATGTTTTCTTTTGAAATAAATTGTTTATAAGATATTTGGCCCGATGCATGAACTCAAATTCTTTTCACTCACTTCATTGTATCAATGTCATTGTTGTACTACAGAGCCTGTGTAGTAAATTATTTGATGAGGAACCCTGTTTGTAACTTTTTATGGAATGGTAGCTATGTCAAACGTTGTCTCTTGAAAGATCAAAAAAGCCTCCAAATTGTTGGGCATGCTCCAGCGGACGAGCTCACTGACAGATTAAGAGTGAGATGGTATAATCAAGAGGCGACTTTGTGTCATGTTTTAACACGAAACAATAGGACTTTTGTTTCTGCTTGGTACATAAAATATCTCGTCTCGTAAAATCCTGCTTTGATTAGGTAAAACGTATAATGAGCAAGTTTTTACTTGCGTACATTTTTTGTACTAACTCAGGCTCAATATTTCTACCTACCTCACAAATTTTGGTGTAGAATCACTCAGAGGTTGAGCTTTACAGAAACAGACATTGCTTTGATGAATAATGGTATCTTTAAATTTACTAAGAGAAATTTACTAAGAGAACACACAAGATTCATCACATAGTTTTATATTAGTTGGTTAGGGAGCTAGAGTTCATGTGGGAAACTGCAGTTGCTTCTGTTAATTATTCATAGAAACTTTATGTAAATTTATATATATAAAAATGGATGTATGTTTGTGGGTGTGTGGGTATGTGTGTATGTTCCTTATACAAATCCACAGTTTTTGTCGGATTTCTTCCAAATTTGGCACAAAGGTAAATTGTTGCTCAGGAATTCATACAAGCGGGTTTTTGGAATTTTAAAAACACCCAAAGAGGTCTAATTTTATATTTTGAGTCATAAAATTGCCCTTTTCTGCACGGACGAATTTTTGTGTAGTTATGAATTTAGTCTAAATGAAAAGCCCGTAAAATCTGCCCTAGATGAAGTTTCTTCAAATATTAACTTTAATTGTTAAATTTGCGAACCATGGTTCAAAGCAAATGAAAACGGTTATCAACATATAACGACCAGGAGCTATTTTAAATGCAATCAACAGAAAATGTATCCTGAACGATGGCCGTCAATGCCGTTTAGCGATGAGCGCTAAAGCATGTTTGGCGAGAAAGCCGTAGATTATAAGAAATGATGCTGTACATTATTTCTTAAACTGCGACCTACGAAGCCCCAGGAGTCCATTGATGCTACTCATGGTGCTACTTAATTTGATTGCTACCGTTTAATTATAATTTTTAAATATTGTTTAATTATAAAATCCACAACAGCAAAGTTTCGTGTATTTTTTTATCAGTGTTTTTCCCGTTAATAGCAGAGAAAATACAAACATGAGTAAAGTAATAATATTGCATTCAATATTGACGTACCATCTTCGACTGTTTCAGCATTAGACTACTTTTATTAAAACCACGTCTATTTCATCCTTACAACAGAAATTTAATTTAATGTTCTATGATCCTTATCAAACCAGTTTGCAATGCATAAATTTTCTTTATACTATTCCTTGATTTACGTCGAATCTTTAAGTAATTCGGTTCAACTATTACCGATAACCTAATTCGGTTTAATAGAAGTCGCTCCAGGCTGTCAAAAAACTGAAGTAAAAGTACTAATAAAGCAAATAAATTGCAAAATAATCATAGTAATGCATAAAAGCGCATTCGGAATTTATCTTTTAAAGGGGAGGGATGTGGTCAAGGCTTTCCCTACATGTATCTATACATATAAAAATGGATGTATGTTTGTGTGTGTGTATGATCCTTCTATAAATCCACAGTTTTCGTCGGATTTCTTCCAAATTTGTCACAAAGGTAAATTGTTAATTAGGAATTTATATAGGCGGGTTTTTGGAATTTTAAAAAGACCCAAGGTGGTCTAAATTCATATTTTGAGTCATAAAATTGCTCTTTTCTACACTAACGAATTTGTGTATAGTTATGAATTTAGTCTAAATGAAAAGCCCGTAAAAAACTGCCCTAGATGAAGTTTCTTCAAAGATTAACTACTATCGTTAAATTCAGAAACTTTGATTCAATGGTTTGCAACTTATAACCACCAGGAAATATTTTAAATGAAATCAAAACTAAAGGTTTTCTCCAAGCTGGCCGTTAATGTCGATTCGCGATAAGCGTAAAGCATGTTTGGCAAGAAAACCGAACGAAATCGAAGTGCTGCTGTTTAGCGTTTTTTTCCTGCAGAGCAGGAATGCATTGCGGTCTCCGACAGTTCTACTTACCTTGCATGCTTTCTTTTGGTATTTCCGTTGCAGTAATGGTAGAACGAAGTTATAGATCAGTATTTCTCACATGACCAGCCCAGAAAATACCAAAATCAGCTCGGTATCAATAATGCATTCATCAATATACATAAAAATGGATGTATGTGTGTGGGTTTGTGTGTATGTTCCTTATGCAAATCCACAGTTTTCGTCGGATTTCTTCCAAATTTGGCACAGAGGTAAATTGTTACTCAGGAATTTATATAGGTGGGTTTTTGGAATTTAAAAAAGATCGGAAGAGGTTTAAGTTTATATTTTTAATCATAAATTGCTCTTTTCGACACGAACAAATTTTTGTATAGCTATGAATTTAGTCTAAATGAAAAGCCCGTAAAAAGTTGCCCTAGATGAAGTTTCTTCAAAGATTAACTTTAATCGTTAAATTTAGGAACTTTGATTCTAAGCTAATAAAAATGATTTGCAACTTATAACCACCAGGAAATATTTTAAACACAATCAACACAAAAAGTATCATAAACAACGGCCGTTTATGTCTTTCAGCGGCAAGCGAAATGCATGTTTGGTAAGAGAGCCGTAGATATACGAAACAATGCTGTACATCGTTTCGTAGCCCCAGGGATCCATTGATGCTACCCATGGTTCTACTTAATTTCAATGCTACTGTTAAATTGTAATTTTTTATTATGTTCAATTAAAAAAATTCACAGCAGTAAGGGTTGCGTGTAATTTTTTATCAGTGTTTTCCACGTTAATAGCAGAGAAAATACAAACATTAGTAAGATATTAATATTACATTTAAGATTGACGTACTATCTTCGACTGTTTCAGCATAAGAATACTTTTATTAAAACCACATCTATTTCATTCATATGATCCTTACCAAATCAATTTGCAATGTGTAAATTTTCTGTATACTGTTCCTTGATTTACGTAGAATCTTAAAGTAATTCAGTTCAACTCTAACCAACAACCTAATTAGGTTAAATAGAAGTCGCTCCAGGCTATCAAAGAATATGTATGTTTGTGGGTGCGTGGGAGTGTATATTCCTTCTACAAATCCAGTTTTTGTCGGATTTCTTCCAAATTTAGCACAAAGGTAAATTGTTGCTCAAGAGTTCATATAGGCGGGTTTTTGAAATTTTAAAAAGACCCAAAATGGTCTAAATTCTTATTTTGAGTCATAAACTTGCTCTTTTCTACACGAACGAATTTGTGTATAGTTATTAATTCAGTCTTAATGAAAAGACTGTAATAAACTGCCCTAGATGAAGTTTCTTCAAAGATTAACTACTATTGTTAAATTTAGGAACTTTGATTCCAAGATAATAAAAATGATTTGCAACTTATAACCACCAGGAAATATTTTAAATGCAATCAAAACTAAAGGTATTCTCAACGTTGGCCGTTAATGTCGACTCGCGACTACAGTAAAGCATGTTTGGCAAGGAAACCGAACGAAATCGAAATGCTCCTATTAAGGGTTTTTTGAAAAGCATCCTGTAAAGCAGGAATGCATTGCAGTCTTCGACGGTTTTACTTCTTTTGTATGATTTCTTTTAGTATTTCCGTTGCAGTAATGGTAGAACGAAATTATAGATCAGTATTTCCCACATAAACAGCCCAGAATATATCAAAACTAGCTCGGTATCAATAATTCATTCATTATCCATGTACAAGTTTGAATAAATTTAATGTTGGATGGTCCTCAAAACCAATCTGCATATGTTCTTTATTCTATTCCATGATTTACGTCGGATCTTTACCTAATTCGGTTCAACTAAGTTTAATCGCTGAAGGCTATCAAAGAACAAGAGTAAAAAATACTAATTTCGAAAATAAATTGCAAAATAATCATATTTGTGCATAGTAGCGTATCTGGAATTTGTTTTTCAAGGGGGAGGGGGCTGGTCATGACGTTTCTTACATGTACATAAGCTACCATACTAGGATTGCTAATATGTGCTAAAATTTAAGGTTGTGCACCTTTTTACCCGCAAAACTACACGGAAATAAAATTTGGCGGAATTCATACACTTTGGGAGGGTTGGAGTTTTAAGTTTGGAAAAAATGCAAATAAATATTAATGTATATTTAAACTGTTTTAAACTGCAAACAAGTGCTACGTTTTTTATATAAACAAACTTTTCCATTTGAAATTTTATATTACCTTAACGCTCGAGTAATAGTACTTCTGATGAAGCATCTTCGCCGACTAGCAATGATTTTATATCTGTTAGCAGGTATGATGCAACTTTTGACACACAGATATTACTAATTAAAGATATGATGAAATATTACTCCATAATATGAAGTTTTTTCTTCATCGTGAAATAAGTTGGAAAAAGCAGCATTCCCAATTAAAAAGCTAAGTTCAAAAACTGCTATTGTAAACATTTGACAAATATTGGAAGTTTGTAGCTACCATTAAGCATTTCAACCGTCATTGAAGAAGTGCTGTGAGGGATGAATGGAAAATTTTCACTAAAATATCTTAAACTCTTTTAAACAGTATAGGGATAAGGTGAAACGCTTTGTATCTCATGTAACCACCTTGAACGATTACGTGCTGTAAATGTATGTGAGATACAGCTATTTTCGAATATAAATAGCTTGATGTTACTTGCTCAAGGTTGGTTTCACTCACAATTCTAATTTCATCTTGCTGCTGGGAGGGGGACTAAAAACAATATTTAGGAGAAAGTTTTGAATTAAATTTATGGATTAGAAAAATTTGAATCATTTAAGTTTTTAATTTTTAAACTATGTTTCGAAACGTGAAATACATTTCGTTTGCTTTTAAGCTGTGGATAAGGGGAACAAAGTATGCATCAAGATTCTGTAAACTGTAAACAAAATATTTGTCTATTATACAGTCGTAAGTACAAACAAGACATTTATTTTTCAAAACATTTCACGGCCTGCATATAATTAAAAAACAAAATCTAACACGGATAGTGACCAAAATGCACACGCCTACTTTTTTCTCTTATAACGCAGTTTATTTCACGGTTTTTAAATAGTTCGTTCAATAACTTCACGTCCACCTACTTCCATTTTCAATGTTTCACATACCTTAAAATAGTGACTGTAATGTAGTCAGTGGACCCACTTCCACCTCTCACGACCACTGTCTCTCTATAAATTAAAATTTTGGTGCTCTCTAAGGAATACTCTGTCTAAAGCAACAAAACTTAAATACGTGCTCTCTCTACCTGCATCAGTGTAAAATATCATGTATAACATTTACGGCAAGTGTTAGGTTTTAAAAATTTGAACTAGAACTTAAATCTTGACAAATTTCAAATCGTTACAAGACATTAATATTACTGTTTAACTATCATTTTTACTTACGAAAATAGAAATTCGACGTCAATAAAAAAAAAATGTAGCTGACGTGCGTCTTTTTAGGCAAGTTACACTTATCCAATTTTACTCTATAGCATGCCACTAAATCACCATGGCAAGAGCGAGCAGACACATTTGGTAAAGTTTTTTTTATACTAAGCAAACTTTTTCTGCGAAATGTGTTTGCCTGAAAACATACAAAATAACCTATCACTTGAAATCTTCATTCGAAAAATACTGCCAAAAAATCCGTAACACCGAGTGTTATTGTTTATTAACAACACAGACTAAATTCTTTATTTTCTGTACGATGGGTTATCTGTTTAGCTTTTGGACATTGAGGATGATTTTAAATTAATCTGAAAATATTGTAACTGTGTCCAAGAAGACTATTTTGTATATATTTGTGCCTGATAATAGGGATTGACTTTTATTTTTTGGTAAGCTCACGACTCTTTCTAAGGAAACATTCAATGATTTATTTCCAAATAAAATGTATGTGAAAAGTACTGTTGCATTTTTTGATGTATTGGGGAAAACAAAACCTACAAAGGCGGCACAACGCTTTTCTTTGGAAGCATCACGTAAAAGATTGTCCCACAAGATGTGCAAAAGACAATCATTTGTCATTGCATTAAGACAATTTACGTACCGCCCGTCTGATTTAACCTTAGACAACGTACCAGTGGACACTACAGAGCCAAAACAATATTCCTCATACTTTTTTGCTTTAAGTTGATGCTACCTTTTCGGCAAATGCTTGATTTTCTGCGTTATTTAAAGTATTTTGAAGATTTGAGCCTAGAAAGCGGTGTGAATGTAATTTGTTACGCTTATTTAGATAGAATTCATTCATTTGATTATCCAAAAGATATGTTGCATTGAGAAGCACCCGGGCAACGCCGGGCAGTAAGCTAGTACAATAAATAAAATAGAGAATCGCTATTTAGTAATCAAGAACAGAGTAATATAGTGTTCATTGCATAGTTTGTATATCTGTAAACAGGTAACTAGTTTTTTTTTTGGGGGGGGGGAGAATGGTTTCTCTTGTTTATTCCTAGAAAATTTATTTAAGATACTTTAAGTGAATAGTGAATAACCTACTTTCTAAACAATCTCGAAATACATTATTGTTGTCGCGTTGGGACATTATTAATAAATCCTTGAACTTATGGGGGAAATAGATCCTGGTTTATTGCCTGGTATATCTGTTTGTTAAATCTAATATTTCAATTCACTCATAAATAATGTTTTTACAAATATTTTTCATGCACATTACCAGAAACACAAAAAAAAAAAAAGCTTTAGATCCATTGCATGCCATTAGAACAACAACATTTAAGAGTAGTTAATTGTAATCTAAGTTCAGTTTATGCAACTTAACAGTTCAAAAGTCTAAGCAAACTATATTGCACGAAATGTTTTTGAAGGCCTTCTAAGAATGGCCTCCCTGCATTTGAATATTGAATGCAAAGAGAAAAAGTTAAGTAAGTTCCTAAAAAACAACTTTTTACAACCCCTTGATGGTTGTAAGATAAAAGTTTACAAAGATAATATCATATCTTTGTGTCTAAAAACAAAGATTAGTTGAGACAAGAACCTCACTTTTTTTTTTTTTTTTTTTTTGGTTTTTGATTTTGATTTTTGTTTTCAGCCAAGTACAGTGCTGCTGGATTACGCGTCCACAATTATCATATTGTAAAGTAGTTAAGAAATTTTTATGTCTCGTCTATTTTTTTACCGGAAATCACACTAAACGTTTTCGATTTATTGTCACTGCATTACGTAATTGAAAGTAAATTTTTTTTCGGATTGCACTTAGTACAAGTGGATGCTTGCTCTTTGGTTGGACTTGATATCTTCAATTTCGAATTTAAAGTGATTTCAACAAAAAATGTTTAAATGTGTTACTTGAAAACGTATGTATCAGACTTAAATACTTAGTGATTTCATAAGAGAACTGATATTTCTCCGCCATTCATTTCAATACAACTATAGAATGAACTACGGGTATAAAAAGTGTTTTCTTATTCATAAAAAAAATGTGCGACTTATCTTTATGTTTTAAAATCAGGCTTGTCATCTTCGCACCATGGCTTAATTCTCAACTTCATATTCTTAAAAATGTTCCCATAAAAATTGCCCATTTTAAATCGTTGTTTACGGTGGTTGCTCAAAATTAGAAACTACAATAAATGTCAGTAAACAAAACACGCTTGACTCAAAAAAACGTGTAGGATGGTAAAAAACTTTTCACTGCACACGTTCACTTCATTTTCAATGGTTTTGCGCAATCAATTCACAGCCAGTTTAACATTGTGAGACTTCTAGAAATTTTGCACGGCACAATATAATGCATCTTTTTTTCTATCTTAAAAAACCAACTTGAAAAATTAAAGTTGCATAGATCATGAAAGGCTCTGATTTCATTGTATCTCAGCTCTTGTTTTATTTTGAAGAGTCGGGTATTCGTAAATTCTTAGGTCTTCGATGGAAAAAAAAAAGTTACATACGTGCTTTTCTCGCTGTAGAATAATTAACGAATCAGGAAGGCGAAAAAGAAAACAAAAGCTTTTTTCGTCCCAATAGAAAACTTGCCACGAATACCTCTAGAAAAACTCAATGGCGGCATTAATGCAATTCGTTGAGACAAAGAAAAACACACGCATCAAGGGGTGGGAAAACCATCGAATAAAAAATATAACAACATAGAACGCAAGCCACGGGAAGTAAGAAGAGTTTGTAAAAGGACGTTTTTTCTTTATTTTGTTTCTGCTGTTAGTAGCATAGAATGTAACTTTATAGAGGATAAAATCACTAGAAAAATCTAAAACTTTGGCACGTCTTGCGTCCAGACAAACTTAACGAGAAAAGAGCGACGCCGGTTGATGTAACCAAAGCTGGATGGAGGGGCTAGTGGGTGTAGGGGATGAGACAGGAGAAAATTCGGGGACTCTAACAACTTTTCAATACAGGTGACGCGAGCGACACATCGCGTTTCGCATTACAAACGATCTTACATTTAGTGATTCAGTGTCGC
Source organism: Uloborus diversus (assembly GCF_026930045.1). NCBI lineage: Eukaryota > Metazoa > Arthropoda > Arachnida > Araneae > Uloboridae > Uloborus > Uloborus diversus. The sequence continues at coordinate 167,852,272 of NC_072733.1, forward strand.
CGATTCGGTGTTTTAAGGAATGCTGCTAGTCGCAGTATTGCGTGAGTGATAGTTCAAAGAAAGTTACTTTGAGGTTTTAGATGGTTGTGTTTGAGTATATATCAAAGTAATGGAGTGTAAACAAAACATTAGTCAAAAAAATAATTGACTAAAAACCATGCCATCCAGCTACGCACCCTCCCTTTTACATACTGGTATGTCTAAATAATAGAAACACCCATTTAAAAACAACTGTGTCCTTTCACCGTCCAATAAACGGCCACCACGTATCGTGCGCCAACTAGGGGAGGTGAAAGGGAAGTTATTAGTTAAGTATTTGGCGGGGTGAGAGTTGCATGAGAAAATTATGTTCGTACCAAAACGTGATCATTTTCGACCTCTTTAGCATGAAATAGGCTTGATAATCGGCGCTCGTCTTGTTGAAACGTCCGTGTCTGGAACAGCCACCCTTGTGAATGTTTCTAGAACCACTGGGTCAAGGTGTATGACAGCCTACACAAACCTGACTAAAGTGTCTTCTTCGAGGCGCAACAGTGCATTGCAAAATATCAAACACTTTTGGAACACTTTTTTCACATGGACACTTGTCTCCTTTTTTTAGAACACTTATTTCGGAACATTTATTAGAACCGTTGTAAGATCACTTTTTAAAACATTTTTTGAGCATGTACACTTCTCCCCTTTTTTAGAACACTTTTTGGGGGTCAGTTTCCAAAACACTTCTAGAAACACAGTTTGGAACATATATTTAGTTCAGCATTCTTTTTAGCGCACTTATAGGATCGCGTGAAAGACACGTTTTTGAACACTTCGTTGAACATTTTGTGGCACACATACAGGTACAGTTTCTAGAATGCGTTTTAGAACAATTTCTTCGCACTAATATCATCCGAGGATACCTACCGCACAAATATAAAAGTAGCTTTTAGAAATTATAAATATGCACTAAATTCGTGTTCATTTTGAGACTGCAGGCTGATGATGGTTTAGGCTTTGGATGAATCTAATTATTAGTCAGCATAGCTACTATGAAAATCTAAAATACAATGATATTTCCAAGATAATTGACTATCTTACAGCAGAATTGCACACGAACAATGTTTACCAATAACAAAGTTTGCAGGAAAATGTAGTGCACAATGTTACTTAGTACAGAAACTGCATATATTTAAAATATTAATTTCCATATTTTAGTTTTCAAAGCTAATCCATACTGTAAAAAGTAATCAAAAGTGTACAAACAAAGGCTCACATAACTTCACTTTGTTGCTTCATAAATTTCATTTTCAAAAATTTTAATTTCTCAAGATCAAAATAAATTTGCCTTCATTGTTTGAATTCGTGCTACTTTGTCATTCAGTGATCTATTGCTTGGTATCTGATCAATGACCTTAAACATTAGTTGTGTTTTTAAAAAATGTAAATTCAGTGGAATTCCTTAATGACTAATTATTTCCTTGAATATTAACTAAAACGATGAGTGCTGGATCTGGGGGCGAAGGGGGGAGTTGGGATCCTTGCCCCCGTGAGACAATTTTTGGGGGACAACAAATTGGTGCCCCCCCCCCCCTGTTTTCCTTTTTGCTATATATGCATAAGATTTTGAGCTTTGCACACAAATCATTCAAAATTAATGTTTACGGCTATTGTAATGCTGTTTTCCCATTTCAAATAAAAAAATGGCGGGGGAGAGGAGGGGGGCTAGGTTCAAAAAAGGGGGCGTGATAGGGAGAAAGATGGTCGTAATTGGAAACAAGGGGTCGTAGGGGTCATTTTACATAGAAATCAACCAGAGGAATGCTTTTTTGAATGCACACATGATATGCACACATGATATGACCTGCACAAACATTCACATGATATTTTTTTTTTACGTCGCGAAAATTTTTTTGGACATAGGAGTCATAGAAGCTTAGTCTTATACTCTCATTCTGATCGGAAATTTTTTTTACAAACATCTTTTTTTTAAAAAAATCAGAATAAAAAGATCATTTTTCGTGATTTTTCTTTTGAGAGGTTATACTCCCCCCCCCCCCCAAGTTCTCCTTTTTGCGATCGGTGTCCATGATCTTGAAATTTGAACCTCTCTTGCCCACCAAAACAATGTTAGCAGTTAATATAAAGCTCCTTTCACCTCCAAAAAAAAATTATTAATTGCTCTAAAACTAAAGAAGATTGAAAAAAACTTGGGGGTCCTAAAAAAAAATGGTACGTATAGGGGGGGGAAACGGAGGTCATATTCGGATTCAGGGGGTCATTCTACATAAGAATCAGCCGACAAAATGTCAGAAACATTTTGAAGGTTTTTTTTTTTCTTGCCGCGCAGTGTTATTTACAAAATTACTTGCGGATTTATTTAATAATTTATTTACATTTCTTCATTCATTAATTCACTTATTTATTCATGCCTTCACCCATTTTCATATTCATTCACTATTTTATACGGTCATTTATTTTTCTTCATGTATTAAGTATTTTATTTAAGTATTCGTTCATTGTTTCATTATCTTTTTATTATTCATTCTACCCTTCTTTTAATCATTCATTTGAACAAATACATTTTTTATGAGTGAATAGAACATTTTTCATTCAGAAAAATATTTTATTTTTCACTCTTTCTATGAAAAAAAATAAACGGAAAAATTTCCACTTTTTTTTAATGTTCTTTCTTTGTAAAGTGTAATTTTCAAAAAAAAATTCCAATTTGTTCATTTAAAAAAAATCTAGCCAGCTTAGCAATTTCACTTTACCCCACATTCCCCTACTATTTTTTCTATAATAATAATTTTTCCGAAAAAAGCCCCTATATACCTGTCTTCCTCCTTTTCTCTTTACATCATCAAAGATAGCTAAAATGTTTTAGACGCATCAGTTTTTACAATTTTCCGGATACCAACCCCCCCCCCCCTCCAATCAGAGTTTCCTTCTTCTAACATCACCAAAGATAGCTTTGAACTATACTTAAAAAAAACAAACATTTTCAAAATATTGTGGTTAATAATACCCTTATTCCTCAAGTTACCTTACAAAAATGTTTTTAACACTTTAGCTTCAAAATATTTTCCGCTGAAATGAACCCCGGAACATAAAACCCAAAGTTCCTTAAAAATGCCCTAAATGTACAGTTTTAAAACTGCATTCTTACATTCCCCATCTTTACATAATCAAAGACAGCTTAAACATATTTTGGACTAGATAAATCTCCGATGGAGATCTCCCTACGCCCTTTCCAGAACTGTAAAAATGGCTTAAACTTGCGTTACTAATATTGAATTCGGTATTTTTCTCAAAAAAAGGTCTGATATTTCCTGTTTCCTCAGTCTGTGGTCACCCTTAATCTATCTCTCAATGTGACATATAACAACTAAATTGCAATTGAAATAGTTTTTTTACACTGCAACAGACATCACGTTTAGTTATCCAACAAGTTTTACTAATTCTTTCATAGAACTTTTCATGGTTCAAAAAAAAAAAAAAAAAATTGTGTTTACGTTATTAGATTGTACCTGTTTACAAAGAACTAAAGGTTCTTTTTTTCAAAGAAATAAAGGGTGAAAGTTTTTATTCACATGTTTTTTATCACACGACAATTTAAAAAGTGGGATTAAAGAAAAAACTATTAAGCATTTTTTTCTGAACTAGCGGTTTTAACTATTTTTGTGTCATGACCCCATTTTTAAGAACACGAGACCCGATACATGTATTGTACGTACTCAAAACACACATTTATATAAGGTACCCTGTTTGCTCTAATTGCTTTAATGATTTCAAAAATTTGACTAAGATACTTAATAAGATTTTTTGCTTATGTTTTGAACTCAGATTATTCATTCGAACAATACTTTGCTTGGCATTTCTGCAAAACATCGATCATGAAACTCAAATTTCATGATTTTTTTAACTGCAACAGATAATAAATTTAATTATCCATAAATAAGATGCTAAATGGTACGCAATATTTTATCCTCAAAATTCAAGATAAAATTGATTGATATGAAACATTAGACAATATATTTTGTCAAACATCATTACTTAGAAGAATCTTGATCCCTGGACCTAGGTTCGAATCTCATTCATAAACGATTCATTCTTTTTCGGTTTGTTAAACCAAAAAGTTGTGCACAAGATGATCGATCTTATGGGATGTTTACAAGCAAAAATATTAACGTCTCAAAAAATTGCTAACCAGAAAAATAAAATCACCGGAACTATTTGTAAAACCAAAAAGTAGATGACAGAACTTATAAAAAGCATTTAGATGAAAGAGATGCTTTTTTTAAGATTGAAATTGAACAGCGTAACAAATGCCCTTCGACCTTTATTAGAAATGTTTTTGGGTCATAACCCGTAGTTTAGGAGCCCTTGTTTAAACCTCTAATTCCGATGCTCTTAAAAAATTCTAAATCGAAAGATAAGGACAGGAGCCCTAAATCAATCGTCAAGTTTCAAAATTAGAATCGTAACACGTTAGTCGTAACGTAACCACACAGTTTTAAAACACAGGATTTCATTTTATTTCAAAACTTAAGCGGTATGGTAAATTATTAGTTTATTTAAAACAAAAGTATGAAGCTCAGTAAATGTACAAATACAAAAATTATCTGTAAAGAACATAAAAAAGGAAAGTGGCGTACCTTTTGAGCATTCAAAAATATCACGAAAATGATTGCGGCCGATCCAGATTGTTTACAAACATGGCGTAGCTAAGAAAGCAGTGATTTCACAAGCACTCTTAAATCTGCGCGCTATGTGTTCTCAAGTGTATTCCCAAACTTCGGCTCAATAGAGATTCCCAGCAAAACACATTCGGTGCACTTTTGGAACGTTTTCTTTAAAATGGAACGGATTAGTAAAACATTTCAGCTTCATTTCTTTGTACACAACACATTCGAAATACATTTTAGCACATATTCAGGCAACTGGAACACTTAAAGAGTTTTAAATGTGTACCGATTATTTGCAGTGTGGGTAAAAATCAAAGTTGAATGACAATGCTAGACGGGTATTAAGGAAGATTGTCGCAGAAAACATAAGACTACACTGCCTTAAATAACGTCCAAGATAAGAATCCACCTTGAGAAGCCGTTATCCATGAAAACTAATTAACAGGAGTTGTATGCTGCACATACCCGTAGTAGAATAGCAGTTCCAAAACCGTTAGTTTCGCAGCGGAATGCTACGACAGTTGTGCCAAGACCGCATAAAATGGGCACAACCACAACAGAAACAAGACATATGGTCTGATAAATCCTGATTTGCATTATTCCAGACCACCGGACTGGTGTCCGCCTGACGAAGACCGACAGCAGGTTTTCCTAGTGACTGCTTGGTTCCAACCATGAAATTATAGAGGGGATTTTGGGATGATGTGGGGTACAATATCTTCTCGTGAATTGGGTCCTTTCGTTGTCATGATGCAGATGATCACAGGGGAACTTGATCGAAGAATTCTTGCAGGTTATCTGCACCCCATGCGTCAGACTATCTTTCCGGGGTCCTGAGTTCCAAGAAGACAACGCCTATGTTCACACGTCTCGATGTGTTCTAACATGGTTAAATGAGCTTTATGATGAAGTGGAACATATAAAGTGGTGTCTCTGAACACCAAATCGGATCATTATAGAGACTTCGTACCGTTTTATAGAGAACAAACACCGTGATCCGATTCCTTTTCCGCGCACACTTTCTGAACTCGAGGCGGCCCGACACAAAAAATGAGTGCGAATCTTGATGAAATCTAGTCAAGACCTTTGTTTGTCAATTCCACGTCGAATGTAAAATATCATTCAGAGGAAGACAACTTGCCCGTCATTCAGACCGGGCAAGTTGTCATTCAGACAGAGAGAGAATTTTCCATTTTTTCAAAGACGTCCAATTATTTTGTCCTATGCCTGTATCTTCTTTCCTTTGTGAAGACTATTCTCTTCAATGTACTAAGTGCTGACAATCGTTCGTTGAAGATGATGAACACTAGCACTGTTAGACGGTTACAATGAAAATTATACTGCCACGGGAAGGTAAAGCGTAGTATGTGCAGAAATGAGTTTCTGAGAAATTTGAAAAAACGCGTTTTCCTTTCCGTACTAACAATTGGGAAACGCTGGATTTTGACGTTTTTTTCGCGCTTTATTTTGAGCGGAAACTAAATAAGCAAACTTGTACAACAAAGTAAAGGTACAATTGATGACAAAAATCCAAAAAAAAATGAAAAATTTGCAGATACTGCACTTTATTTTCCCACGACAGTATATATGTGTGTGCCCGTGTGTGTGTGCGTGTATGAGTCATAAACACAAAAAGTAAACCAGATTTTTAAGAAAGCTAATGAAAATTTTACTACAAAATTACTGAAATTCAAATATGTTTCCTAAAACTATATAAACACAAATAAAGGTATAGAGTCAAGCCAAAATTACATCAATCTATGAGAAAAAATTCCTCAGCTGCTGTTAAATTTTGATGTTTGGACCCATATGTACTCTTATATTATGCTCGTTTTCCGCTTCTTGGGAAGCCATAACTTTAACTCAAAATGCAAAACTCAATCAACGCTAACTTTCGGCGGCTTCGCTTACAAATACGGCTTTTCAAAACACAATCATCTGAAATAACAAAGCGAAGGGTTTGAATAACAGTTCGCTTAGTTCACAAATTGGAAGAGCCTGTCACCAATTAATCAGCTGGTTGGATGGGCCCGCATTGAGCCAGAGACTTGCCGCATTTACGAAACTTGGCTTTATCTTAGGAATAAAGAATCGCTGCAGGTTATATCATTTGTCATTTGAATTGTGTGGGCGGTGTGCTCCGATGGGTATTTTTAGAACAATTACTCTTATTCGCAGAACTATTCCGTAGCATAAACAAGCATGCCAGAGCATTGAGATATTTCGGTTTTAGTTAGAGGTTGGCTAAAAGGGTTGAACACCTAAGGATGTTTATTTTTGGGGAAAGTGTTTAAGCTCTTTGTCGAAATTGGCTGATTTGTTCTGTTCAGATTTAACTGACTGGTTAAAAAAAAAAAAAAAGAAAGAAAATTCTAGACAAGCTGGTTATAAGTTCCTGTTATATCATTGAATCTTAATGATTTCCGTTACTTTGAATTTTTTTTAAACGTTTTACATTTTAACACTTACTAACAATACTTTTTCCTAGGAACAAATTCAATCGAAAATATTTGTTCCGATTTTTTATTGTAGTTATCAAACCTTCTGTATTGTATTATCAGAATATTTATAAAAATTGATGACATTAGGATTGACACTTAATGCTTAGTGTTAAACTGACATATATCACTGATAATATATGTAATTCTTATAGATACTCTTGCGAAACTCGTCAAGTATGTGGTCAAAAGTTGCCTTCTTGGATAAATAGCACCTGAGTACTTTGTAGCACAATGCCGCGAAGATCGTTTTTATTGATGGCATTGCGAGTTAAATTTGAACTACGAGAAGAAAAATCAATTATGTCTATGATCTAATTATACTAACTCCTGATAAGTATTTTGACCCAATAAGCTGTATCTGACAAATCCCAGGTGACTAAGAAAAATACCTTGGGGACAAGTCCCTTCAAAACAAGAATCTTTCAGAAACCATTTTGTACTGAATTTCCCTGTAAACACGGAAAAACAATTTGCCTGCTGTCTAAAATTTCTTTCTGGCATCTAATATTTTACAGTTTTTGTAAGTCTCTGCTAATAAGTGTCCAATTATTTCAACGAGGAATATGAAACAGTAAGTGGTTAAGAACTTTTTTCTCTTATTTCTAACCATTTCGTATAGCGCTCAGACTAATGCTTAATAAAGATGTAATAATGTTTTTTTATATTGCTTTATTCTCTGCAAGATTTTCTAGCTTCATTGTAATGCATAATACCTAACGTACTAAAATTTCGTTTTATATTGATTATTAAGAAAACATATTTTGTACAATTTTACATTTTCAACGCGTTTTTTCTCAGTTTTCGCAAGCCAGAAATTATTCATTAAAATCAACTTATTTCTCTTTTTTACTTGTTTGAATATTCCAGTTCTTTATCTCTCACACCATTTATCAGTTTTCTTCTTATTTCACAGCTATTTGAGGGGAAAACCCGATAAAATGCTGCACCTGTCGCTTAAGATGAAACTACCACAAGTATCGAACCCCTGAGAGAAAGTCTAAAATATGAATGAAATAATCGATCTTCCTGCTTATCAAAGAACATCTTACTAGTGGTGTTGAATGATTAATCTCCAGGTTCCTGCAGAAATAGATTCGGATAGTTTCATAGAGAGGTTGCTTGTTTTTGGAAGAAATTCGTCTGGAGAGATGAGCAACTAAGTATCGAGCTTCCAATTTGTCGATTTCATGCAGTTGCTTAACGGAATTTTTCTTTGAAATGAAATTTGCATCGCTTCACTTGACAATAAACTGCAGAGCCATATTTTGATGGAAGAACTTATTCTACCTACTGCGAAATTTCATCATATTTGAGTTGTATACTACACAAAAAAATTCACTTTCATAAGTTTGTTCATGTGGTAAAGTAAAGTAGACGTATGAGGGGAAAAAAATTTTCGTTATCCTTTTGTGCCATTTTTCTGAATAAATTTTCTTTTTCGTTCAGCCAGAAAAAATGTTTTTATGTCTGTAAATGTAATTATTGCAATTTTATACTTTTTAAACCTCTTTATTCAAAGAATTTAAAAAAAAATAATTTTCGATGGTCGGAGTTTTTTTATAAAAGCAAATTTACTGTTTTTATTGAAAATACGTTATTGCAGGTTTTACTCAGGAATCATTGTTATAAGCTTTGTTGTGGGTGGTTTTTATGAGTTTTTTTGAGAGACCCTGGCCGCCTACGGCAGTGATTCAGTGCCAGCACATCGTGATGACGACATATCTGTTTGGAGTTTATGGGCTTACTGGGAGATTGAAGAGCTATCATTGAATTAACAATATGTTTTGCAACTACCTTTGCTGCCAGCAGTGGCAAGAAATTACCAAATGTCGCCAAAGTTAGGTAACACATGGCAACTTTTCGAAACTTATTAGTAATCATTGTCAATTGACCATCATTAAAGTCGCGTGCAGCTCAACTGCGAATCAGCAACACCATTTAACAATACATAGATAACTTCGAACTTATTTTAATAGTGTACATGTAGCTAGAGGCTTTATTGGGGTTACGTAGCTGATAATTTTGTTGAGGAAACGTTGATATAAGTATTTCATTCGTCTGATTTGTTATGGGTTTCTTTAAAGTTACATCTTCAACGCATTTTCATGAGTATTATCGAGTTTGCTTTATTCTGAGATGAATTGAGAGCAAATGACTTTCTTCAAAGAGTGCATTGTTATAAATATTTACCAAGATCGTAGAAATGCTAGGAACTTGAAACTTGTTTCATTAGGGCTTTGAGGGGTGAAGATTTACGGATTGCGGATGTAAATTTGATGGATAAAGGCAAGCTTTGCTTTCAAAATTAGCTAAATAAAAATCTCACAATTATCGAAAAAAAACTAATATAGCCACATTACTGCAACAAGTATGTGATACATTGGTATCTTCTCTTTGTTTTTGTGATGTTTTAGTTCACATTGTGATAGAAGTAATAGCTGTCATTAGTTTCATGAAACATTTTTGGACGAATAAAGACTTGAGACAATTAAACAATAATCTCTCTGTTGCTAAATTCGAAAGGTAAAATAAAGATTTCGTATTAGCAAATTTAAAACTATTTTTTTCTCAAATTTTAATCTTTCATCCTATTTCATTCACACTAATTTAAGAAAAGCCTGAGAATAAACAGGATCAATAAACAAAAAAATAATGAAAAAATCACGAACATTTTTTTTTCATTACCAAACGCCACTGCGTAGATTTCGAGATTTCTTCACTTGTTTATTCTTAAAGTACACGTAACCAAAACGAGAAACTGAGAATAAGTAGAAAAATAAACAAACGCTAATTGCATTGCTTTTCTATATATTGCCCTAATGCGGAAACAATTTCTTCCGGCGTTGATACTACCCTCACCTCTTAAAATATTTAATCTTATTATAGACTCCGTTTTTTAGGTATCACGTAGGCTAAAAATCATAAAAGAAATCCTCTAATAAAGGCCGTATCTTAGAAGAAAATGATATTTCTTTTCGATCGAGAATACTTGGAAAACCAATTAAGGAAGAAACCGGCTGATCTAGCAGGAAATAATCCAAGAAGATGAAGAAGTAACTTCTTTCAACATTTTATCGAGAGAAAATACATTATTCAAGAATATATATAAATAACATTTACGTTATAAGTTATGTGTCTAATAGGTAAAGGATTAGTCGTGGATGATATTCGCCTTTCTACTGCAAAAAGCAATTGGAAAATAATTTCGGAAACTAAATGGTTTCTTTGTTGTATACAAATTACATCGTAGTGAATTCATGAAATTTTTGCGGCTCTACTGGCAGGTTATCTCGTGTATGAGGACGGTAAGCAATTTCTTTTGTTCGATAGTAATTTATAAAACATTATTTGAGAGTTAGTAGATACGTCTAAGAATAAAATACTTGCTTCACATTGGTAATTTTTTAGTTTTTTGGCGAAAAAGTTGCCATTTATGTATATTTGCAGCATTGTTTTTATAATAATATTTTTTAGCTTCATAAGGTGGTATCTTATAGCAATCCAATTCCGGTGATTTGAGCTGTTGTCGAAGTGCAGTTTTTAATTGAGATAAACTTACCCAATTTCCTTCAAACTGTCTGCTCTCCTGATGGCTATTGATATGCTTTCACATTTTAAAAAATTCAAGTTATTTTTGGAAGTAGTGGGGGAGATCGGGGCTAGCAGTGACATTTTCGTCCTTTTTGATATCACTGTAAGACTTGAACTGATATGAAATATTTAGTGCATCATATCATTTGAGTAAATTTTGAGTAAACGTTTTTCATGACGTAAAATGGAATTTGCGTAGCCTCTATGTTTATATCAACTTGCCCCGTAGCGGGGCTAGTAGTGACATGCTTGAGGCACTTTGTGACACATAGAAAACGCGTACAAATGCGTTGAAACATGTATATTTTATATCGGAAATGCAATTAAATGGGATATTTTAAGTTGAGAATGAAAACATTATTCATTTATGATGCTCTTAACACAAAAAGAACACCTTCATGTTTTCAACAACACTGTAAACGAAATGAAAATAAAATAGTTTAGTTATTAACACTTGTGAACTTTTTTTAGAGACACATTAAAAAACTATGTTAATCAGGAAAGATAAAGCGTAGACCAACACTAATGTTTGGCCATATTAGTCTTTCGCTCGGTACAATGCGAAAGCCGATATCATGCAGGCCTAACTGTTTTTATGATTACGCATTATCATCGCTTGTTTCAACATTCGATGTGCTATTATTGCAAATGAAATAAGATTTTTTTCGGTACATTAGACATGAGAACAAGTTTTTAAGTGTCCTGCATTGTACCCAGTGATGTACCGGGTATAGAAACTTGGTATTTCTCCAAGCAAACTATACATAATCAATTTTTATCATCTTCAGAGCATCCGAATCTTTCTTAATTTTTTTTTTTTTTTTTTTTGATAATGTTGGTGTAATTTTTTGTTTACTTTTTGACATTTCCGTAGTTTAAATTTTCTTTTTTCTTCTTTAATTTGTTTCTTACTTTCTCGTGCTTTTTGTTCTGCTCGAACTTTATCTATAGGTGTTATTGCTAAAATGACAGGTTTTAAAACATTTACGAGCGGAGCACTTGCACTATCGATTTCCAGCTTTAGGTGGCCGTCTTTCTTCTATAAAATGTAAGGCTGATACAATGCTAATGTCAACTGTCATAGACTCATCTAATTCAATGAGATTTCTCACTTCTGAAGACTGACTATTATTGACTAAATTTATTGCTGTATAGTGCTGGGTTTAATAACAGCTTCATATTTATTATTTTCACTATCATTTTGGTCATCAACGATCTCATCTCTGATGGATAATGGATCGGGGCTAGTAGGGACACTATCACAATGTGCCTCCTTGACTTTGTCACAACTAGCCTGTTGTTCCACCATTTTGAACTTTATTCAATAGTTTCCGAAATATTATCGTGATCAACGAATGAAATGCATAGAATAACAGCTCGAAACATTGCTATTTAAATTATTTTTAGAAAGTTTTCAAACCTCAGTACCTTTGGTGGCAATGACAATTCCGACACAGGTCACAAAACTTACTTTTGCTGTAGAAAACACGATAAATCTTTTTATCTTGAAAAGAGACCAACGCTATACTTCCAATCTTAACACAAGACACTGAGACCATCAACCTGCTCACTCACATGACGCGACAGGTGTTAAAACCGATTGGCTCAGTCAGGAGGCTCAATGGCACAACTTGCCCCTGACTTAACTAACCCCGGTCTCTCCTATGTGGTTCAAGGTTTCTTATTTCTTTCTTGTCTATGCATACCCGCATTTATCCATCGTAAATAAATTGACTTCAAATTTTGATGCAACTACTATCAACTGGATCCCCTGGCACTAAAAACCATGTTTTTTTTTTTTTTTTTTTTTTTTTTTTTAATGCTTATAGTAAGCATTAAAAAATTAATTGTTCAATAAATTATAAACAATTAAGTTTAAAAAAGTTCTTACAATTATCACGATAAAGTTTTATAATATTTGTATTAATTAGTGTGCAATTAAGTTGTAAGTTTTTACCAACATACTTCTCGTTTATGAAACTCAGTTCATTTGTTTTCTTCTGTGTCTTGCACTGCTACTAAAATCACAATTTAGAAATACTTTTTAAAAACTTGAAATTTATTTTTACTTCTTAAGCGAGTTATAGTTAACTCAAATTACCTTAAATATAAGTGCAATCATATAACATATATCGCTCATTTAGGCAAACGTTTTTCAATTATAGCTATGCAATACAAATGACAGTCCTTAGTTTTAAACAAATAGTGGTTCAGCTTAGCAAGTTGTGTGTTAAACACATTACAACTCAATTGAACGTTGTTGATAAGTTCCAATAGTCAACCAATTTAGTGATCATCTTATCACATAATTTCAGAAACAGCTTGTACCATTATCTTATTGAGGCATCTAATTAATTTAACTGAACTATATATTATGTGCTTGATGACAAACATATCCATACAAAAACATTTTTTTCTGAAAAAAGAAGATGAATTCTGAAGTTAAGGTATGTTTCTGATGCATAATAAAATGCCAAAAGGCTCTGTAACATTTAGAACGCTGTGTGTAACATTTTTCTCATTGTCAAGTATATTAAATTATTTAATACAAAATATGTAGCATTCGTTTGATTTTCTCGCAAGCGCATCAATTTTGAATACGTCATTATCAATTATGGTCATATTATAACATCGTTAAATGAAAATCTGCACTTTTTTTATAACCCCTAGTAGCTGATAAAACTGCAAGCTCAATTTGGATTAGCTCCATTAAGACGAACCATTCTAAAAGGAAAGTGGTTGAAAATTACTTTGAGGTTTACAGAGAGAAATAACTATTTTTTACTTTTTCTGTTTCCACTTAAAGACAGAAGATTACCTCTAATTAGACTAGCGACGGTGATGTTAGATTAAAAGTGAAAGAAGTTCAAAAGATTTTTTGTTTCTTATTTTATATTTTTTTCAGGAAATGCCCAAAATCATTAACAGAGATCAAATGATAAATTTGTTCAAAACATTTCAGAATTCAAAACATTTTATAATGCAAAGCAATTTTGCGAGAGTTTAAAGTTTAATTAGCTCCTCTGTTCCTTCTCGGTTTACAGACTAAAATTGTAAGAGACCGCCGATTGTTAAACGTTGAAAATTACTGCTTGTCAAGTCCTAACTCTTCGATATTTCCGCTCTTGCTAATTAAAATGAACCAAGTTTTCCTTGATGTGATTTATTGTTATTCTTTTTACTAGAAGGAATGTAATTTAAGTTCTTATTTCTTACTTATTTTAGGATTTTTTTTAAAGAAATATTTGGTTTAATTTTCCATTTTATTTAATGACTATTTCAATTAAAGCATAATTTCCTGTAATGTTATATATAGTCCATGCATATTTTTATGTGCCATTAAACTGCTATTAAAAACTTAAATTCCGTTGGAAAGTAAAAATAGATGAGGGAATCCCAGAAAAACAAATCGAGAAATAACATAAGATATGAAACTGTTTCAAAACTACATGTAGTTTCTTTTCCAATGTAAAAGTTCAGAAAATTATTTACAAGGCGCCTCGTTGAAAAATGTTAATTAAGGAGTAGTTTTCGAATTTGAATGTGGCATCTTCTTTTTTTCCATATGAATTTATATATTTCACCGAGAAAGTTAAATTGGTACAAACTAGAATTCTTGTAAGTATCAGGTGTAAGTCTTAAAAGTAAGTGCATAAGAAAAACTAAAAAAAGCGAAAGAAAAGAAGCTCCAAGTGATTTTAATGTGATTGTGGCTGTCGATAAATTATGTCGCACATTTTAATTATATTTGACCCATTCCCCTTTTTATCACAAAGTGTCACACTTCCCCTAACTCTCTTCCCTCCCTTTGTCACGCTGTATTATATGATATAAACATATTGTTATAAAGTTTTTATTTTTACCAAAATGTGTGATATCACACTTGTTGCCACCTTCCTCCCCCTTGTCACAAACTTGAACAATTTCATCAACACCCCTCCCCTCTCAAAGCGTAACATCATTTAAGTAGAACCCCTTTGCATTTTTATACTTTTTACATTTGATCTTTCGTAGCAGTGCCATCTAGTAAGAAGGAAGGAAATCAAAATGTAAAAAAAAAAAAAGTTTGAGAGATAATCTACTTTTAGTTTTTTAAAATATAGATTATCATAAAGTAGCTGAACGAGCAAGGTAGCCCAGCTAGGAGGGGTCATGGCGCAGACTTTAGGGGGGTTGACAGGTAGTTTTCTCATTTTTGGGGGGCTTTTGCTTTTGAGGGGTATTTCAATATTTAGGGGGGCGCCCTTGCTCTTAGGGGGGCACCTCTGTGAGCGAATGTGCACACGTCTTTGAGCGGCGTGGTTGTAACTCGGTTGATCCTCCATAAGCACATTCACATAATAGTCTTGACCGGTATGAAAAGTTTCCACCGTTTTTGTCTAATAGGTCATGCAGATTTCATGACTTAAAAATGAAGAAGTCTATTTTGGTTCGTATAAAAAGAGGCTGGACCTTGAAAGAAATCATTTGTATCAGGTTTGACAGAAAAATTCTTAAGTTGGCAAAATGGCAATAACCGTTTTTCGTAAGAGGCAATAAACACACAACCAAATATTTATTTATTTATTTATTTATTTTATTGCTTTTTCGATCCAAAAAAAATCTAAATTAGCAATACAATGTACTAGTTTAATAAACTACTCTTAATCTATTAGATATCTTTATACCCTGTGTTACATTTCTCAACTTCTACCCCTTATGTGTGGAAACAGAGATGCTGCATTTATAAGGATTATTATTAATTTAAATGCCTACTTTAGTTTTCCTATTAATAGAGCTAAATTACATTACTTCATTTGTAACTATTCAAAACCCTCTCTAAAAAAGTAATCAAAATGTACTAAAGGAAGTTACGGAAAGAAAAATACACTATTTTTCAAAAAATACTATTTGTTTCACTATAAATGATACTTTTCCGGTGGATTCTCAAATGACTGCTGTGATTGATCATTTCACAGGTAACCTTTCGTTTTCTGCTGTGTTGCCCTCTTTCGAGGATGAAGACAAAATTTTATGTCTAGTAACTGATTATATACTGTCGTGTGAGGGTAAACGACAGTATCTGCAGAAATGACTTTTCGAGATATTTGAAGAAACGCGTTTTGGATTCAATACTAACAATAGGTAAATGTTGGAAATAGACGTTTGTTTCGTGCCTTTTTTTTTCAGCGGAAACCAAATAAGCGAGCTTGTACAGTAAAGATAACGTACAATAGAAGACAAAAATGCAAAAAAATGAAAAATAAAAAATTTGCTGTTACTGCCCTTTACCTGCGCACAGCAATATAACAGAGGATACACAAATATTTTTTTAATTAAAAACAAAACAATATATGAATTTGA
Organism: Uloborus diversus; assembly: GCF_026930045.1. Taxonomy (NCBI): domain Eukaryota; kingdom Metazoa; phylum Arthropoda; class Arachnida; order Araneae; family Uloboridae; genus Uloborus; species Uloborus diversus. The sequence goes on from NC_072733.1 coordinate 167,868,371, forward strand.
AGATGAAATCTAAGCAGTAATGTATCCGTAAGAGCGTCTGCTATTATTATCAAAAACTAACATACAAGAATAATATTATAATGTACTAAACAAACAACGTATTAAACAGAAACTTTTATCTAGAACAGCTAATACGATGAACTATTTTTTCTTTTCTCTTAAGCAAAAAAGTTCAACTCATACTTCATATGTTTTTTATGATAGATAAGCTCTAT